>NC_138109.1:81659538-82079538 GCF_964146895.1 Miniopterus schreibersii | reverse complement strand
CAACATTATCATCATTACAATACTGAAAAATGTACCTGTGAGCTATTTTTGATGCATTTGACATGGTGATTTAATACTCTAAAGGTACTTTTAGAGGCATTTTGACTAACTTGTTTCACTTACACACTTCTTTATGTGTATATAAAAATTTAGATATACTTTTATTTTTCTAATTTTTTCATTTAAAAAGGCATATTTAAAAAAAAATGTATAGCTAATATTCTTTATTTTAAAGAGCTTTAGGGAATAGACAGTTAGCCTACCTGTATGTATTTTCCCCAAGCGCCCTCAGAATTGACAAGATAGAAAGGAATTTAAAGATCATTCCATCCCAGTCACTTTGTCATGAAGAAACCGAATCAATTGAGTTGTCCAAGGTCACAGAGCTAACAGATGTTAACACTGAGACTAGAAATAAATCTGGGGAAGGGTAGAATGACATAAACCTTCATATTTGTGGAAACAGCCTATGTAGGAATTTTACAGGTGAACTGGAACAGTTCCACCTCCTAGAGGCAGAGCTGGCTACTCATACCATGGAATGAAGCATGTGGAGAAGTTGGAACTATATCTCAGTTGCTCTTATCTTTTGTAAAAGACATTACTTAGTTTGATTAAAAGCAATATTTTTTAGATGTTTAACAGAAATCATAATGAAATATTAGTTTTATAATATTAAAATGTAAATGTGGTATGAAACAACTTAGCTCGAGGGTGACCAAGAAGTTGACAATGAAGAGAAGTAGAACTAATACAAAATATACTGAAAATCATGTGACAATAAGAAGTTATAAAGTACTTTAAATGTACCCGTAATTAACAGTTTGACCACCGCAAATGGATGATGTACTGCTATTGTTTAGATATTGAGCCATGTTTAGATGGCCCAGCAAGCTCCCTCTAAATATGGGCTTCATAAGAAATCATACATATCAATCTAAACACAGAATCACCTGACTGGGAGAATCTGGCATTTTAAGGTTCATGAACTTGTGGTTTTGAGTTTTAGACTTGAGCTTTTTTTTTTTTTAGCTGCCAAGTGTTTTGCTTCTTAAAATGTTTAACTATATTAGTTTATTTTTTAAACCATACATCTATGGCCAGCTAATTTTCTTTTAAAAAAAAACAACCCAAAATGTTTTTACTTATTTTAGAGAGAGAGGAAAGGAGAGGGAGAAAGAGAAACATCGGTGTGAGAGAGAAATATTGACTATTTGTCTAGAACCCCAACCAGGGACCAAACCCCCAACCTGGGCATGTGCCTTGACTGGGAAGCCAACCTGTGACCTTTTGGTGCACAGGACAGTGCTCAACCAACTGAGCCACACTGACCAGGGATAACTATGTTTATTATCTTAAGTTAATCCTCACATTTTTAAAACTATAATTTGAGTAAAAATTAATTGCTTAAGTCATACTAAAATTTCCAATGATTTTTGCCTTCATTTTTAATACCGATTGGTCTTTATTCATTGTTTTAAAGATAAGATTAATACTTGAGGATAGTGGTTCTCCATGGGGGTTGAGAAATGAGGATGGGGAGAGGGTGGTTTTTGTCCCCCCAGAGGACATGTGAGGATATCAGGGGATATTTTTAGTTATCACAACTACAGAGGAGGGGTGGCAGGGTTGCTGCTAAACAGCCTATAATGCAAGGACAGCTCCCACAGCAAAGATTACCTAGCCCTCAATATTAGGAGTGCTGAGTGAAACGCGCTGCTCTAGAGTTCACCCTTAGGTGTTACCACCAAATTAGACGAATGTCATCTGTGAGACCAGGATCTTCTCTTTCTTTACATATCCCTTCACTTTCCAATGAATCCTTCATAGAGCTTTAGCAAACATTTACAGAAGCACAGGAGTAAAACATTCAGATCAAATAGGCCTTAAGTATTCTGGTCAACTGCAGGTCCTACCCAGGTCGAGAAAACCCAGGTAACAGAGTCATTGTCTCAGGGCTCTCCTCACCATTTGGAGACTTCTCATGTCAGTGACTCACTGGTCTTCAGAACCTCATCCAGGTGGACCCATGACTTTCCCTTCACCTCCAGAATAAATGAGTGTAATTATCTTTTGTTATAAATTATAACAAGAACAAACCTTTCCTTTGAGAATAAGTTGTAGAGTCCATGTTCTGGCTTTACTGTAAGAAAACCATTAAAATGGATTCGGGCTCACCTTTCAATGCATAGTATTACAGTAATATTAATATTAGAGAGTCATTTTTACTCGAGAATTTTTCTTTAAAATTATTCAGATTCATAGATATTTTAGTGCTTTAGAGGATAATAGAATTCATGATATAAATAACTGGAACTTGTTTTTATTTACTACCCATAGGCCAAAAGCACTCTTCTTTCCCTCACCCTTCTCTCCCCTCCTCCCTCTCCCTCCATCTCTTTCTCTCTGTGTGTATGGGTGTGTAAACATCTTTTTACAAATTACTAAGTTAATATTTGCTAGTCTGAGTAGTAAAGTCAAATCACGCTGCTATATTAATATGAAGAAAGAAGCAAAACAGTATCATCAAACAGCCCAATATTTTATTTGTATTTCTAGCTATTTAAGGTACCTTGTGGTTTTTTAGGTGAGCATCATAGCCTTGATTTATTGAGAAAGATTTTAGCTGCCATTGTGAAATCAGGGGATGAAATAGTCACAGTTCAGCAGAGCATTGTAGGTTTCACACACACCATTTATGTGTGTTAAGTTGTTGGCCACTCACCTGGGACCTGCCAGGTTCTAGGTGGCCTTTCTAGTTGGGTACAAAGTGACATCATCTGGTGTGTAGACTGTTATTCTTCTCAGATGGCACACACCCTTGGAGATCACAGAGCTGCCTGCCTGTTTATTCTTTGTGGAGAGATGAGGTGTAATTGCTCAAACATGAAAGACTGTTGAAGCAATAGTTGGTCTCATTGAGGTGGTTACTACCACTAAACAAAATTTTTCCCCACCTACTAAGGTGAGTCTTCTGAGATGGTTAAATTGATTTTTTTAATGTTTTGTAATGTCTATGATATTTACTTTTGAAACCAAATTGATGACTGGTCTCACAGAGCACAACTCCCACATTGCTGTGCACATAGTGGTTATGAGTGTTAAGGCACTTGGATTCAGCTTGGCCGTGATACCTACTCAGGCCACAGTGTCCTCTTCTGCACTGATAGTAACACCTACCTGCCAGGCGTATGGGTAGGATCAGAGAGAGTACACTCGCCTGTGGGTTCACTGTCAGGTAATACAAGAGAACATATGTGAAAAAGATGAAAACAGTGCCTGGTAGATTTTGAACATTTGTTTCCTCTTCCCTATTTTCTTCCCTCTTCCTGTAGTTTCAGTGCAGAGTCCTGGAGTCCCAGTTTCTTCCCTTCTCCCCTTCTAAGGTGGAAGACTCTTGGAATCCTGTTTGTAGGATTCTGGTGACTGCTGGCAGGAGACTAGGAGAGTGAGAAATGTGAATCCAGAAGGGCCTGGCAAGTAGAGATGATTCTCAACCGAAAACTGAGAATGTATTAATGATGTTTACAGATGAATTAGAGTAGTCACTGAGACGCCCGTGAACTGCAGAAAGAAAACCTGTAAGTAGTATCGGAGAATTGCTGGATTCACAGGAAGAGCCATTTACAAACGAGGTCCTGGCAGGTAGACCGGGAAACATTTTTCAATTAGGAAAGCCCAAAAGGATGTGATGAGTATGGAAGGACGTGGGTAAACACCAGCGGTCTTTCAAAGACCCTTGGGAAAATTAATGAAACCTTCAAGTTTTTAAAGAAATGATTCAGACATTTTTATTAATGATCCTGTAAGAATCTTATGTGAACTACAAAATGTTGTTTTATCAAAATAATTACTAACCTGCCCTGGCCGGCGTGGCTCAGTAGTTAGAAGTAGTTAGAGTGTCGGCCTGCGAACCTGAGGGTTGCAGGTTCAATTCCAGGTGAAGGTCACATACCTGGGTTGCTTATTCCCCGCCCCCAGTTGGGGCATGTGTGGGAGGCACCCAATTGATGTTTCTCTTTCTCTGCTCTCTCTCCTCCTTCTTCCTCCCTTTCCACTCTCTCTAGAATCAATGGAAAAAATATCCCCTGGTGAGGATTAACAAAAAAATAATAATACATAAAAATACTTACAAACCAGAAAAAAACCCACCCATTTTCCCTTTTGGCTATACTAAGAAAAAACACTTAAGTACAATTATAATTTAAATTTTTTTAAATTATAAGATAAATTGCAAATTTTTTCAAAATGGCATTTTTCCCCCAAATTTAGTTTGAGTCAAAGCTTTCTTTTTCTATTATTTATTATGGAATTTTGTTCCCCCTTTTAATTGGTTCTGTTTCAGATAAGGACACACAAATATTCAACCTCTTGGAATCAGCCCAGGTTTCATCACTTACTAAATGAGTGGTTTTTGCCAAGTTTCTCATTCTCTCAGCCTCAGTTTTCTCATCTGTAAAATGGGATAATAGTCTTCACTTAGGGCTGTTGTGCACATTAAAGGAAATAATGTAAGTGAGGTCATTAGCACATCATTATTATTACAGCCACTGCTACTACTAATGTACCTGGAGAAGGAGCGTTAATATGTGCCACCTCACAATTTAAAATAATTGCCCTGACTGGTTTGGCTCAGTGGTTAGAGCTCTGGCCTTGGGACTGAAGGGTCCCTGGTCCAATTCCGGCCAAGCCGTACCTCGGTTGCAGGTTCAGTCCCAGGCCCCGGTCAGGGCGAGTGCGGTAGTCAGCCAGTCAATGTGTTTCTCTCACGTTGTTTCTCTCCCTATCTCTCTCCCTCCCCTTCCACTCTCTCTGAAAAGCAATGGAAAAAATATCCTCAGGTAAGGATTAAAAAATAAAATTAAATAAATAAATAAATAAATAAATAAATAAATAAATAAATAAAATGTAATAATCATAAAAAGGACTAGTAAAAGGGAAAATTAATAGAGGGATAGACAACTTATCCTTCCTGAGCATGTTAAGAAGTTGAGCTTTCAGAGCTTGGGAACTGGTAATTAAGGTAGATAAGGTGTTCATTTAAAGACTAAACTCTGAGAAGAAAGATTGTTCTAGATGGACGATTTAAAACCCTTAGTAATCTGCAATGCTCACCCGTTGCAGAAAAAACCTTATTCTGTAAGAAAATACTCATTACAGAGAAAGTAAAAGAAGCTCACAAACTAGCCACAGCACTCCAGATCCTGAGGCGGCAGCATTCTAGAAGCTCGGGGAGAAACCAAAGCTGTGTGTAAAACCAGCTGAGCAGGACAGTGTGTAGGCCTAGACTAAAATGTAACGATACACTTCTGGGAGCCAAACCGTGGGGCAGAGCGACTTGCAAGGCTCCCAATGAAGGGAATCTGCCTGGAGCAGAGCATTAGGTTAAGATCATTCACTGTGGAGGGGCGGTAAGAGGGCACTGGGCATTTTTACCGGAATCGTGAAATATCCTGTATAGTTTGTTAGACAGTTGCAAACACACAGCAAGTATAGTCTAAGCTTAGCCTGAACTAAGATGAGGAGTAGGAGGGGCAGCCTTCTGACGCTGAGACACATGAGCAGGTGTGAGAAGGGAGAGACAGTGCAAAGTGAGAACAGTATAGACCTATAGGCCTTTTTTTTTTTTAAAGAAATTTGTGAGATTAGGGACCCCGGGATGCAAGAGAGACTCCTTTGGGGATCAGGTTACAAACTGGGACCCTGCATTAGGAAGGGGGCATCTCCCCCACTTTCGTTCACTGAGAGGTGCATTGCGCCTTTAGGACTCTGAACCTGGACAGCTCTGAGCAGTCAGAGGAGCAGGGGTCCCTGTGGCAATTAGAATTCCTGTGGACTCTGTTCCTCCCTGAAGCAGTTTAATGCTAGGAGGGTGAGAATGTGAAACCACTGCTCTTAAGAATATGTAACATTTCTCATGAACTCCTACAATTGTTTAGGAGTCAGCAGGTAGGGGTACGGAGTCAGCAAAAGTTGGACCCCAGTGCTTCTTCTGACCTCCTTTATAGTTCCAGGCTCCTGGGATACTGGGGCATTGAATTACCTAAATATTTTTAATAAGTTGTACTTGGATCTTATTAGAATTTGGGCTCAACCACTCTCAACAATTCCTTCTGCCATCTTCATTCTGTCCTGGTTTAACCAACACTTCCAGATACTGTTGTACAGACAGTCATGGTCTGGACAGATCCTAATGATGGGCAGAGTACAGATTCCCAGAGTGAACAAAAATTTATGTTAAAGAAGGCTTTTTACTGCCAGAATCACAGATCATTACAGTAAAACTTCTTAAATGTCAAGTAAGTCTTAGATTTCTTAAAAGGCGCTGAAGCAGGATGTACATGAGGATAAGTAGCCCGTAATAAGATGCAATTAAGGAAGTGAAAACACAATCTGATCACAAAGAAACACTTCCTGGCCCTGAGAAAGGTGGGTATGCGGGAGAGTTTTATCAATGAAATAGGGGAAGCCCCAGTGCCCACAAGATATTACTGAAGGCTGTGTTGAAGTACACAGGAAATGGCTCAGCCGTAGCCCAGGCGCCTCTCAAAATCTTAACAATGAATCTGCACAAAGGAGCCAGACCTTCTTTTAAGGAAGAGGAAGGAGTTTCTCTGAGGAGCGCTGCTGAATTTTCTTAGAGTCAGAATGAATGTTGTTGAGAACCTCAGTGCTGATGTATGCCCTTGGAGATGGCCGTGGGACTATGAGCTCAGAAGTTTGTCATGGACATTTACTCTGAAGTGCTAGACATTTGGGAATGTTTCCTAAACCTTCAAAGGGAATGATTCCTTATAGGAGGCAAATATAAAGCAGGGAAATGAAAATATAAAAAATGAATATAATCTCTTCTACACTCAGCACCACAGTAAGCTAATATCCAATATTCGAAAAACATGGAGGTGTTACACCTCTCTAATGGATAACCAGGAGGGCTTGGTAGACACAGCCAGATCTTGCTCTGTTAATTAAGATGGATGGTTATAGAAATGAAATCCCTTTTCTAGAATGGATTTGAGGGTGGGATTCCAGGGTCTGGAGGAAGGACTGCTGAGGGTGGTGACTGTCCACTCTGAAGCCTTACCTGCTTGGCATTCAAGGTGACTTCCCTGCCACAGGTCCTTTCCTCCAGCTGGTGGGGTGAACTCTCCCTGTGGCCACTTGCCCCAAAGCCTCTGTCTCTAGCTTAATGCTTTCAGCTTATTCCCTTTTTCCTGGGCCAAGTCTTCTAAGACTGGAATCTTGAGGCACAAATTATTTTTGAGAAGTATGAAGGGCTCTGGAGCAAATAGCTTCATTTTTAAAAAGCTAAAAGCTTTTTAGTATCACATGTTAGTAGTATTAATCACGATAAGTGACAGAACAGCTAAGGCTTGCTTAGCCCATACCTTGTGCAGGGTACTCATTCTTCACCCATTTCTTTCAATCTTTGCAATAAAACTATTAAGGAGCTGTGGTTACATCCATTCTATTGGTGAGGAGACGGAAATTGAGAGAGACTGAATTACCTTCCATAGTAAGTGAAGGGCACGGGATATGAACCCAGGCAGCTTGATTCTAGAAGCCCTGGTTTTCTCCACTGCATTATTCCGGCTCCTACCATGGCCTCTCTCTTCAGTCACACTTTATTTCCCAGCATGAGCTTTTCTCTAGTCACATCAGCCCCCTTCTTTAACCCTCAGATTTTTCCTTAAGACCTTCATTCCTGTTTTCATTTTATTGTTTCTCCTTTACTTTCCTGGTTTTTCTTTTTAGTTTCACTAAATTCTAAATTTAGTTAGTGAAAAATGAAATGCTGAAGCAAAGTATGGAAGGTAATTCTTTCACCTGAGTTTTGTCATGTAGTTAACATAGAAACTTGGGCATCATATGACTAATTTATCTTATAACTGAATCTTAACTTTCAGAGACTGTGTTTTGTGGTATTTGGTTTATAGAGACTATCCAGGGGACGCTACATCAGTACTACTGCTGAATGATAGCTACCCTAATTTTTTAGAATCCTTTATATTGTTTATATATTTATATGGTTGTTAAATCTGTATTTTTGTTGATAGCAACAATATTTGTTCTTCCAAACTTATTTGAAGAATATTGGGTTTTGTAGCTCACAGACATTGCTGTCATGCATATCACATAAGGACCTCAGGAGCAATATGTGTAGATTCTAAATTTCAAGACAAAACTTTCCAAACCAAAAAAATAAAATTGTTTAATAGTTTATCTCCTTGCATATTTGGTCTAATATCAGTATATTGTAAAACGTCATATCTAATACTGACCGTTAGGATTTTCAGAGAAACAGAGCAATAGGAGATATTATACATAGATGAGATTTTTTATAAGGACTGGCTCATGGCTATGGAGACTGAGAAGTCCCATGGGGTCTGATGTCAGAAAGCTGGAGGTCCAGATGTAGTTCTAGTCTGAGTCTAAAGGCCCAGAAACCAGGGGGAGCTCTTGATGTAGGTCCCAGTCTGAGGGCAGGAGAAGACCAATGTCTCCGCTCAACACTCAGAGAGGGAGAGAAGAAATTCTTTCATCCACATGTTGTTTTATTCAGGCCTCCAGGGGATTCAGTTAGGCCCACCTACTTTAGAGAGGGCAGTGTGCTGTATTCAGTCTACTAATTCAGTTACGTTGTAACTCACTAGAAACACCCTTATAGACACCCAGGACTAATGTTTAGGCAAATATCTGGGCACCCCATGGTCTGGTCAAGTTGACACGTCATCATACTGACCAAATGCTTTTAAAACAACATTACCTGAATCGAAAACGAATCCACTCCACTTCCTATTGTAGTGCAGTTTTTCTCCCTGCTCAGGTGTGCCTTAGAGATGTGCTCTTCTACCATCCTGCCTGCTTAATCAGGCTCCCTGGGCTGCTCCAGTTGAGAAGCCCAAATAGATAAGGAGACCCAAGAAGATATAGATAGTGGTAGAGGAGAGAGACTGTAACCTTCCTTGTGTTTTCCGTTCCTTAATATTATTCACATAGTCCATACCAACAGTTATGGTGGTGTTTACGACTGGCAGCCAGTGCTTAGAAGTCATCCTTTATTTCTAGTCATTCTTGCCCTTGGGTTCTGACCATTCTTGAAAAGTATTTCCTAAAGTGAAGTCCAAACCAAGTCTTAGCCACAGTTATTACAGAGGAGGCAACATCACTTGCTTTCCTTTGGTGAAGAAAATATTACTTGTACTCATTGGTTTTGAGGGTGCTGTGTGTATTTACTGCTCTGGGATAGGGTAGAATAAGGGAAACTGTCATGGGAGCCAAGAAAGCTATTTGTGGGAGGGGACACAGTGGCTTCACTTTGTAACATAGGTCTTATCCCCATTTTCTATTGGGCGAAGAATTTGAATCAGAGGCCTTTAAAGACTTTCTTCCATTGGTCTTTACACTGGAATGGCAATAAGCCAATATCGTTGTTCTTTTTAAATCACTGTGACAATTAAATTTATATGAAGTGGCCATGATTTACTTCTCAAATGTTGTTATTCTTCTGAGTCAAGATGGGAGCTAAGGAAGCAACTTGCAGAGGTTTAAGTGTGAGCATTGACAAACAGAAGAACAAGCATTGCCAATCTGCTAAATCCCTCTGCATATAACTTCTGAAATGGAGCCCAATCATAATATAGAATGATGTGGGATAAGTCCTTTTTCATGTTAGTAAGTAATTCCCAGAAAAAGGAGTTGATTCAGAAGATGATACACTTATCTCTTTCTTATTCCCTTGTGGTTTTCATTCTAATGTAAGTTGAATATATTCTCTCATGTCAGAAAGTCTGATCCATCTGTGTTGTACTCCTTTTCCCTCCCTTTCCTCTCCCCACCCCCACCTCTTACTGTAGAAGTTATTCTAGTTTACAGAGGTCCTGACAAACACAGGGCCATGGAGAAATTCTGACTAAGATGTGTTGGAAGAAAGACAAACTGCCAGGTATGACCAGATAATGTCTTCGCCATGCACTGATATCTGTGATGTTGTTGTTATGCTTACTGGTGGGTATGTGCTCGTAAAAGAAACATACTAGTTTAAGAGTTGAATCATTACTAAGAATCTGGAATTCTGGCAAAAGCTTATTATGTACTAAATTACCAAAGAAAAGATATTTTGCTCTTTAAATTGTTGAATACACCTACTTTCTTTTTTCTCTATCAGAAAATGTTAATTGAACAGTCTATCATATGATAGGCACTATACTAGACACAGGTAAAAGAGATGAAGAATATAATGCTTGGCTTTAAAAATTTCATAGTTGAGATAAGTAAACTAAAAATTACAATGGAGTATAATAAAAACATGTAGACGTATGCAAGGGATGATGGAGGATCATAGAGGAGAGACAGCTCACCCCTTGGTAAGGGGAGGACTCAGGAATTCCTTTCATTGAGGTGAAACTTGAAGTGGAACAGTTGGGTAGCAAAATGTGGATTACAGATGTTTCTCACAAAGAGGAGCGGATGTGCCCAGAAGAAGGCACCCAGGTTTGCTGAGGGACCTTCACACATTGAGGCTGGAGAGAACTCTGGAGTGTGAAAGAAGCAGGGGGGAAAGCAAGAAAGCGGCAGATTACAGATCACACAGGAATACTGACACCACTGAAGAAAGAGGGTTGTGATGAGGTTTGCATTTCAGAACCATAAGGTTTAGAACAGATTGGAGGGAAAAGAGACTCAAGACTGGAAGAGCAGCTGATAGCGATGGCAGTGACCTCGGCGAGAGGGTAGGGGCTGGATCAGAAGGAGTTGTTCACTGAGTTTGGCTTATGTATCTGAGGAATCTGGATTTACAAATGGCAGAACTTACATTAGGCTTAAGCAGAATAATTAAAGATAGAGGGTTGGGTGGGTGTTGCCCACGTGTGGGAGTAGCAGGGATGCATCTAGCCTGACCTTGGGGCAACAAGTCAGAAACTCACATTTCTTCAGGGTGCTTGCTCTCTCTGTCTCTTGTCTCCGTTTTTCTTCCGGTCTTGATTTCATGCCCTCATTCCACTCTCCTCAGTGTAGCTAGAACCAGGGTCCCCGTCAGCTTCAGCCTCACTCCGCTGAAGGAAAGAGGTTTTCCCCTTCAGCAGTGTTTGCACTGGATCTGGGCAAGGGCTGTAAGGCCTGCCTTGCCCCGGGGCCCATCCCCCACCAGTCACCATAGCGAGGGGTGTGTGGGTCTTGGGGTCAGCTTGGATTGGGCTCATGCTCCTGAACAAATCAGCGCAGTCAGAGCCATTAGGATCATGCTCAGAAGGAAAACACAAAGGTGCCTTTGGGGCAGTCTGCAGTTGGGCAGTCACCCAATCGTAGCCTCCAAGAGGCTGGGTCTGGGAGTTCCGGAAGGATGCCTGAGTAGTCAGTGGGACCTGAGCAGCTGGCTGGAGAATGTGAATGAGCAGTCACAGGGGCCTGGCCGGCAGCGGCGTAGACCATGAGCCCATTCGCCAAGCAGTGACACCCACAAAGTCACGTCAGCTGAGGTAAAGGAGATGTGAATGAGGTAAGGGTCTGACCCCCGAGGTGAACAGGA
Source organism: Miniopterus schreibersii (assembly GCF_964146895.1). NCBI lineage: Eukaryota > Metazoa > Chordata > Mammalia > Chiroptera > Miniopteridae > Miniopterus > Miniopterus schreibersii. The sequence goes on along the minus strand of NC_138109.1, from coordinate 82,068,008 downwards.
GGGAGGCCTGACTGGGGACTGGCAGGTCACATGAAACGGTTACAGGCAACAGGAGCTTAGCTGGAGCTGGAGAGCATCGTAGGTGTGTGGTTTCCCTCCCGCAGCACGCAGAGGCTGCCCGTGGAAGGGAAGACCATGAGGAGAGGTCGATTTGAGGTTTGGCAGAGCATGTGAGGTGGAACAGCAAGGACAGAAAAGGGATTGTGGGCGTTAGCAACAGTGGCTGAAGTGATGGATCATAATGTAAAAAGGAAGGGAACGGAGAGCATGTGAGGTGGAACAGCAAGGACAGAAAAGGGATTGTGGGCGTTAGCAACAGTGGCTGAAGTGATGGATCATAATGTAAAAAGGAAGGGAACGGAGACTGCGGGCCCGACTGTGGAGACTGGGAGTTGCCGCGCTTGGCTCACTGGTGTGGTGCCGCTGTGAGGAAGGGCCCGCAGGACAGGCTGTGGAATGGGGTGTTTAAGGCTTGGGGGGGAGAGAGCCCCAGATGGAACATCTGCATCCATCACCTGCACCTGTGTTCTCTCGCCCTCTCTCCTGTGCCCACCCTTCACCCGCCGGCTCCTGTCTAATCACCTCAAACAGGTGACACCGGCAGTTCTCACCTCCACTGGGTCAGCCTCGGCGTCACTAGGCCTTGTCCTTTATGTGCAAGGTGCTGCCCTCTGCCGTCCTGAAGTAAACCCTCCCCCCTCGCCTCCTGTCCCCTCTGTAGCAAAAGCCCTGAAGAGAGCTGTCTGTGCTCTCTAATCTCTCACCTGCTCTCTCGAACGCTCTACCCACCAGACTGTTTGTTTACATATCTCTGAAGCACCCTGAACAGGGTCGCCAGTCGCCTCGCCACGGCCATAACCAGGGGTCATTTTTCCATCTGTCCCCTGGCCTCTTCCCTGCCCTGCGGGTGCAGTGGGTCACAACCAGCGGTCACCAGTTCCCAGACGTTCAGGATTCCCTGCACTCCTGTCTTCCTTCAGCCTCGTGGCTCTCTCCTTGGTCTTCATTGCTGCTGTTGCCTCATCCATGGGACGTCTAAACGCAGTGCCAGTGGATTCGGTTCTTGGGCCATTTCTCTTTTCTCGTTCACTTCCCTCTCTTGGTGGTCTCAGCCCATCTCAGGACTTGAATTACCATCAGTGCTTCCCAAATGCGTGATTCTTACCTAGACCCTCCTTGGGCAGCCAGACTCACATGGTCATGTTGAATTAGAGGAACACTCACCTGTCTCATTGTGACTTAAGTATTTCATGTTTTTAGTTCCCTGGTATTTGGTCAGTGTGTCAAATGAATAGAGACTGAAAATAGCACAGTATATCTGTGGGTAAGGCTGGCACTTACAGACACTTGCTTTAATTTGGCGGGTTTCATCTTTGTTGGGGTTGGCTCATGTGGCTGAAACCATGGTTCTCCAGGAGGTCAGTGTGCCTCCCCAGGTAAAGCTGGGCCATGTCTGGTTGTCGTGACTGGAGAGGAGGATGCTCTTAGTATCTAGTGGGTAAAAACCAAGGATGCTACTGTATACTCTGTAGTGCACAGAACAGTCCCCAGCAGAAAGGGAATTATCCAGCCCCAATGTCAATAATGCCAAAGTCGAGAAACCCTGAAGTGGGGATTTATGAATATGAATTATCTAACTCTCGGTGGAAAAGGAATTGAGCATTTAATGCAAATAACAAAGTTGTTTGAGCCTTTTTCTTTAAAACACATATTTATGAATAGTTGCCCAAAGGTGGTTGCAGTTCCAACAAATGCACATTGTGAGCGTCCTCTGTGAGCCGGGGAGGCCGTACAGCCTGCCTGCTGGACTGTGGGTACCTGCAGTTAAAGCGTGTTGCTCTTGGCAGGACTTGGTGAGCAAATGAGGTCTGAGCTCTCTGATCTTGGTCGTCTGCTCAGTCAGCCATGACCTTCCCAGTGTCTCTTCTTTCTACACCCTGTCCATGCTAAACTGTGGCCCAGGCAGTTCTCAGTGGGGTGGCCAGAGATCACCACAGGGGGAAAACACGGGGCCCCGAGGCGGAGGTTCATGTGGGGTTCAGGATAAATTGGAACAATTTCTGTTTTCCAGTGAATATTGTCTAAACTGTCTTTGTACTTTAACTCCAAAAAACCTTTAAGTCAAAAGCTTTTGGAGGAAGTACCAGACAATGGAATAGAACTTTTATTAGAGAAACTGTGGTTACTTCAGGACTACTTGGGTGCCGACGGGGATACATTCTGCTTATATGTATGTATGTGCTCACACACAATTGTGTGTCATGTATACATACAAACAGTAAAATTTGCCTTGTGTCAGAACTGCTTTGCTTCTTAGGCATTCGTAGTATAATTGCAGGGCTATAATGAAATATATGGTTGAAAAAGAGGTATTTTGTTAATGTGATAAGGGGGGAATTGTCCCTAGTAGGACCTACTACATCTCCCTCAGTATTTCTTTCTTTAGTCCCACTTGATCCTCATAAGATGTCCACTGGTGCTTTTTGTGTTTAAAAAATAAAACTCTATTGGAGTATAATACACTGTGGTGAAGGTTGTGATTTAACTGATGAGCTCGCTCTTTAATTTCCCTAAGTGTGCTGCTATTCATGCCCTAAAGTTTCATGCCGGTAATTTAAGGCATATGTTTTATATGTTGTGTCAGTTCTCCTTGTCCTTCAATTGTTGGTTTAGAAGATGTTTGACTCGGTAATATTATATTGGTATATTTTATGATATTATAGTAGAAAGTTTAAAGACAATGTTTTTTGTTTTTCTATATATATCTTTATTGATTTCAGAGAAAGGAAAGGAGAGGGAGAGAGAGATAGAAACATCAGTGATGAGAGAGTCATCGATCGGCTGCCTCCTGGGATCGAGCCCTCAACCTGGGCATGTGCCCCGACTGGGAATCGAACCCCAATTGCCTGGATCCTAGGTCGATGCTCAACTGCTGAGCCACGCCTGGCTGGGTGAAAGTTTAAATTAACAAGGAATATGTGTGTGTGTGTATGTGTGCGCACATGTGCACACACACACACACACTGATATAAGGATTAGATACAAGAATAAAGCCAAGAAATTAGAAACTGGGCTTTGGTCTGTGTCTGACCGCCTCCTGTGTGCTGGTGCTGCGACAGCCTCATAGCAGGTCTTCGTCCTCTGACCTTACAGGTGGTAAGGCCCTGGGGAAGGATCACAGAGACAGGTGCTTCTGTGTTCATCACTTCTTCAGGAGGAGAGATGTAGCCAGTGAAACAGTGTGAGCAAACAGTGAGACAAATTTTAGGTTCATTCATATATTTTTATAAACACATATTCATTATACATATATACTCCATAGAAAAGAAAGCATAAAAATTAAAGTTTTCTGAATGTTTAACATGAAAATGAAAATAAACATGTAAAGGGTGACAGACTTATTCACATCACATCCAAAGCAAAACATTTTTTTTTTCCTAAGTCTGTCTTCATCTTCTCTCCCACTGGTTGGTGGGGACCACTATGGACACCAAAGTGGTGTCCAATCCTCACTTAATGTGGAGCTGTGACTTAAAAGGGCCTTTAGGGACTGCCCCGCCCCTTCAATTAGAAGGCTCAGGCTTTGACCATAGACAGCAACAGTGTGGAAGAGCATAACTGTGTTAACCTGGGGACTGTGGAAGGGGCGCAGTGTCACTGGGGTCAATGTCTCCTGGCTGCCATCAGAAACCAGTGCAGACCCTTTCAGGATGAAATATTCTTCTCAGAACAGTCTCTGGCCTCCAGCAGATGCAGATTAGTTAACATGAACTCTTAGTGTCACCAAATGCACAGAGAACAAAATCAGTCAAAGTCAGCAGCAATAACAAGAAATTAGTCCCTCAAGAACTTTAAATATTGTAATTATCAAATTCAGAATATAAAATTAGTAAAACATATTTGAATTTAAAAAATGATACATCGTAATAAATAAGCAACAAGAGAATGTAAAAATGTCCAGGCAGATTTGAAAAAGATAATTTTAGATATTAAAAAATAGTTATTAAAATAAGAATTAAATGGCTGCCTTAAATATTAGACGACAGGAAAAATGAGATGATCTAAGTAAGTTACCCAGAATATTGCAAAGAAGGATAAAACGATGAAAACTGTAAAAAAAAGAGATTGGAACGCAAAATGAGAAGCTCTGATATTCTTTCCCAGAAGGAAATAGAAAGAGAAAAGAAAATAGAAACAAGAAAATACGTGAAGAAGAGGCAGTGTTTAAAGAGATGGTTGTTAAGAAATTTCTGGACCTGCTGTTGGAGGCACAGACACATAAGCACCATGTGCACAAAGCAGGAAATCCTGTCTAGACACGTGAGGCTGCAGCTTCAGGATACCCGAGACAAAGAGGGCGCCTCTGAACTGCCGGGGGACAGAAGATAACCAGTGAGGCCCCTCGCCGGCAGCGTGAGGGGAAGCCCGCAGCGGAGCAGGACAGCGGGGCGGCGCTGCAGCGTGCGAGGAGGAAGTTTCAGCCTGGAATTGTCTGGTTAGCGAAACTACCTTTCAGATACAAGCCACACAATTTCTTTACGTTAAAGAGACTTCTAAAGAATTCATTTTAAGAAGAAAGGAAATTGTGTTAGAGGAAAGAGTCTAGGAAGAATGTTGAGAAAGGAAATTGGTAAATACAGGAGTATACACAGCACTTCTAGTCTAAAATTATAGCTAGGTGAGAAGAAAGACACCCAGGGCCCTGGCCGGTGTGGCTCGCTTAGAGTATTGTCCTGTGCACCAAAAGGTCGCCGGTTCGATTCCTGGTTGGGGCACACACCTAGGTTGCAGATTTAAGACCAGGGATCATACAGGAGGCAACCAATCGATGTTTCCCTCTCACATCAATGCTTCTTTGTCTCTCTCTGTCTTCCTTCCTCTCTCTAAAATCAATTAAAAAATATATATATATATATTCTCAGGCGAGGATTGAAAAAAAAAGACCTCCAGAGAGCTGTTTGTTTTGTTTTTACCATTTTATTTTATTTTTTCTTTCAGGGACTTCCTTTAAAATTTTTTTCCATCACCGTATGCCCTCTACCACTTCCACCATCTCCTTCTCCCCAAAATCCAGAGGGCTGTTTTTATTAATGGAGTCAAACTTGCCAACTTTAAATAGAAAGGAAACTTATTTTATCACCTTTAAATTAATCTTTTACAATTAGGGACTGTATATTACCCTTAAGATGATATTAAAATCAAATAACAATAACTGATTCATGTTTTATAATGTTTTCTCAACTATTCTAATCCTTGATCCTTATGGTGGGTTGTGTGGTTGCCCCAAAAAGATACGGCCACATCCTACTTCCCAGAATTTGTGAATGTCACCTTATTTGGAAAGAGAGAATTTGAAACATCAATGATGGGAGAGTCGTCACTGATCGGCTGCCTCCTACACGCCCCCAACTGGGGATCGAGCCCGCAACCCGGGCATGTGCCCTGACTGGGAATCAAACTGTGATCTCCTGGATCCTCAGTCAGTGCTCAACTGCTGAGCCACCCCTGGCCGGACAAGGCTTTCTCTTTTCATAGGACCCCAGGACACATCAACCTCACTCCGTCCCTCACTGGCATATGGACCGTACTCCCCTTACATGTGGTCCCTGGCCCAGGTGGTCTTACCACCAAGCCTTAACTACGGAGGCACCTTCTGCCCACCTCAGGCCCCCTCGGTCCCATGGTGGGCCTGCTGGCTCTGGTGCCGGTGCTCACACCTTCAGGAAATCTTGGCATCACTGTTCGGCATGTGCTGACAAGCTGCCCCAGGTCGGTCTGGCTGGCATCCTTAGGAGATCTCTCCAGACTCAACATGAAATAGGATAAAGCTCCATGTCTCAGTGATCTTTAGTCTGCTTCACCTGTTCTCTCATCCCCAAGTGGCTAGGTTAAAACTCCGAGGATTCCCTTCTGCCTCTCCTCCTGTCCTCCACTAGTTCAGAGGAGGGGACATGCAGAGCCTCTGCTCCTACTGCTCCTTGTCCTTCTGAAAGAACCGTGCGCCATGGGCCTGCCCTGCAGAACCTACACGGAATCACTGTGGCAGAAACTTCAGGCTGGGACCACATTTGGTATTTGATAGACTACAATTGTTTAGAAAATTACTTTTTCAAACTTACTTGCTTTCAAACTTACTGTCTTTTTACAGAATGAATATTAACTGTTTCTTTTTTACTATCTCACGTAGCTCTTCTAATCTTTTTCCAGCCTTGGGTTAACTCCAGCCTTGGGAGATGATCATGTAAAAAGAAAAGCAAAAGAAAAAAGCCTTCCTATTTTAAAAAGTTTCCAGAGAAAAAATTTCCAGGACCATTTATAACTAATAGAAGCACTTCCCATTGTTACAGTATTCTGGGGCCTTTGAGTTGTGTCTCCTCTGATCCTCGGTGTGGATTATTATCCTGTCTTATAGATAAGGCAACTGCAAAGTTTAAACACTTGCTCAGGATACTAGCGCTGGTAACAGTGACAGAATGATCAGTGACTCACAGTGTGACCCTGTTTCCATTGTTCTGGCCTCTGCCTCGGATTGGATATTACAGCTGAGGCCCAGGCTCTGGGCTGGAGAGGGCATTCGTTCTGCCCAGCGCAATACCCCTCAGTGCCCACCCAGGACGGTGCTCTGGAGCTCCCCCTGCACCTGGGCACTTCCTGGAGACTCAGCTGTGAATTTAAATCCATTATCATTACATTTTATCCAGCTATCTTGGTGTTTCTTAATGTGGCGGGTTTTCTTAATTGATCTATTGCTGAAACAGAAGTTCTCTTCTTTTCATTCTGCTGGCACTACCAAAGCTCATGATCTCAATATTAGAATAACATTCAGAGTGAAACCCTCTTAATGGATCTTTCTCATGCATATACATTCATGTGGGTGCTCCCGGTTTTCCTAGGTTAATGAGTGTACATTGAAAAAGTAACCTGTGATGTATGAGTCTGTGTGCCTGCCTCAGGCTGTTTGTTTAGATCTGTTCTCAATCTCAGAAATTTAAAACCAGAGAATTAGTCATGAAAGAACTAAGAAATCTGAACTTTTCATTGAGGCTTAATTATAGACACCATTAACATTGTAATATAATAATTATAATAATAGCTAACATTTATTGAGGACTTTCTAATCATATTACCCACATGTTCTCACTTAAATATCAAACCTTCATGGTAAGTACTGTTATTATTCCTATTTTACCAACAAGAACATGTTGGTATCAATTCCTTACATGTCTGTAGTGATTTATGCTCTACAGCATGGTTTCACCTACATTCGTGTGCCTTTGAATTTGGAGTGGTGAATATTACTATAATGGTAGTTTACAGAGGAAACAGTAACTCCAGAGTTTTTAAATGGTTTCTGCTGGTAACTGACAGCTGGCCTTTGTCAACTAACTGGCTAGCTTTTCATTTCTTGGTCTTCTTTCTAGCTGGGGTCTTCCAGTTTAAGGCTCTTAGAAGCCAAGTATATATTTAAAATAATTACAGTGGCCCAGCCAAGCGTGGCTCAGCAGTTGAGCATCAACCTAGGATCCAGGAGATCAGGGTTCGATTCCCAGTCAAGGCACATGCCCGGGTTGCGGGCTGCAGCCGATCGATGACTCTCTCATCATTGATGTTTCTCTCTCTCTCGCTCCCTCTCCCTTCCTCTCTCTGAAATCAATAAAGATATGTTTTTAAAAAATAAAAATAAAATAATAAAATAATTACGGTGGTTTCATTACCCACATGTGTTGTAATACACAGCCACTTGAATAATCTAGGAGGGGCGCCTTCTGTATTGCGCTGCAGGTGCGTGGAAACAGCTCAAGGTGGGCAGGCCGAGGCCAGGCTTGGCACCTTGTCCTGACCATTGCTCAGCTTCTTTTCGCCTCTCTTTCCTCACCTGCACGTTTGGGATGACTGGACAGAGTGACCTCTGCGGTCTTAGCCCTCGCGTATAATGATTTTATATAGTTCTCTCCTAAGGACAGCAGTCTTATATGATAAGGAGTGAAAATGAAGAGAGCAAAAATTTTAAAAATCATTTTAAGCCTCTCCTAAGAATTTCCTAGTAAAGCATATGGTAGCAATAATAATTTTTAAAATTAATCTGAAAATAAAATTAAGAAACGGTATATTATAAGATCAAAGAGAATAGTACTTAGGAACAAATTTAACAAAAGAAGTACACAACTTACTCTCTGGAAGCTACGGAACATTGCTGAAAGAAATTTTAAGAGACCAAAATGAATGGAAAGCCGTCCTGTGTTCATGGATTGGAATACATAATTCTGTTAAAACAGCAGTATTCCCCACATAGATCTACAGATGCAACACAATCTCTATCAAAAAATTCCCAGTTGACTTTGTTGTAGAAATTAACAACCTGATTGTAAACTCATATGGAAATTTCAGGGACTGAAAGTAGCTGAACAGTCTTAAAGACCAGAGTCGGAGACTTGCACATCTAGACTTTACAACTTACATGGAGCTGTAGTAATTGAGAGCTTGTGGTTCTGCCATAAGGACAGTTATGCATAGATAAATGGGGTAGAATTAAAGTGGAAAATAAACCCACACACTTATAGTCCATTGGTTTTTGACTAAAGATATGAAGACAGGCAAACGGAGAAAGAGTAATCTTTTCATCAGTGCGAGGACAGCTGTGTACACACATGCCAATGGGTGGAGTAGGGCCCTTTCCTCATCACATATACAAAACATTAAAAATGGATGGAACACCTAAATATAAGAACAAAATCAGTACAATTTATTTAAAAATATAGGAGAAAGTCTTCATGATCTCTAGCTAGGCAAAACCCTCTTGGATGTGATACCAAAAGCTCATACTATAAAGAACAAAAATTAGAAAAATTGGATTTCATTAAAGTAAAACACACACACACACTTTTGTGCAACAGAGACACCATCTAAAAAGTGAAAATATAACCAATACAATGAGAGAAGATATCTGTAAATTATATATCTGATAAAGGACTTGGATCCAGACTATATAAAGAACTCTTACAACTCAAATTATAAAAAGACAGAACACAATTTAAAAATGGGCAAAGGATGTAAATAAACATTTCTCCAAAGAAAATAAACCAGTGGCCTATAAGCACATAAAAATGTAGATGCTCAATATCATTAGCCATTAGAGAAATCAAATCAAGGTCACAATGAGATAACACTCAGTACCCACTAAGATAACTATCATCAAAAAGATAAACCATAACAAGTGTTACGGAAGATGTGGAGAGATGAGAACCCCAGTTCACTGCTGGTGGGGATAGAAAATGGTGTAGCCACTTTGGAGAACAATGTGGCAGTTCCTCAGTAATCCTAGAGTTGCCCTGTGACCCAGTAATCCCACCTGTAGATATATACCCAAGAGAAGTTAAAACATAATATCCAAACAAAAACTTGTGCATGGATGTTTATAGCAACATTATTCTCAGTAGCCAAAAGATGGAAACAACCCCTATGTCCATCTACTGGTGAATTAATAAATGAAATGTGTCATATCCACATAATGGAATATTATTCAACCATAAAGAAGGAATGAAGTAGTGATTCACATTGTATTATAGCTGGACCATGAAAATATGCTGAGTGAGAGAAGCCAGTTACAAAAGACCAGGTTATATGATTCCATTCATATGAAGTGTTTAGAATAGGCAAATCTATAGTGACAAAAAGTAGATTAGTGGTTGTCTAGGGCCAGGAGGATTAGGGGAGAATGAGGAGAGACCACTAAATGATATGGGGTTTCTTTTTGGAAAGATAAAAATGTTTCAAAATTGATTGTAGTGATGGTTGCACAGTTCTTGAATATACGAAAAGCCATTGAATTATGTACTTTAAGTGGATGAATTGTATGGTATATGAGTTATATCTCAGTATACCTGTTAAAAATAATAACATTAAACATTAAATTTAAAGAACTAGAGATTTCAAATAGATCTGACTAGTTATCCAGGATAACTGGATCCAGGTAGGGAAGGCTGCATGGCTCCTAGCTTGCCATTCTGAATCCTGGTGAGGTGAGAGCCTGGGCTTGGTAGTCACACAGACACTGATTGGTACCCTGTTTTAGAATGGCCGGTTTGCATAGCTTCTCTGAATCTCAGCTTCTTTATCTAAAAATGAGGAAGTAACAGGTCTTACCAGTGGGTTGCTCTGAAAATTGCATGAGTTTCTGCATCTATAAAGATTAGTGCAGCACTGACAGCAGTGGCCATCACTAGGTGTCATGGTTGTGGTCATTGCGAGGCTGTGGCAAGAGCTTAAAGAGAAAGGCCTGCTGAGAGGCTCCTCCCTGTGTTTGCATGTGCTGTTCCTCCTGCCTGGATCACTGTCCCTGTCACACAACTTCATTAGTCCCTTCATGACCACACTAGGGGGCTCATTTCAGGCTCCTTTCCTGGTAGGTATTTCCTGACCACAGCAGCAGCAGGGTCACAGGCCCTGACTGTTTCTGTCCTTACAAAGCTGCTACTTCATTTCTGGCAGCACGAATTTGTGTCTGTCTTACCCTTTGTGTGCTACTTGAGACTGGGGCTGCTGCTTCACTCCCAGACCCCCAGCCTGGCACTCAGAATTTCATCGGTGCCTGGTTAATACTGGTAGAAAGAATGGTCAGTGAGGTTAGGGCCTAAGTAGATTGTTTGAACTTCCCTTTGGCTTCTGAACGTTAGGTTAGTTCACTGGTAGATAGAACCATCGGAACTGTTTTGTGTTGGGAACTTCCTCTAATGATTGAGCATCTCAAGTTTATATGGGACACTTTGGATGATAGTCTAGTCCTGCCATTGAAATAGAAAGACAAAAAGAAACCTGCATTTAGTTACAAATTTAATTGTTACCTGTCAATAAAAAATAAATGTTGCTAATCAGTAATAGATTGAGAAGGATTGCACCTAATAACATTTCTTCATTTCAAACGGCTCTTTTTTGAACGAGCTCTGTGTGTTTTATAAACTGCTATGAGAAGTTGAAACTTTGGATTTCTTAAGGTGCTGTGTGAATTGCTAAGAGAAACTGAAAATATGGATTCCCATGGAAGTCCCATTGTCATTTTTTAAATTGTTCAGTCTATTACAGGTGCCCCCCATTTTCACCCCCCTTTGCCTCCCTCCACCCTGCCCCTGCCCCCCAGGCCTTCACCACACTAGTGCCTGTGTCCATGGATTCTGCATATATGCACATGTTCTTTGGTTGATCTCCCCTGTCATTTTTAATGACATGGCATTGGTTTAAATGTACACACCGAGTTTGTGTAGTAAGTGAATCTAGTATAGGCTTGAACTTGCACTGGACCATATTCTTGCCAAAATTTAGAAAACCTATTTAGAAAATTCCCCTTATTCCTGTGCCAATTTTCTAGAAGCCAAAAGTTTTTATCATAACATTCACCCTCCTGCTTCATCTGCACAAGAACAAAGCTAAAGTTACTGAAATGTGATAAATTGTGATTGCAATCTATCCAAACTGTGGGAGCCATTATTGACTAGCTCACGTGTGTGTTAGTACCTGGAGAATTTGGCGTTACTTGGTGTTTTGTGATAACTTCACCTAGATACAGGGGCACTGATAAAATTGTCTCAGCAGTGTCTTTTAATTTTGTCCCTTTTTGCGACCTCTTAAAAGTAGATAGAGGCTTTCATTAAAGACCAGAGAACATTAAAACAATTTCATTACTTTCTTAAAATGTATGACCTCTTTCATTCATTCATTTCAAAGTATTTATGAAGAATTCAGGAGCCCATCCCTGTAGATCACATTTAACTGAAACTGGAAGGTACCTTGCAGTAAGGGTAGTACAGAGAAGCTTTTGATTTAGAATTGGCGCGTAATTTATAATTGGATGGCTATGCAGGTTTCTCAATAAAAATGATCACCATTTATTGACAATTCAGATGCATTCCTCTGTGTTTCTTCCGACCAGGTACCTACCCTGTGAGCTAAGTTACACTCTTCTCCCTCCCAAGAGCCCTAGAATATGCTTTATTAATAGGAATAGATGATGTTTATGTTCTTAAAAAATCAGGGTGGTCTTAGATGTCTGTCTTCCTTTCTGGCATTTCCCTTTATACAACCCTTTTGAATTTTCTGTTTAAAAACTGGCATTGTGATAGCTTTTCTTTGGCCTAATGCCTGGGTCGCATATTGCAGCAACATATTAGGAATGTTAAGACGTAAGTCCCCCAAAGAAAAATGTTTGTTATGAAAATAGAGCTGATGTGACACTTAGAGCTTCTTAACTTGTCTAAATGACAGTTAATGAACTTTCTTTTCTTTTTTTTATTATTTTAAAGAGGGAAAAAAAGAAATGAAAGGAATGCCCAGAGGCTGAGGTTGGGTTTGGTTCACCAAACTGTTAGTTGTCAGATAACTCTTCTGATAATACATCTTTTGTCTCTTTTTAGGAGCTAATTTTGTTACTCGAAAAATTAGCCGGTCAGTAGCTAAGATTTACCTTGGACAACTGGAATGTTTCAGTTTGGGAAATCTGGATGCCAAACGAGACTGGGGCCACGCCAAGGACTATGTAGAGGTAGGAACCAACTCATGTTCTTCAAAATACGTGTGTCAGTTGGCGTTTCAAATGCCAGGCCTCTAGTGGTAGAAGTAGTAGCATATAAAATTTTGTGAATGCGGATATGTTTAAGCTCATTCTGTTATCATGGTAAGTGCGGGATCCCCTTCCCCACTGGATGCAGGGGATCGAGTCCTTAGGATATATCAGGAAAAAGAATTTTCTGAGATTCACGTGGGAGGATGAGTGATTTTTATTTGTGTGGAATTATATCCCTTGGTTTCTAAAGTCCCATTTCCCTTAATACAGTCCTAGAAGATGTGTAGTTGGGGATCCATTAGAGCTAAATTAAAAGCAAAGCCAGTGTCCAAAGTTTCTGTTCCATGGTGGAACTGGGTCCAGTTTAGCATCAGGCTAGTTGTAGTCCATCAGTCCATTGTGTGGGGTCTACATGGCTGTGGGCCATGTGGGCGAACGCAGGAGCGTGAGAGCCCCGCAGGCCAGGAGTCAAGTGCAACATCCCAAGAGGCAAGAGAGCAAACTCCTTTATTTAGGAGCTTAAGTATTTCAGATCTTTCCATACCTGCAGTGGCCACATCTATCCTGGCCAATGACCTGTTCCCAGGTGTGACTGGCAGATGAGTACCTTTTCCTATGTTACCCAGACTTTCCTGGGCAGATGTCTATTCTCCCCCTGTCCAGGCCCTTCCCTCCCCCAGCGATCGGTGGGAATAAACCAGTGGTTTCCTGGGGAGCGTTAAACTGAGCTTCCTGGCAAAGCTGCACAGATGGCGTGCCCATAATATTTGGCCTTCCCTTTGCTCCTTTCCAGTGTTTCATAACTAGGTTAATTACAGTGGTGTAAATACTACTTTCAATTTAAGGCTCTGTGGTTCATCAGTACATGTGGATTATACTGAACGTTACTTGAATGAGGACATCTTTTTAAAAAACGTGCTGGTCAGTGTTGTGGGTGATGGTTAGATGTTCAGGGATGTTCTTCACTTCCTAGAGTTTCTTCAGCTCCCTGCTTTTTGCACCTTCCCCCTCTTTCTCTGTCTGCCCAATGCACATATAACTAACTGTGAAATAATTTTTGGTATAAAGGTACTAGTTCTCAGATCTTCAAGAAATACTACCTAATTTCAATTTGTATAATCTAAGACCTTCAGATTTACATTATTCTACTAAATTACTCTAAGAATAATATTCTTATAGAGCTATTTTTCCGCTGCTTATGAGTCTGTTTATTGCCCCATACACCTCTTAACATGTGACTCTGCAGCCAGGGTGCTTTGTCCAGGACATAAAGAGACAGGGAGATATGGTAATGATGCTAGTGCAGAATATTGGGCACAGCAAAGGGAAATTTAAATTTTCTCTCCTGAGATTTACAGTGGTCCCTCGGTTTTCGAATGTAATCCATTCTGGAAGACTGTTCGAGTTCTGAAACGTTCAAAAACCGAGGGATCAACAGCCGACAGGTAGGCCAGGATCGTGCCCTCAGCGGAAGCCACGTGGCATGTTCAACTTCCGAGGCATGTTTGAAAACCGAAGCATTTACATCTGGGTTTACAGAGTTCGTAAATCGAAATGTTCGTCAACCGAGACATTCGAAAACTGAGGGACCACTGTATATACTACACATTGCATTTTGGGTTGAGTTACATATGTTACATATATAAGGAGTGTGATTTTTCGTTAAACAAAGTTATATTTTACCTTGCCCTAACTAGTATGCTTTTAGATATCCGTGGTGCTCCTGTGGCCAGACCTGAATGAGCATGGCAATGACACTGTCATTTCCCCCGGGAACCCCTTGTTCTTGTTGGTGCTTATAGACTTCCTGTGCTCAGGAGACTGTTTCTGTCCTTAATGACCCTCTGGGAAACCGGATCTGGCTTCCTTGTTCATTGATGCAATTCAGAAAGAAGTTTGAACATTTACAAAGGAAACCAGTAGTTCACCGGCTAACTGGAGGTTAGCTTTGCATTTGTTACTATTTTTGTTTATAACAATTAAAAATGTTGTGTACTTGAACACCTATTACTGATTTATATCATGGACAAAAGAGGTTCTGATTTTAAATTTTGAGCAGTATAACATTAAATGTGTTCTTCTGAGATTTAATTACAAAGAAACATTGTATGACATTAGTTAGATACATTTTAAGTACATTGCATTAAAAAATATAGAAGGCCACACTTTCAGAAATTGTAAGAAAGTGGGAGAAAGGAAATGTTAAAAGTTTCAGGAGAAGCTGAAACTTTATTTTGTTTAACCTATATGACCTTACGCTCTTAAAAATGTGATGCAGGTTTTGGAAAAATAAATACATTATTTCTTCAATAATATAATTTGGATGTGTAGCCTTCTAGCTACCTGAATATACTTAGGTCTACATAGAAGGCTCATTTAGGGTCCCTCTTTATACAGGCTCTTATTCTCTAAATTCGGGAACCAAAGAGATCAAGTTACATTCTATTTTATTTTATACTTTTGCGCTGAGGTAAAGAGAAAGTTTGTATTGGAACTCAGAAACAGATTTTGATAGAGAAACATGTCAAAATGTTACAGTGCTTATTATTGGTTATGTTTATTGTCGTCTTTATACTTCTGTAGTTTCCATATATTTGAAGTTAATATGTGTAAACTTTTTAAATCAGGAAACAAAATAACTGACATTTTAAAAATAGGCCAAAATATCCACCAAAAATGCCTGAGACTGTTTAATAAATACACAAGGAATGAGAAAAGCTTCTTGTGAACTTGGTGGATCTGGAAGAAGGACCCACCTATGATTTGACTCCCCAAATTCCGAGGCTATCCCTGTTCCTGGGTGTAGCTCAAACTTTGGTACAAAGGGCCCGCATCTGTATTCATTTAAAATAAGAGTATTCTAAAAATATTTTGGCTCAAAGACTTCAAAAAGGTCCCCCCATTTGATGTCATTTTGAAGGTTCCTGGACAAGGTGGTGTCAGTCCAGCATAACATACACAGAAGCCAAACATGGGAGCAAGATGTTCTGGCCTTTCGGTCAAATATAAAATGTTCAAATTTTACAGAGAGACACACATGAAAGTTAAGTCATTCTCGTTGGCATTCAAGACCTGATTTGCTCCACAATACAAGTGGGTTTTTCGTATTAATGATCCCCTTGGGGTTCTGACAGTGACACATGTTGATGATGTAAGAAGCATTTTATAGTTCCCATCGATGTGCTCTTGATTTCTAAAAAACTATCCTTAAGTAACAATTCACAGTTTGCTATCTCCATTTTTCCCATCCCTTGCATTTTTAAATATATTAAAATGAGATTACTTCACAGACTTATGACTAAAAGTAGATGCTGCTAAAATTAAAAATCAAAAAGCAGAAGAATAAAAAAAGAGAAGCATTGTTTGTTTAACACAGGCCCACATCCTGGCACTGTAATCAGCTTCAGAGGAGGCCGCCTTGGGGAGCACCGAGCCAGCAGCTCGCACTGGCAGTGCATCTGCACGCATTGTAATCGTGTCTCCCTCTCTTTACACACAGATAGTGATGGTGAATCTTTAGATTAAGTGCCTTACACTTTGTAATTTATGGGTGATTTCCATGCTGAGGGAGGAGTAGAGTGTTTGACACATGGGTGGAGATGACCAGCTGTGTCAGCAATTGCTCCTCAGCCTTAGACAGGTTTTATATCTGAATTCACCCGTTGGTGGAAAGGACGTAATAACAGCCCTGTAAAAAATTAGCATTAATGTGCTGTGCATTACATGATTAGAATCTACTTCGGCTTTGTAAACATTTTTTGCAGCAATTTATACAAAACCACTTCCTGTTGCTGAGTCAGGATCATCAACTTCCATTTATAGTCTTTCTCCTAGATCAAAATGATTTTTAAAATATGTAAGAGGTATTTCAATTTGAAAGAAAAAGAATATAAAAACTGTATTAAATTATATTGTGTTTCAGAATAAACAAGTTATATGCAGTTACATCTTTTTGGATATTTTAACATAAACATTTTGAACACACAGAATACTTGAATGACTTTTACCATAAGCAGCCCTATACCCACCACCCAGATTCTATAATTAACATTTTTGTTGCATTTTGAGAAAAAAAATTAGTATTTAAAAACTGCCGTAGTGCTAATGGCTCAGAGCTATAAATACTCAATTTATAGAAACACAGGTTATCAAGAATTTGCATTTCTTATGGGATATAGTCAGATGGCAATTCAAACTTTTAAACTATATTTACCCTTTTAAATAATTGTGATACTACACACCTCTTTTCATGCCTGCCTCCCTCCGTGTAATTGAAGCAACTCCATGCATCCAGGAGAACACAGTGGGGGCTGTGTACCACATCCAAGCACATTCATGTGGTCAATATTGTACCAATAGTGCCTGAAAACTGCAAACCAGAGAACCCCTAATTTTTCTTGGGGACACACTCCTTCAGCATGTCTTCCATTGAGTACTAATCATGGTCATTGTACTAGTTGTTGCAAAGGCAGTCTTCTAAGCTTTGTCCAAAGCCAAATAGTCCTGCAGAATGCCACATTTAACTAAGGTGAGCAAGTTCCTTCATTGCAAGACTGACTTCTCAAAACTTACAACGTGTGAGAGTGTACCACGGCCTGCTCAGGCTGATAAAGGGTTTCTCAAACTTACTTCTCCTTTCCACCATGTCATAGAAAATGAGTATTGGCGTCCACAGTGCAGAGGTGGGAAACGGCACCATTGTTTCAATAAAATTAATGTAGCAGTTTGATTAGCAAGGTCCCAGGTGATCCCACCATGATAAAACCAGCTGGAAACAACTGTAGCCAGAAAATATTGATAAGTATCTTTAAGCTTTCACCACTAATGAGATGGTCCCTTGCTCTTGGGATATGCAGGTAATCAAGTGACCTAAGTCTGAGCTCTTTCTAGCACTCAGTAAAAAGCCAACAGCTGGCCATGCAGTTGCCCCTGAAGAGGTCTGACTGTCCAAAGGCTGCCAGGGGGCACTCAGATGGCTGGGTGAGGGTGGAGATCCACCTGAACTTTAATACCGCATTCTCACACGCACTCCTTTTTCTTTCTTCCTCTCTTTTTACTGGGAGCACAGATTAATATTTTTTTAAAAGCTACTTTTAGAAATAAAAGTAATAATTGTCAAATGTTGAATGTTGGGCGTTTATTATATGCCCATAACTTTACTAAGGACTTTATATATGTTATCTTATATAATAGGTTTAACAATCCTGGAAAGGTAGGGAGTGTTTCCTCATTTTATGGAAGAAAGAACTGAAGGTTAGAGAGTTCAGGTAACATATTCACCCAAAACTGTGACCAGTAGAGGTGAGTGAGGCCATAACTCCAGCCCTCTCCTGATACCTGAGCCACACTCATAACCACAAATTTATAGTGAAGTGAGGGGAACAGGGACATTAGCAGGGGGATCTGAGTAACTTTCCATTTCACACAAGGACAGAAAATTAAGCTGGTCTCACTTTCCACTTTCTGCCATGTATAGTCCAAGGGGAAGACAAATATCTGGAAGATAAGAAACTGGCTGAGACAGCTGTCAGATCTCCCTAACCCACTATATTGGCTGAATGAGGCAACAATGCAAAGGGTGTGTGAAGGAAAATGGGTAGTTAGGTGTCTCTCTCTTTGTCTCTATTGGTTTCTAAATGAGTTAAGCTTCCTTACAGCTTTCAGTCCTCAGCTGATGACAGAGATGGGGGAAACTGGGAGCCTCTGGCCATGGGGAAGGAGACTGTTGACAGAGCTGGGTATAATCCACCAGTGTTCCTGGTCCTTTCTTTCGCATCCAGCTCCATGTGGTGTGCTTTTTGCATTTTGCATCCTGTGTTAATTCATACAGATCTGAAATGCCAATTAAGCATTTTGAGATTTTATTTAACAGAAAGCTTGCTTATTGCAACATCAAAAACAAACTTTCTCTTTTTCATATCCAGGAGACTAGCTTGATTTCTTAGCGTGCCTGAGTTCTCTCAAGTATCAGTGGTACCGGAATCCATTCTTCAGTACAGCCTCACTTAACAGAGATTCAGAAAGTCATGTTGCTTGGCTTCCTGCGTCAGGGCTGGGTCCCAGGAGCGGCCACATCCCCAGCTCCCAGCAACCGTAGGCTCTGTTGAAATTGTTGTTTTAATAAATGAAGCCTGCACCATCCATATTTCCAGGATGGGTTATTCATCAAATTTCCATCCACAGGTCATTTAGAAACATGGAGGTGGGTGCATTTTTAGATCATACTTTCAGTTGAATTTTAAAAATATAAAAGTGAGCATCTGACATTAAGTTGGAAAAGTGGTTCTAGGCAAACGTACATAGGTGCATGTATGTGGGGAGAGGGTGGAAAGGAACATACTGCGGGGTTGCCCGGTCAGTAGGTATAGTGCCTGTGGAAATGGATTATGAAACTTCGTGTAAATGCTACTTATTTTCTAATGGGTGGCAGTTAACCCCATTAAGGTAGAAGCGTGTACTCCACCCTTCACTCACTCCGGTTGACGCCAAGTGTCATCAGACTGTTGTGGGTCACGAATGACTACCTGTACCGGAGAAAGGATGGTTCTGTTCCTGAAAATGAAAGTCCCTGGAAACCGTGTGAGATGCTCCTTTTCCTTTTAGGTCATGATGCTCGTTCAGTGCATTTGGAGGGTGCCAGAGATGCCCTATGCTTCCTCCTTCCACCCCCACTAAACTTGCTATTTTAATAACAAGACTCTACATGTGGTATAGATGTAATTACCTGTTATAAAATATGACATCACCTGAATTTATGATGACTTTGCCTATGGAAGGCATATATCTTTAATATTAAATTCTTCATTTTTACATTAACACACCCTAAAGGGGCCTAAAAGAAAGTATTTGCAATCATGGTCGTCTTTCTCTTACTTTCCTGTAACCCATGCCCATGAACATCCAGAAAATCATACTTCTCTCTTGTCTAAATCCTCGATGTGTTTTTTTAAAATATATCTTTATTGATTTCAGAGAGAGGAAAGGAGAGAGAGAGAGAGAAACATCAATGATGAGAGTCATTGATCGGCTGCCTCCTGCACGCCCCTGACTGGGGATGGAGCCCACAACCCGGGCATGTGCCCGGGAATCGAACCCTGATTGCCTGGATTCCTAGGCCAGTGCTCAGCCGCTGAGCCACGCGCGGCCAGGCTAAATCCTTGTTTTTAAATTCATTCTAAAGTGCTTTTTGGCTTTATCCTACCTCTCAGAGCTTTATTACAATAAACCATTTACTGAAACTCCATATGTTATCCTCACAGAGTCCTGGCCCGGGATTGCTCTTTCTCAGGCCTGGGAGTGCTCCTTGCTGCTGTCTCAGGGGCCCAGGCCCCAGGTCCCAGGCTTTGCCCCAGCGTCCTTTTAATACGAACTTGTGCTAATTTTGCCTGTGCATCCAAAGCTACAAAGCAAGAAACCTTTTCCAAATAGAAGTTCCTTAAGCCAGAGGCACACATTTTATTTTCTGCTCCTATTTTCTCCCTGCTAGGAAATGTCTGCTTATTCTCTGCCCTGGAATCATCGTGGGGAAGCCTTAAAGATCCTCCTCACTCCTTCCTTTAGGCAAAGAAAAAGTTGGTCCCCCGTGTGTGTGTTGGGTCATTTGCACGTGTGAAATCTGTTGTTTCTCTTTCTGCCTATGACCTTGAACAGCTGGGATAATGAGGCTGCGCAGAGCAGCTGGACCTGAGCTGGGGCGGCCTCTGTGGCGGTACCTGGACCTACCGCAGGCTGAGAGACCGACAGACACCTCTAGGAGAGGGCAGCACTTTGACTCTTACTTGGAATAAATATTGTGCAGCAATAAAAAGCAAGCCTGCGACACTCTGACTTGCTAGTTAAATGGCTTTAAAACGGGCCGTCGGCTTTGCGCCTTGTTCCTCCCTCTGTGCCGCGCTGTAGTGAACACCACTGTCCTCTTGGCACCAAACCTCTAGCGTATGCATTCTGTGTAGCATTTAGAGTTGCTCCAGAAACTGGCTGTGGCATCATGCAAGCTAACTATGCCCCAGGTTGATGAATTTGGGTACAATTCTGTGAAGATCCTATTTACATTTTAGAAAAGAAAAAGACAGACTTGGGCCTCCACTAAGCCCAGGTGGTGCGCAAGTGCAGCTCTGCAGAGGCGGAGTCACAGGAAGGTAGCATCGGTAGCCACTTGCAAATTGGTCTTTGCGGGGAAACTTAGTAATGTTCCGAAAGAAAGAGACGGAATTACTTCTCCGTCTGGCTCCCCCCGTGGAGTCCTGTCCTGTGCAGAGAGGGGTTGGGCTGAAATCATTGCTGCTCTTTGCCTCCTGCAAAATGTAAGTGGATTGAGACCTCTGAGAGTAAAACCACTTCTCCGTGAACACAGAAGGCGGTGTGGTGGTGATCTTGTGCCAGTCTTTCAAGGAACCTCTCGAAGGCAGAAGCTGGGTATTGTTCCTCTTTACCGCAGTTGTGCCTCCCACCCTGCCTGGGAGAGAACAGAGCCCAGTAAGTATTTGCGTTTAATGGACTCTCCTTATCTGAGCATTTCTGTGTAAAATTCATAAAAATGAATATGTATACATGCAATGTGTTTTATTGCTCTTACTATTAAAAGATTATTTTCCTACCTAGCCTAAGACATTTCCCACTGAATGTGATCTTACCGATTTCGGTGTTGGTTGTGATGGACTAGTTGCAGCCACACGTTTTCAAGCGCTATTCTCTTGCTGCATGTGGACCATAAAGGAAGACTGAAAAGTGCCATTATAGTCTCATGCTGTTGTAAGTCCCATATCTCTAGATTCTACTATGAGTAGACTTTATTCCTGTTTTTTAAAGGAAGTGATCCAAGCACATGGAAAAAATAGGAAGAAGGGTACACTTGCCCTGATAAATAAAACAAACATTTTAAAATCACAAAAGTAGCCTTAGTTTCCAAGATCAAATGTCCCCCAGTGTGACTGATGACATTGCCACCTGATCATTCAGAAACCTCTCGTTCGTGTGACCTTCACTGCCTCTCAGCGCTCGAGGCCTCAGTCGGTGGAGGAGATTTCCGCGACAGACTTAGCATCTGGAAAACCTGCCCTCATCGGGTCTTTCCCTCTCTCTGTCGTCCTCCCTTTCCATGTCCCCCTGCTGCCAAACACACACACAAATTAGGAGCAGTTCCTTTTCTTATAGTAAGAGTGTTTTGTTCTTAATTTCATGTAAAAGTGAATTTAAAGATTCCTAGAGCTATTTGATAGTAGCTGTAGAAAGTCAATGCAAACCGAGCAGTTATAAGAAAGGAGCAACACTGGCCAGATCGTTGGGCTGTGTGTGGTTTCGTTCCCTCCTTGCTGCACAGTGCCCACATGTCCGGAGCAGAGACCCTGTTCCCAGGCCTTCCCCAGCTCCCACTCCAGAGTGGAGTGCTGTGCCTCAGCCGGCGGGGGTGGGGTGCTGGGTGGCGCCCAGGGGAGGCAGGCTGCATTCCTGGAATGTGAAGGTGGCCCTTGCCTCCTGGTCATTTCCTAACCATACCCACACAAATACTCATGGGGTGCGGGCCACTGCACCTCCCTCCCTTTCATTGGTGCAGAGGCAAAGATCAGGATCAGGGGGCTCCATGGTTTCCTGTGTTTTTTCTCATAATGTCTCTTTTAGGTGAAGAACTACTTGCTGATTTTCATTGGATCTTAAATTTCAAGTTTGAAAACAAAATACAAGGCTTTCATCAGACCATTTTTTAAAGCCTTGAAGTTATCCTCTTGTATTTTTGTTTGCCTCATCAGATGCATCTTTGGATTTGATCCAGCAAATTTTGGATCCTGTTTAGGAGAGCAGGAATTATTATTTTCCATGTGAAAAGGTGGCTTTGAAGGGAGAAGCCCTGGCCTGAAGTCCTGGCCTTCCAGTGACAGTGGCTTCAGTGGCCCACTTCCTCTCCAGGGCAGTCCCCGACTGTACACAGTACAGCGTGTCTACGCTAATTGTTGGTATATTTAGTCATTCCTCTGAGATTTTAAAGCCTTTTTTTCTTTCCCACTGACTTCAAATGTTGACTGTTTAACAGGGACCATTTACCCCTCACTAGGAATTACAAATAAACCAGCACTTTTACTAACGGCCTTCTAGAATCTCTACTCATCCTGTGAGACAGAGAGCACAAATGTGAGAAATTAGATTAGAAAGAAACTGTGAGACCCAGATGTTGAAAGACCAGGTCCTACACCCTGGGTGGGAGACTCCCTCTGAAGTGTGTAGTAATAGTTGTACAGTCATGTAATTTGAGGAAGATGCCGACTATGCAGAGGAAACACAGGTTACACACCGTTTCATTGATCTTTATCTTCAAAAACTGAAGCCTCAAGAAGGGGCGCAGGCGGTTCCTTCCACCCCTTTGTCAGGGCGGTTGAGAGCTTCACGTAGTTAACCATCTGCAGGGGCCTTCGGGAAGCCAAGGCATCATTGCCTGGCCGGGCCCAATGAGTCATCTATTAAATTAGCCCTAATGAATTACCGGTTTGCACATTTAATTACGCATGATATAGGGCTCTGGGATGTTAAGTCTAGTGGAGCTCAAAGGAATTGGATTGGCTTAGTTAAGCATTTCAGCAGGATCTTTCCTCACTCACCATACAGGGACACTCCCGCCCTCCTCCCTCTCTCCCCTTCTCGCCTCTCCTCTCCTCCCCGGTGTCCCCACCCCTCCTTTTCTCCTTCCCCTCTCTCAGGTGGTGGGCGGTGGACAGTGTCAACAGTGTCAGCGTGTGAGCAGTGTCTTGAGTGCCCCCCCTGGTTTTGCAGATGGAAACCCTCCTAGAGTGTGATGAGGTACAGCCCCCCCCTGACGTGCACTAGCTCTGTGAGAACAGCAGCTCTGAATGGTGGCTGCTGGGCTTCCTCTCACTTTCCTACCGCTGTTTTCCAGAAGGAATGAACAGTGAAACATGATAAAGGGCTGGATTGAACATGGTTATCACACACAAGTTTGTTCAGTATTTAAGGACAGTTTTTGCATCAGTGAGAACTGTGAGACGTCCCTGTGCAGTGAGGCTTCCAGTGTTGTGTGAGGGGCAGTGAGGCCACTGAGGGGCTGAGAACTCCTGCCTCCAGGGTGCCCCCCCCCCCCCCGCTTTTAAGAACTATTCTGATTGTCATTTTAAAGAAAAGGTCTTTTCTGAATCTGAAATACCATTAATTAAGATACACTTTTAGCTTTTATTTCCAGTTTAAGGCCTTTCTGAGTACTGATATGTAAACTATTTGATACTCTTTCTTTTTAATCCTCACCGGCGGATACTGTTTCCCTTGCTTCTCAGAGAGAGTTTCGGAAGGTAGGGAGAGAGAAACATCGATGCAGGTCAGTTGGTTGCCTCCTGCACAGGCCCTGACCAGGGCCGTGGGTTGAGCCTGCAGCCAAGGTGCGTGCCCTGCAGTCTGCAGTCCCCCCCCACTCTAACCACTGAGCACACCAGCCGGGGCAACTGCTCGATGCTCTTTACAAGCTTACGTTCACAGTAGGCCAGTGAGATAGATGCTATTTTCCATTTCCTCCCCCAGAGACAAAAATAAGACTTGGAGAGAGAAAATGCCTCAGCTCGTCTCAGGTGGGCCTCTTCCATGCATATTGTCTGTGGGCCCTTCTCTGCACCTGCCGTGTCCTGCACGTGGATCCCGCGCACTCCACCTCGCGTAGCTGTCAGTCCCATCTGCAATACAGACACTGGCACTTGAGTCCTCCCTGGAAGCTGTCACTGCGTCCGCCACAGAATAAAGGCTGCCGATTGGGGGGTTACATTCGACTCCTTGCCAGTGTCCCTCGTGTCCCTTTCCTGCTTTGTCTGGTCCAGCTCTCTGCTCCCCGAGTGTGCGCATGCTCCATGCCAGGCTCCAACTGTGCACTCAGCCCTGTCCCTGCTCCTTTCTTCCCAAATTCTGCTCTACCGCAGGCATTGGCCTGAGCTGCCTCCTCCCAGCCACTTAGCCAGAAGAACTGGCCATTTCCCGTGTAGTTCCACAGCCCTCAGTTCACGTCCCTTCGCATCCCTGGCAGAACCTTTATCCCATTTTGGCTGGGAAGCCTCTCTCTGTGTCTGACCTCCATGCTGACTCCCTTCTGTAGCTCCCAGGGCCCTTCAGAACACCTGAACCTTTGGGGTGCTTGTTGTTTCTTGAGTGAATACCCGAGAGTGAATGGACCTCAAACCAGATTAGCTTCACTGATTTATTTGACTTAAAAACAAGCCACGTTATACATCATCCTATCTGGCCCCTTCATCCAACAAGTGAACGCAGTTCATTTTTCAGAGATGGTTACTGACTTGAAGTGAAATAGATAGTTCAGAGTCTGAACTGACTCCCATCTGTCATGGTCTTTCCACTATAACATCCATCAGATCATATAACCATCGAGAGTGCTACATGAGGCCCTTTGCCACAGCTGTGGAGACTAGTCATCCAGGTGAGTTAGGGCCCACAGTCAGTTGCAAGGGGCAGAGAGCCTACTAGGGGTTGTGTTTCACTCACCGCCAGAAGTCCCAGGGAGGTGCACTGCCTGATTCATAGATGCCAGGGCCAAATCTCTGGTCATCCCTTCTCTTGTCACCCCAGGGTGGCAGCAGCCACCAGCCGGAGCCCGGCCCCAGCCATGCTGTGCAGTTCCCCTGAGGCCTGGATCAGGAAAGAGAAGGCTGCAGATCTCTGGGTGACCAGCACTAGCGTTTTGTTAGCACACAGCCATTCTGCTCTGTAGGGGAGATCAGGAGGCAGGTTTTTGGCTTCTCAGACCTTCTCTAGTCAAAGGAGGCAAGAGAATGGTGCTGCCGGAGGCATACGCCTGTGTGCACGTGCATGTCTGCAGTGGTGTGGCCGTGCACTGGCCGCCGAGGGCTGGGGAGGAAGGGGACCTGGAGCAGCAGGCTCTTCTCCCTGCCTCCCTTGAAGTGTGGCTGAGTGCTGTCCCACCCACGCTCGCACTTTTTGCAGTTGTGAACAGCCACATTGCTTGGATGTGCAAGAACTTAGAGTGGCTGCAGATACTTTGGACTCTGTATTTGAAGGTTCATTTTTTTAAAGTTTTTAGGATAACTCCTAGGTGCTCTGTCTAACATAAATCATGTGCTATTGGTTTCCAAAATGTTGCCTCGGTGCCTATTTAAGGGTTGCTAGTAGCTCTTCTCTCTGTCGGGAAAATCATCCAGATCTAGGGAAGAGATCCACTGTTTTGTTTTGCCTTGCTTTTCCCACACCCGTTTACTGGTATGGATGGAAATATAATGCAGATTATGCTTGTCTCATTTACATAACTCTCCGTTAGCGTTCCATTTTACCATATCTACATTTTTGTGTTTGACCTATTAGGACTTTTTTTTGGTTTTACAAAGAAAAAAAAATGCTTCCCTCAGCAGAACCATCTGGCCCGTGTCCTGGTCCTCAGCGGCTCTGCGCTCCAGCAGGGCCAGGCGTGCGGTTTCCGAGCGGTGCTGTTACACTGGTGGTCTCGGAATTCAGCAGGAGTCATGGAAAAGCTACACTGTGGCTGCTTTCAAGTCTAAGGTTTCCAAGGTGGAAAAAAAATGCATAGCATTGTCACTTTTGACATAGCATTTTTTCCTCTAACTGGAATTTAGTCTTTTAAAAAGAATTACAGCATTTTATCCTTTGAGGAAGAAAGGTTGCTTTAAAAATATCTTTTAGATCTTGGGCTACCAATTTTGCATGCCAGCAAGCTGAGGTGCCCGGGAGAGTCATCCAGGCATGTTTACAGCACACACATTTTCTTAAAGGGCCCATTAGGAATTACTAGGCTTTTTCTTTTCTTAAATTGAGGTTCAGTTTCAGGTGTCCAGCATAATGACTTGATATTTGTATACATTGCAGAACGGCCACGACCGTTAGTCCAGTTAGCAAATCCATCACCATAGACAGTTACAGATTTTTTTCTTGTGATAAGAACTTTTAAGGTTTGCTCTCTTAGCAACTTTAAAATATATAGCAGTTTTATTTACTGTGGTCACCATGCTGCACGTTTGTACCTTTTGACCACCTTCACCCATTTCCCCTGCCTTTCACCCCTCCCTCTGCAGCCTCCAGTCTGTTCTCTGTATCTGTGAGCCGGGGTGGGGGATAAGTTGCTGTCGTCTTAGAGTCTACATGTAAGAGAGGACACACAGTATCTGTCTTTCTGTCTGACTTATCTCACTTAGCCTAATGTCTTCAAGTTCCATGATGTTACAAATGGTAAGATTTCCTTCTCTGTGGCTGAATAATATTCCATTGTGATATATAATAATAATCCATTTTCTTACAAAATCAGATAACAATTAACAGTAAAGGGTGAAATTGACAACAAATCATCACAATAAGCAGATTGTATAACCAAAGGCTCTCTGAACTCAGTTCCTGCCGTGTGTGACAAGGGTGAGGTGCACCTGCCTTTGACAGGTAGTTTGTGATGGTGCCTCGGCCTTTCCGGGCCCGCGGAGATCCATCCGCCGGGGCGCTGGCTGTCGTTCCACAAAGGGGTGTCTGTGAGGACGTGAAATTCTGTATTTTTGTGTTGTAACATTACACAAATTTTGAAAATTTTCCAACCAAATGTGCACTTACTTTCCATTTCTGAAATGCTACTTTTAATGTAACACCGTTTTTAGAAACAGCAAATCCAAGGGTTTTGGAATCAGAGTATCTGCTTGTCTCCCTGCCCCGCCTCTTGCTTCCCCACACAGCAGGGCAGGAGCGCAGGCCGGCTGCGCGGGAAGACGACCAGGCGTTTCCTTTCTTTCTTTTCTGTAGGCATCGTGTTGATTCATGCGTAGGCCCTGTGTTTGACAGATTTTACGATCATAAATTTAAAGTGCTTAACCTACTGCCGAAGCAGGCGGGAAGGACGGAGAGAAGTTAGAGCCCTCTCCAAAAGTCTTAATTAAGTCCTTGCCTTCAGTGCTGAGGAATGATGGGCATGAAACAGCGGGACCAAAGTCTGGTTCCTCCTGCGGCTTTCAAAGCAGCCTCAGACTTACCGTTCTTATGAAGGGTTTAGGGACACGGGGAGGAACTCACTGGACCTTGGGGGAGAGGGATGCTGCTCCTCACGGCCTGGGGCTCCCGACCTGCTTAGCTTGTGCTGCGGAAGGGGAAGGTCACGGAGTTGAAGGGAAGGCTCCTTGTTTCCTTGTAAGAGGAAGAAAAGTTAAAAGTTGAGACTAATACAAGTTAATGAGGAACATTTAAATCCTTAATGGTTCAATTTACATTTCAAGTCAGTATGGTCCGTAAGGTCAGCCCTGGGTCTGGGACGGATCTGGGGCTTTGACCGGGGACCCCTGGTTCTTGGGTTTCCGCTCCCACCGTAGTTATCTGTGAATATGAAGCAGCAGGGTGCTGCGCGTCACCCCGCACACGCACCTGCGCGTGAGGAAATGTCCACCGCAAAATGCAGGCTCCTCCAGGGCTGCCTTGCGGACTTTGAGCTGAGGAACAGACAGCGCACGCTCTCGATTGCGTGTGTCTTTGAGGATCACTAGAAGAGGAGAGAAACAGGGCTGAACAGAGGGAGCAAGGGGCTCCTTTCTCCTTTCTGGATAGCTCTGTTAGCTGGAGTGATGGCATTGAAACGATGCAGTCTTTACCCAGTTTATCTCATAACCCAAATTCCATGCCTCTCAAAGAAAATTTTTTATTTTAATACATATTTTTTACCAAAAGAAATTCAGAGCAACACTGGTCAATACTCTTAAACTACATGGCAAAGAAAAGTCTTCGGTGAGATATTTAAGTGAAACATGTAAAAAAAGGACTGTGAGAAATGGTATAGCTCGCTTGTTGGTCAGCTGTTACGTCCAGTAGAGGTGTACCTGGCTCACAGGGAAAAAGGCTCTGCCGTTAATGCTGTGACCACCTGGCCTGGTGAGCAGGTCCCTGGCATTCACTGCATGGAATTATTGGTCTATCCATTGGGTACATGAATACACTGTGTTCTATAAGAAACAGGTTCACTTATTTTAGTTAAAAAACCCCTTTCACGGTGGAACATTCCTGGGAGAGTTCATACGACTTCCTGTTGCACTGCCTAGAGTAGGCATCCAGTCTAGGATTTCGTAAACAAAACTCTTCAAAATCTTTTTAGAAAATGACCTCTATTTGTGGGTCACAGTATGTTGCTTTGTGCCAGGTTTGTTTCTGTTTATTTGTTTAAACTATTCTATAATTCCACTTTGCAAGTTGGCCTGGATTTGCGAGAACTCACGTCTGAGGCTGTGTGGGAGCAGTCGGTGTTGGTGCAGATGCACACGCGAGGCAGACACACATGCACATGTGCACCAGCCCACACACGGTCATCTTCCCAGAGAAGCTTGTCAGAGGGGAGAGACAGTAACAGTAGAGGTGAGCTTGCAGGTGCAGACAGATGGACATATTACCCCAGCCTCTTCTTCCTGTTCACAGATTGACAGAGAAAATAACGGATCTGGCAGCATGTGACCCTATAGCTTTTCCATATGTCTAAGCACTTACACTCCGTGGTCAGGCAGAGGGACATACTGTCTGACTTCCACCTTCTCTAGGCACCTGGGTCTGCTGTACATGGAGAGAGCCTGCAGCAGGTTCCCTGCCCCTTCCTGCTGTGTCAGCTGTCATTGGGTGGACAAGTGGCTAGTGAGAAGGACCTTGGTAGCCATGCTTAGGTAGCCCAGGACCCACAGGGAACAGGAAAAAGTCTTCTCAGACCCCTTCTGCCCTGCTGATTTCCTCTGTGCCCAAGAACAGGGCTCTCTCCTGCTCGCAGCCCAGGATGCTGCAGGGACCCTGGTGTGCAGGTGCAGGACACTTACATTGAACAGGTCTTGTACAGCATCTCTCACCTCGGCCGCCACCACCTCCCAATAGCCTCAGAGTCTCTTTGAGAAACTAGAATATCAGAGAGATATGAAAAGTTTGATTTCCAAAATTAGTGAATAGATGTATTCAAGTAACTGACTTTAGTTTTAAAACAAGGCCATAAAAATTAGAATATGCTGGCTTCAGTGTCCAAAAAAGTAAATTCCATTGTGTAGTTTTTGATTTCAACTGTGGTCATTTAATTTACAGCAGTTAGTGTTTTGGTGTGGTCGAAGTCTTACCTGAGAGGCTCAGGGACCTGTGGATTTCAGAGTGAAGGGTTCGCCCCCTGTGTGGAGCCCACCTGCTGCGTCCCGCACACCACCCCTCAACTGCTGCCCTTGACCAAGCGGAAACCCACCCGACCAGGTTCCCTCTGCGGGTGCCTGTTGTCATGAAGCCAGCGCTGATGGGTGGTGTCACTTTTGTAAGGTGCCGCTTTCCTGACAGTGCTGTTCTGACTGTTATGCCAACCCTGTACCATTCCGTAGCTTTAGGTGGAGAATATTGTGTCTAGGAGCAGCTTTCTGTGTGCTTTGAAGAAAGGGCCCCTCGGTGAATACTGTCCATTTCCGTGGGAGGTGGTTACCCTGGTAGACCCCCGGCAAGTCCTCACAGAGCCTCCTGAATACGTGCTCAGGGCACCCTCTAGGGTCAGTCTTACCTACCAGCACCTGTAGTGCACATGGGTGCTGCGGACTGGTACACCGGCGACGCGGAGACTTCTCTCCTCTGCCCTGGTCGGCACCAGGAGCCCCGTGTCTGCTGTGATGAGAGCTCTACCCGGGTTTCCTCGGCTCCTGAAACAGCCCTGCAGAATGAGTGTTTCTATCCCCTTTTTGCCAATGAAGAAAGGAGGCTTGGCGTGGCCACACAGCTTGCCCAGAGCCTGGGCGGCAGTGGCTGTCGTGGAGTTTGAATGCATGTGTCACCCACACCAAAGTTTCTGGCTTTCCCCTTCCTTAGCCAGGCCTCTCTGTCTGCCTTATCCCTTCCCTCTTTTTTCTTTTGGAACCAATTTTTCCTACCGTCCTCTCTTCAGGAAGCGTAGCGTTGCCTCTCATGACTTGTGACAGCTCTCTTTTGTCACCCATGTGCTCCCTCTGACACTGGGCAGGACCCTGCACTTGGGCCCGTGCCCCCCGGGAGGGAGGAGGGCTCTGTCCACAGTCGCCGACCCTGTGGTGGAGGCTCCTGCTCTCGCACCGTGCAGCAGGCGAGGCTGTGGAGGAGCACTGGCTGGGGGCTCATCTGCGCACCCTCCGTTGGCACGGGTCACCTTGATGTAGCTGTGCTCGAGGAGGTGGCAGCGGGCACGGCACCTTGTCAAAGCCTCGGCGGGGGGAGGGTATTGCTGATCACCTTCCAGTGACAGAGACAAGTTTATTAGTTATGCTGGCTGACCCTCTTGTCTTTCTTCAATCAAATCACTGTCCCTTCTTTTGACTTATTATGTCTGCCTGAAAAAAATAAGC
Source organism: Miniopterus schreibersii (assembly GCF_964146895.1). Lineage (NCBI taxonomy): Eukaryota > Metazoa > Chordata > Mammalia > Chiroptera > Miniopteridae > Miniopterus > Miniopterus schreibersii. Next base: position 82,037,147 of record NC_138109.1, on the reverse strand, counting down.
ATGGGAAACCTATCCTCATTTAATCAGCCGAAAGATGTTTAGTGTTGCTGAGGAGGGAAGACATCCTGGGAGACTTTCTCCCAGCTAGGGAAGAAGGCGGGGCTGCACCCAGCTCCCTGCGTGCAAATGAAGCTGATTAACACTTAGGCCCCCTGGGAACCCTCCCTTCTCGGAGATGAGCTTGGGCTTCCCACCCTGCTCTAGTCAGCCAGCTAGTTCAGCGACCATTCTCTCTCCACGATACTGATTAGTTGTGTACGATTCTGTTATTTAAACCTTAGATTTTAAAAATGGCTTTCTCAGGGGCTGCTGTGAACTGTTTGTCCTGCGCCCTCAGAAGTCGGAGGTCCTGTCCTGACATCACGTGCTCTGCACTCAACAGCACTTCTCTGTTCCAAGCTTGCCCTCCTCCCCAGCGCGGAAATAAATCAAAGCTGGTTGAGACTCAGTCGCAATAAATCAAGACCTGTCCGGGACTGGAGCCTGCCCAGTCAAAGTGTCACAGCCTGGCTTTCACTGAGGATTAATTAAAGGCCTGATATAAAGCCCAGATGTGCTTCAGGAGAGTAGCAGGCTGCCCAGTGGCTGTGTCTCCCAGGGCTCTGCCCACCCAGAGTCTGCGGGGGGAGGACGGGAAAGGCATCCGAGGTTGGGAGGACGGGGGAGGCGCCGTCCGCGCACTCGGGTGGACCTCATCTAGTTTGAAGGGAACAGAGCAAGCTCTGCCATGAGGAAAAATTCTGTCTATGTCAGGCTCTGTGTAGGCAGTGCTAAATGGAAGGAAAGCACATAGCTCAAACGTTTTTATTTAATTGAGACAAAAAGAAAATGAACCAAGTAAAGGAGCTTTCATTGTAAAAAATATTGTAATAAAATTTAATGCCTGGTTCACACTGAGCTTGTAAATGTTTTAGACCAAAGAAGCTGTGCAGATAAAACACTTTTGAGGTGTTTTATTCACAGAAAGCTGAATTAGACGGGATAGCTTTTGGACTGGGATTTACACCAAGTTCTTCTTTAGTTCTGCATGATTCCACATAACCACCCAAAAAAGCGCACTTGATTAAATTACCATTGAGCAGATCCTAGGGAAGTAGATATGCAACATGAACTAACTTTCCATATGTACAAACAAAACACTGCATTTGAAGCACAAAACAAGATATGACTTATCATTTAAAACTGTAGTTGCCATGTTTCTGTAGGACTTTAAACTTAGTATTTACCACTATGGTGATGTAATTATAAATTTGAAAAGAAGACACCATCGAAAACTAATAAACACATCAACAATCTTTCCTCGTGGTAATACATATACTTTCCTTACTGAGTATCTGAAAACCAGCTATTTAGAAACTTTATAAACAAAACCAAGTGAATCTTTTGATTGCTATATAATCTATAATAGATAATTGATGATAATAATTGGAATACTTTGATAGGAAAAAATGAGGTTCTTTTTGAGAGCTTGCTATTTTATACAGCATATCTTCATATTAACATTAAGCTTTTATCAATGGAGAGTTTAGCTTTTCCCAGAATGGTAGATTTCCTGACAATGCTCTATTGATGTTTACATTCTGGACTTGAAAATTTTGTTCTTTATGAACTTAAATAATGAAACAGTATATCTATAAAACAGATTTTAGAGTTGTGGTTTCAGCTGAAGTAATCTAAATGTTTTTTATATGCATTATTTTACCCAGGTATTTAAATATATAACCATATCCAGTTATAAGGATTTCTTTAATCTACTGAACTCTTTTAATAGGCACATTATAAGTGATCTTAAATAGCTTCCTAGTTTTCTTTTTTTAATCCTTACCAGAAGATATGGGTTTTTTATTGATTTTAGAGAGAGAGAAAAAGATCGATATGAGAGAGAAACATCGATCACTTGCCACCAATATGCACCCTGACCGGGGATCAACCGGAAACCCAGGTGTGTGCCCTGACTGGGAGTTGAACCTGCGAACTTTCAGTGTATGGGATGACACTCCAACCCACTTAGCCACCCAGCCAGGGCGCCTCCTAGTATTCTTTATGTTATAATCTGATTATCTCGTAGCTGAAGTAACTTAAGTAGACTTTTTAGCATACCTGTGCAATTTCTCAGAAATAACAATTTCAGATATTTTCCAGATGACGTAGTTACATATTTCTATTGAGATTACTGAGGACTGGTAGATCATTTGGGGTTGTTAAGGATCTAGCAACATGACATTGGGTTTTTTAAGGCCTTCCTTGAGGACTCTTTACTTATTTTAGTCAGTTATCTAGAAAAATATAATTTACTGCAAACTTACATTTTTATTGGTTCAGATAATTGATGTCTCAGAAAGGCCGCTGTTTCATGCTGTATTGCTTAGTCCATAAGTGACCTTGCTATTTACCGTTGTTTTTTATTCTGTACTTAAATTTTACTAACACTGTATGAGGTTGGAATGCCCAGGTCGGTGTGTCTCTAGAGTGAAGTTTCTGTTTAAGAGTCGGGAAATTTAGAGAAACAAACCTTCCCAATGGCCTGTTTTAAATACTCTTGTACTCAGCTCTCAGTGCACAGACTTTAATTACACACTGCTAGAACGTTGAGCCCACTGGCAATTGTTATGTGCCATAGCATGTTATATTGTAAAGGACCCCCGCCTTCCATTTTCCCATCCATTAGGCTATTCTTTTATATTTCAGTTTTCATCGTTAAATAAAATCGTACTCTCTTATCTTTGGACTGTAATCTTCTCAGCACCCACAATAAGCCTCCTTCCCTATCTAGCTTCTCAGTCTATGCAGCCTCCATAGCAGTGATTTATTACTTAGTTGTTTATGTATCTGTCTATCCAGACAGATTACAAATTCCTCAAGGGCAAGAATGGTGTTTTTCATTTGGTTTCTTCAGGGTCTAACTAGTAATAAGCACCATAGGATGAGGGAAGTGGCCCAGGGAGGGAAAAAGGCTGTGGCCTCGCTAACTTCCTTCCTGTATCGCAGTGTTATTGTAGCACGTTGGCCTAAGTGAGTTGTCTGAAGCACTCTCTGAGTGAGATCATCCAGAAGCACTTTCTTGAACTTAGGCAGTGTATAATATTTTAGACTGGAAGGTACACTTAGAAATTGTCCGTTCCAATTAGATGTGGATATGAACACCAAAAGAAGTTAATGATTTATCCAATGTTGTACAGCCAGAACTGGGGGAAAAAGTGACTTTTTAGCCTCTTCGGCTACTGTGTTTTTCTTTGCACTGTTGTCGCATATTGTTACATTATTTAAAGGTTGTTAGAAGTTAACCATAAACATCATGATTAGTCTCTGAAAATACCTCCAGCCATATGTTTATAATATGTATACTTTTTTATTTGTATATCATACTTCAATATATGTTATTTTTAAAAATCATGATTTATGAAATTTGACATCATTCTAGCATGGATTCTTTCTGAACATATTTTTAATGATAATACATGCTTAGCGTTTAAAGTTGAGAGGGCTTTCATAAAGAGATGGATTTGATTGCTGCTCTGTGCTATGAGCTAAAGTGCCAGACAGTTTTTTCCTTTGCGCATTGTTGGCAGTGCTCATTGTAGACTCCACATGACAGAAGTATTAGATTGTTAAATTGTAGCAGTTATCTTCTGCATCTGCTCAGGAACAGCCTCCACTTGGGTGGTCATCCACCTCGTGTTAGATACCCCAGGAGGAGGTCACCCCCGCAACTGCACGCCCCACCCCTCAATCCCCACCACTCCCCCTCTCCCCACCTCCACCCAGTGGGAGGCCCTGACTGTTTCAAAGGCTTGAGCCGTTACTTAGGCACAAATAGGACCCCATGCTCCTCAGAGCCGTTTCCTAGGAAAGGGACAGTTCATGAATAAACAAAGTGACCTAACCCTTCCACGTTAGCTAAAAATGTGTGGGTGGCTGTGTGGACTCGGGGACTGACCCCAGGGCGGCCTGTCACAGGTGACTGCCAGGCCCCAGCGGATGCTAACTCCAGTAAGGGTTAGGTCTTGTTTACACAGCAGTCTGTGCTAAGGCTCTACTGAAGCCTTTGGAGATGGCTTTTTGGCTTTGAAATTTAATATATTTTATAGTAAACTTATTAAAACTTCTGCCTTTTTCCATCATTTCCTGGAATGGCCCTAGCATTTTCTCTCTCTCTCAGTTCCATGCAGCCTTAGTGCAGAGCTATCTTAGTTAGTGAAGGTCTTCTTTCTTTAGTGGGGGCTACTCTTTAGAAATCCCTTGGATCACCTTTACCCCAGGTTACCACATTGAGAACTGTAACCACTGATCACTTGCATGCTCTCCACGTAGCCATGATGCTCAGAAACTGGTTTAACATTTCTTCCTAGTCATAAAGATAGTCTTAATTGTCCCAGTTCATCAGCATTGGATCAGAGCATTCATAAAAAAATTAACATTGGAATCTGACACTGTGAGTATTGGTCATGATAGATGTCTCCCCAGATCCACAGACAGGGTAGGTGGAGAGAGAAGGAAGGAAGGAAGGAAGGGAGAGAAAGGAGGGAGGTTCTCCCATCGCCACCTCTGGTCTTCTAACAAAAAGGAGTGGTTGCAAAGAATGTGAAGTTCGTAGATCACTTTTTATACATGATCTGAGTTCTTTTCTTTCATGGCACTTGTCACAATTGTAATTAATTCATTAATTGTGTAGTCCCTGGTGATCTTCCTCCTGCACTGCATTGTCAGCTTCATCCGGGCAGGGCCCTCTCTGTCCTTTCCCCTCCTCAGTCCCCAGCCACTGGCCACTTCCTGGCCCGTGACAGGCTGGCCACAGTGTCTGTTCAGTGGGTGGCCGACGACATTTGATTCTCCTGGCGCCCGCACCTTAGCGCGAGTCCCCTAAGAAGTCACTCTGATCCCCAGTCTTAGGAACCCATCTGCAAGCTCCCACTGCATCTCTTTCTTTATTTTGAAGCTCATAGGACACTTGGGCTAGTTATCAGAATCGTGCCGAGGCTGAGTCAGTGTTTTTTGAATGAACAAACAAGTAAACACCCTCCAGACCCTATTGTTTTGTCCAGTTTACAGAAAAGAGAGTTGGAACCTGAGAGAGGGAGTGGTCGGGTGGGGTCACTTGGCGTGTGGCGCAGCCATCACTGGCTGTTCTTCTGAGTTGATGTCCTGTGCTTCTCCATTGTACCACCTGGACTCATTAGTGTGACGTCCCCCTCGTGACTGCTCTCGGAGACAACAGGTTCCAGGCCCTGAGGGGCATAGCTGCAGCCCAGAGGAAGGGGATCTGAAAACAAAGTTTAGAGGTAATGGCTCATGCCTTCCTCATACCCTTCAGGGAGAGGCAAGTCCAAGTTTCCAGATCCGGCTGACATGCTGCTCTGAGGTGTCTCCAAGGAGACTGAGGTTCATCTCACCTCAGGACTTCTGGGGTCCCCGGGTTGCCCTCAGGAATTCCTGGATGAAACACTCGCTGGGGAGATTGAGGGCCGTCACTTCTTTTCCCCCTAGGGTGGAGCTGTTGTGCATAAATGCAACATTCAGGAACACATGCCCACACCCCAAAATCCATCCAGCTTAGGAAAAAAGATTTCTTCTTCAAAGTTCCTGAAGGGGCTCTGCTTCAGGACTAGTAAGGACATGCTGAGAACAAGGGCAAGGTTGGGTGGGCTTCCTGGGAGTAAGGAGACTTACCCCTGCTGCTGGAGCCTGCAGGCAGTAGTCACCCATTCACTTGTTCTTTTACCCAATATTGACTGATGATCTGTTCTGTAAAGAGGCTCCAGCCCCAGGAGCTTAGCCTCAGGAGGACAGAGCAGATGGCATCAGCACAGAAACAGACCGGCCAAGTTTCTAAAGTATCTTGTAACTCTAATTTTAAAACAGTATTTCAGAAGGTTTCTCTTCCTTTGTAAGTTTTGTTGTGGACCGAGCAGGGGAAGGGCCTTGAGGACCTCCTGGTGGGGCAGGAGGGTCTGCTGTCCACTGTGAGCCCTGAGCAGAATCTGGCAGCAGGGGGTACGGTGTCCTGGATGGGCAGGGTTGACCTTGGTATGAATACAGCCTGCACAGGGTATTAGAGACCCTGAAATCTTAAGGCACTTCTTTTTGGTGAAATAAGTCATTCAGTATTGGTCAAGAACACTGGTCCCTGGCTGGCTCATTAGTTCACAGGTGCTTTTTCGTAAGGAAGCTCGAGATTGTCATATGCAAGCCCTGTCTCTCCACCTACAAATTAAATCTGCAAAAAAATCTTTCTTTTTAGGCTGCGAGAGTTATTTGTATAGACTTGGAACTGTGTCCTGGAGGAGGGCGCAGGAAAATTGCAACAACCTGATTTACAAAGAGGTGTACTTCTTCTAAACTTAGGGAGTAGAAGTTCACTTGACAAAAGGACCCCCCACAGGGTGCTGTGAAATTGTGAGATCTCCCAGTACAGTAAAAATATAAAGCAATATCGTTGTGATTTATATACATTTTGAAAACATACATCCTTGCTTCCTCCTCTCTCTCTGCTTCATATGATGTCAGACTTGCATGGAATTTAAATGGCCATGTTCTGATGCATAAACACCCAGTGGCCTAAGAAAGCACCATACCATAGGTATTGCTTACCAAGGCTGTTTGCCGCGCTGTAGCTGGCAGGAGGCATCCCACTTCAGCACTTAGGGGCACACTGTCCTGAAAAGATGCCCTGTCCCTGTGAGCCTGTCCCTGATTGAGCCTCCTGTGAACCCTTAACTCATCCGCACTTTTCACCACGCTGACAGCATGCGCTGTGCCGGCTCAGGTGCCCTGTGTGGCCGGCCTGCTGCTGCAGCCGCTCAGACACTCTCCACCTTGACGCTCAGCCTTCCTCCCAGCCTGTGCCTCTCCGAGTTGCCATCTACCAGCAACCTGCTCCTTGTTCACTTTCTTGTAGCATTTGTCATTTTTGCCCTGCAGCAAAAATTCAGCTACGTTCTCACAATGATATAGCTGAGAAGGGAGCCTCATTCTAGCAACCTTAAGACACCTCCAAATGAATTTCTGAAAATTTATATTTCTTTAATGCTCATCAAAAGATATGCATTAAGGATGCAAAATTGGGACCATAAAGGAGGTTTTAGTTGTTATTTATGGTAAATTTTATGCTTGCCTGTGTGTACAGATTATATAATAGTCAATCCAGGCTTGCTTCTATTCCATTTTAAAATTTTATTTACTTATGTACTTACTGTTAATCCTCACCCAAAGATATTTTTTCCATTGATTTTTAGAGAGATTGGAAGGGGGCGGGAGAGAGAAACATCGATGCTAGAGAGAGACATCTATCAGTTGCCTCTAGCACACGCCTGACCGGGACTGGGGATCGAACCTGCAACTCAGGAATCGAACCTGAGACCCTTCAGTTTGTGGGCTGACACTCTAACCACTGAGCCAGGGCTGTATACAATGGTCTTAGAGGAGTGATTTTGATAAATCACAATAGTTAGAAATTAGAAGTCCACACATGCACACTCACTTCCTTTATAAAATGTAATTTCCTCAGCAACACAGGTACATTATTAAATGATTCAAACAACTTTCCATTCATGTTTGTGAGTTTACAAGTTAGGTTTTTCTAACAGTTCCATTTTTAATACTGGTATTTGATTTTACTTTTTTTAAAACTAGAGCACATTTTCTAAAATCGATTTAAAATTCTTTTCAATATATAATATCTGTTCTGTGGACAAATTGTTTAGTGATTTTGATACAATGTTGTTTTAATTTGTAATTATAATTATGGACCTTTGGGTAGGCCTAGGCAGCACTGATTTAAAAAATTTTTCTGGAGTTTCTCTCACATCATCCCTTTCCTAATGGCTCACCTCGGGAGAGCTGTGTCCCCTTCTCAGACATTTCTGTCTTCTGAATTCTCTGACAAACTGGAGAAGGTTCCAGAGCAGGGCTCTCTATGTAGCCTGCAGTGGAGCCCGGCCTGCTGTATACCTCCTCCACACCCGAGGAGCTCTCACCCTAAGACTTGGAGGGCTTGCTTCCTGTCAGGGGATACATGTTCAAATAGACCTTGAATCCCTGGCACATCTGTGATTTGTGACCAGATAATGTAAGACTTCCTGGGGGGATTGTGCACACAGACCTCTGGGTGTATCGGACTTGGAAGGGCTCGAGCGGCCTCGCTTTGTCAGATTGCGACCTGGTAGTTCCAGTGATGGTTCAGAAACTGCTGACCACAGAACCCTACTCAGGGCCTTGGCTCCCTGGTTCTACAGTGACGCCCACACTCCTGGCCTGACAGTCAAGGCCTTGTGTGCCTGCCCTCACTCCACCGTCCCCACTTCCCTACGTATTTGCATCTGACCCCTTTCTTCCAGGCATCCTTCTCTCAAGCACTCTTCATTCCTCTCTTCCTCCCTTCCTTCCAGAAGTACATCTCAGGCCCCTCTCATGTGGAAGCTCTACTACCAGCGTTGGCGCTGTGATGACTAAACCACCAAGGTTGCTGCTTTCAGTGACCTTGCACTCAAAAGATGAGGTCTGCCTCATCAGCTTTGGAGAAATTCAGGCATTGTGCTGTGCCTGGGTGGCTGAGGTCCTCTCTGAAGAGGAGCCAGTGAACCTGAGAGTGGGTGATGAGACATCCAGCAGAGCACATGCCAGTGCAGCCCTTCCCAGAGAGCCGGCAGTGCCTGCAGAGGCCCTGGAGGAGGCCTGGCCTTGACTCCTGTGAGGAACAGACAGATTTTGTTATCTTTACCTAGAAAGGCTCCTAACCTGCCGTCTGCAGTGTAGGTGTCCCATGGCGGTTGTAGGTCATACTTTGATGGCATGAAGTCTACACCACCATCCAAAAGATCTGAATCATGTTGTTCCCTTGTTCAGGTGTTCCCACGGTGAAATCCAAATTTGATACAACTACATGCAGTATACCAATGCCTCCACACTCTCACTACCTCCCTTCCCCACAGTTCCTCTTGCCGTTCACACACCGCTCCTCGCAGCACCACCCTGCACCATTCTGTGAAGTTCCCGTGTTTCCATCCCGCTATGCTTTTACACTCACTGTTCCCCCATTGGAAATTCCCTCCACCTTCACCCCCCTGCTCTCACTCTAATTTCTACTAGAATGCTGAGCTACTTAACAGGAGAACTTTGCCTTTCATCCTGTTACCCACACCAATTAGGTCTCAGTACTTACCAGGAATCTGTGGAGTAAATAAAGGAATGTGTCCTTAAGCTTTGCTCAGTGGTTTTTGAAAGGGAGTGACTTTGTCCCCCAGAAGACATTTGGCTACGTCTAGAGACATTTTTGATCATATTTAGTGTATCAAAGCCAAGGATTCTGCTAAACATTTTATCATGCATAGGATAACAAAGAACTATCTAGCTCAAAATGCCAATCAACTATGTTGATTTTGGGAAACTCTGCCTTTGCTCCTGCCCCTCCGGAGCTGCCCTTCCAAGCCCAGCTCCCTGCTCCCCCAGTTCTGCTGTGCCTTCACTGTGGCTCTTAGCAAAGTGCTCTCGGTCATGGCTTTACTCTTCATACCCTTCCTAGACTGTGCTCCTTGAGGTTGGGAATCTGTATGCCTTTCGTTCCTGCCCTGTGGCTCAGTAACTGAGTAGAAGTGAATGGAGAAGGAAATGAATGGTAGAAGATGCTAACGCAGATTTGGCCTCTGCGCTTTAGAGCAAGGTCAGCTCCGCATCTCGGTGTCTGGTGGTTATGACTGGAAGTGTGGCGAGGAATGTGGCGGAGCATAAACAGCCGTGTGAGAGCCTGGGGACCAGGGCACTGGTGGTAAGCAGACTCTAGATCATTGGCGTGTTCGTTAATTTTGTTGTTCATTTTTGCTGTGCGTGAACTGGAATTTATGCCGGAGAAGGTGAGAGGAATGATTATTTAGCACTGCTGCTGTGTGAGAAATGCTCCGTATCTGCCTCTGCAATACAGTGACCATTAGCCACAAGTGTGGCTGGTGCAACCGCGGAGCTCGGTTTTCAATTGTATTCATTTAATTAAAGTGAACTTGCATGGCCACATTCAGTCTGTGGTTACGAATGGACTGTACAGACCTAGCGTCTGTTTTTACGCTGCTCCACCCCACCCGGCAGTCGGGAATGTTTTATTAACCTTATCGAGGCTCATCTTGGGCAGGGAAGAATGATTAGTAACACAAAGTTCTACAAAGTAAAGAACAGTGCAGCAGGGGAAACAGTCCATTTTCCCAGAGACCCTAATGTGGGCCACCTCTTCAGTGTGTGGCTAATGAAAGGCTGGGCAGAAGTTGGAAAAGATGGCAGGCAAGCCAGGTGCCACCCTCAGACACTTCTAAACTCACACCAATGCCAACCGTGCCCTAATAATGTGCTCTAAGGACTCCTAGAACCTCTCTGACCCTGGAACAAATTCAGATTGTGCCACTTTCAAATGGGGATGCATGTAAACCAATTCTAGAAGATACCAGATTTGTTAATTATAGAGCCTAATGGAGAGGAAAGAATGTCTTTTGTTTGGCATTTACTTTGAGGGGATGTGATCTTTTTAAAATAAGTTTTTTAAATTGTTAATATATTTTGAATACCTGTTGGTATGACCCCAGTGTCAGTAGACATTGAGGGCATATTTGAGAGGACTGTAAGACATAATCCCCAAACTCCATGGAGCTCAGAATCTTTGGCATAAAAATTCCATTTAAAATAAATTTTTTTAATTTTTGTTTTATTTCTATACTATTTCTCTTTAATGTTTTTGACACAGTAACCTTTAGTTCTTGGTATATGTTTATTCCCTTACTGCTGTCAACAAAGGTTTGGCATTGCCACTGCAATGCCAACAGGAGTCCCCAATTTGGTGGTGAAGGGACAGACTTTACTCAATTGAAACAGCTCAATCATGATACAGCTCAGCTGTGGGACAGCATGGCTGTGAGGTGGCCCTGGGCAAGGCAGCCTGGGCAAGGAGGCCTGGCTTTTAACTGCTCCAGGGTTATAGCTCAGCTCCAGTGTTGCAGCCCTAGCTGATGTTGCAGCTCCAGCTCTTTGATGGGAATTGAATGAGAGCCTGGCAGAGAGAGAATTGAAGCGGCCTTATATAGAGAAGAGGCTCTCTGGGCCCCACACCTGTCCCTAATTGGTTTGTTGTTATGCAATAAGGACTCCAAATCCTCAGGATTTGATTGGTTCAAAAAGTAGTGTCCTGATTGGTTGGAATGGAGTCACTCTGCTTGGTTGGCAAAGATGTAAATGAGGCTGTAGCTGTGCATCTTTGATTGGAGGGTAAAGTCTCAGTCCTGTTGGTTGAATTTCAGTCCTAGGAGCTCAAAGGGTCAATTCAGCCGGCAGGGACACAGTGCAGGAGGCTTGGCCACCCAGAGTGTCACCTCTCCTTGAAATGCGGCAAAAGTGAGGACCCTCTGCAAACAATGGCTTCTAGACTCCCATTGTGAATTTGAGCCCAGTTACCAATGAGGAGTCCTTGTTGGCACGTATATTCTTTTTGGGGTAACACTAGATATCTCCTTATGGAAATAACACAATAGGTATTACATCTTACTTTCTACATAATGAGAGAAAGATTTAGGCGAAAATGAGATCAATGTGTTTCCACTTTGAAACGAAAGAAAGCACTAATCAGCATGTAATACATTTAATATCTTTCTGCCCTATTTTATTAATGTTTTAATATTAAAATTAGATGGTTATTTAAGGAGGAAAATTTTTTACAAGATAATTTTAATAGGACAATATTTACACTTGTCTGTAAAACCCTTTTGCTTTCCAACTCTTTCTTATTCTTCCAACTGGAATTCCCCGTAGCTTTTCTCAGAGTGACAATAGGATCAGATTAGGAGTATGAGTAAAATATTATTGCAGTCAATTAAAGCATTAGGCTTATAAATCGATCAGTAATTTTTCAAGAATATGATAGGTCATTATTTCACTTCATTGAAGAAAAATGTGATAGCTGAGATGAAAAGACATGTTTATTTTTGTGTCACGTATTCTGTGATTAGTTAATTAAATATTTTCATCAGTTAGGGTGACCTCTTGTCTCTCGGCTACATGTTGATTTTCACAACTGTGCCTCCCTCCTCCGGATTGAAGTCAGGAGAAACCAGTCTCCTGTGCCACTTTCAGGCTCTGTCTTACCTAAGTCGTGTGCCTCTCCCTTCCAGAGGGCCCCTGTGAGGGGCTTCACAGTCTGAACCCAGGCTTCTCAGGTTTGTATAAAGATTCACGAGGTCAAATATTTTTCCGTATATTTTTTAAAGGGTTGCTTGAGCTAATTTAATTTCTTATGTTCATTAATTCCTCTCCTTCCATCTCCACTCCCTCCGAATAAACGGCCCTTCACATGAATCCAATTTAGCTTCAATGCACCTTATTCACACTGCCTTTTACTGCGAGCCCCGGTGCAGCCAGCTGTACGGGTGCCCGCTGCCTCCCGTTCCCGATTTAGCTCTGGAAATGACTTCAACATGGCAAAAACTTCGCACTGGCCAATTTGGAAGTCAGGACTCAACTTGTGAAGAAAGCCCAAAATGGCAACTGAGGCTGAAAAAGAGGATGAGGAAGGTTGGGGCAGGAAGCAAGACGGAGCCCCTGCACCTCTTCCTGGGCTCCTTCCTCCGCCTGCCTGGCCCGCTGCCAGTGCCTGAAATCGAGGTGGGCTGCGGGGAGGCGGTGGGGGGGCGGAGCCGAGAGTCCCAGCTAGCCGTGCACTTTTGTCACTCTCCTTGGGGCTTCTCTTCTTGGCTTGGCTTTCACTGAGCACTGGTGTAAACAAGGGGCCAGTGTGGAGCCCTGGGCAGCTGGAGGAAAGTGGCAGCGGTGCAGGGGCTCAGCCCAGGCGGACCCCAGGTCTTAGGGGCGCGGCCTGCAGCTGCGAGGGGGAATGCATGTCTAATCGGAGCAGCCGGGCCATCAGATGTTCGCGTCTACACCACGGGAAAAAAGTAGAACGCTTCCCTTTTACAAGCAGCACTCGCCTTAAAGCCGCCCTGCTCGGTGTGAGTCTGTCTGTCAGATCCAAGAGTTATTTTTGAGTAATTCATATGGGGTGTTAGACGGTTAATTAAAAGTGGATTTATTGAGGGCTTTGGTAAAAGATGTGTTATTGACATGCGCACAGGCGGATTCCAGATACCACAGGCTGACTGATTTCACAGTCTGGGGAAGATTTTACACACTTCTGGGTAAAAGTGGTGTATGTCTTTGCTTTTTACTTTGGGTATATACTTCAGTCTCTCCCAACAGAAAAGAAATACCGTATTTAAATCTAAGCATAGTTTAATTCTAGGTATTATTTATACCTCGACTGTGTTGCTTCTGTTATGTGGAATTTGTGATATCAAAATAAGCAAGTCTGTTATTTGTAGTGCGTGTGTTTTTTACAGAGAACACTAAATTTTGAATTATTTCAAAAGCCTTCAGAAGTTAGCCATTGACCATAACAGTTTATATATTTAGCTCTATCATTTAGACATAACTCCTAGATGTCAATAGTTGAGTGTGTGGAGATTTTTGGGTGCACCAGCCATTCCAGCACCTAGAAGAGGTATTGAGACATTCATGTAACCTGTGACCTGATGCCGTTTCCCAGCTCCCAGGATCCTCATCACTGTCATCTGGCCCAGAGGTTGGCAAACTCTGGCATGTATAGAAATGGCCTGGGAGTTTTGTTAAAACACAGACTTTCAGGCCCTACCCCCAGAGTTTCTCATATCGTAGGTCTGAGTGGGTCCCTGGGATGTGCATTTTTAACAGCTTCCCAGGTAATCATGCTGCTGCTACTCTTAGTACCACAATGCAGAGCTGCAGACCTAGACATTAACCCACATCCTGGCCCCAAATTAGGAAAGTGTTTTTAAAAACATAAAGTTTTGGAGATCCAATGTAGGGCATGGTGACTGTAGTCAATATTGTACTGTAGCCTTGAAATTGGCTAAGAGGGGAGGTCTTACATGTTCTCACCACGAAAAAAATAAGATAAAGTAGGAAATGGTCCCTGTGAGGTGATGGACGTGCTAACTGGCTTTGTGGTGATCACTGCATCACGTATAGATATATCAAAATATCAACTTGTATACTTTAAACATATACAGTTTTTATCATTTATACCTCAGTAAAGCTAAAAATAATTAGCCTGTCTGACTAAATTAGGTGCCGAAATATTTATACCAAGTTGATAATTTCTTTAAAATAATTTGCAAGTTTTCTGATCATCCAGGACTGCTTTTAACATTTTTTTTCAAATCAGCATAATCTATTCTAGAAGTTCAGGGATTAGGAAAAGAATGGGATGGGCCCTTGCTCTAGCACAGCCATTCACAGCACCGGTTTGTTCCATATTCCAGCCCATTAGATGCCTCTACTTTGAACGTGACAGGTATGGTGGCTTGTGCTTAGAACAGTTCAGTTTGCCAGGTTAGAGATGCATTTATGTCTCATTGTCCTGAAGCCAGCAGCAGTGAGCATTTGGTTGAGGGCAGCGTCATTGAGAATTAAAGGAAGGCGTAAGTGAAGACAAGTTGTGTAAGTGGGAATCACAGGGCTCGACACATGTTTGTGCAGAGAAGGCAAAGGGAGGAGTCAAAGGTGACTCCACATTATCGCACCAGGAGAATTGGTTGGCAGTGCCTTTTTTCTTGAATATCAGAAGCTGGCTTTGGGAAAGAAAGTAAGGCTTGATTTCTAAGATATTAGCCCATAGATGTATAGTCCATTGGTTTTCAACAGGGTATCAAGACAATCCAATGGGGAAAGAACCTTCCATACACAAAAATTAACTCAAAATGGAGTGTAGAAATAAATGTAACAAAACTATAACATTCTTAGGAGAATACTTGGGAGAAAAATCTTCCTGACCTTAAGTTAGGCAAAGCCTTCTTAGATGTGACACCTAAAACACAAGCAACAAAAGAAAAATATAGATAAATTGGACCTTGTCAAAATTAAAAACTTTATGTTTTATAGGACACTGTCCTGAAAAAGCCACCCACCAAATGGGAGAAAATATTTGCAAATCATATATCTGATAAGGGATCAGAATATATAAATCACTTTTACAACTCAATAATAAAAACAATGCAATTAAAAATAGGCAAAGACCTTCATCGTGTGGCTCAGTTGGTTAAGTGTCATTCCATGCACCAGGAGGTCAACAGTTCGATTCCCAGTCAGGGCACATGCCCAGGCTTTGGACTCAGTACCCAGTAGGGGGCATGCAGGAAGCAGTCGATCCAAATTTCTTCTCTCATCCATGTTTCTCTCTCTACCTTCCTCTCTAAAAATCAATAAAAACATATTTTTAAAAAATTAATAAAAATAAGCAAGGGACTGAAAAAGAGATTTCTCCAGAGAGGGTATTCCTATGACCAATAAGCACATGACAAGAAGCATCATTAGCTGTTGAGGATACGCAAGTCAAAGCCACAAGATGCCCTTGCACACCTATTAGGATGCTGTAAGCAAAAAGACCGATCCATAGCAAGTGCTGGTGAGGATGTATGGAAGTTGGGACCCTCATTCATCACTAATGGGAATGTACAGTGTTAGCCACTTTGTAAAACAGTTTGGCAATTTCTCAAAATGTTAAGTATAGGTCTGTATCTTAGAGAAATGAAAACATATGTCCACACAAACACTTGTACATGAGTATTTATGGCAGTACTATTCATAACAGCCAAAAAGTAGGAACAGCCCAAAAACCATGCGGATAAAATGTGGAATATCCATACAATGGCATATTACCCACTCTATAGGAAATGAAATACTGATGCTTGGAACAGCATGGATGAACCTTACTAAGTGAAAGAAGACAAACCTAAAAGGCAGCTTAATATGATTCCATTGATGTGGAATGTCTGGAATAGGCAATCTTTTGCAACATGGATTAGTGGGTTGCCTGGGACTAGGGACCGGGGTAGAGCATTATTGCTAATGGGTATGTGTAGTTTCTTTTAAGGATGACAAATGTTCTAAACTTAGATTGTGGTAATGGTTCTACAACTCTGTGAATATACTAAAATCCACTGGATTATGCACTTTAACGGGGTGAATTGTATGGTATGTAAATTATGTACTAATGAAGATGGTTTTTAAAAAGAAACAAAAATATTAACCTCAAGATACCAAGAGTACATAAAAGGGCACAGAACCTGGGAACACAGCTTTTTTTTTTAAGGACCAGGAAAAAGTCAGATGAAGAATGGTGGAAGGGATCATGAGGGAACAGATAGAGGTGCAGAGAAATGGAAGGAGAGGGGCAGGTGCACAGAGGAGGCCGGAGGTCAACAGTGGCGATGATGTGGAATGACAAATATGTGACTGACGTGGATGTTGAGGGGATTTCATTTTCCATTTAAGTGCAATGGATGTGAAAGCGAGGTACAAAGTTTCAGTGAGCAAGGCTTATGGAAGGTAGTGTAGACTAGTTTTTCAAGGAGTTTGGGTGAAAAAAGAAAGAAGAAATTACCAAGGGTTGGAGGAAGGTTTCACTGTTCACGTGACGTTGAGAAGAGTGACTAATAATGAGGACAAAGCAGAAGAAAACTCTGAATCTAGGCATTGCAACTACCCAGTACCCAGCTCCACTGTCACAGCCCTTCCCATTTTGGAGACACAGGTAATAAACCACAGTGTAAACATTTTTGTTTTTATTTTTTAATGAAAAATATACATGTAGCAGTTGGTGACTGGTAATTGTATGAAATATTTCTAACCCTGGGGCCTACTCTCCTATGATGACCTCAGCCTCCAGATCTGCTGCTCACGCTTCGGCACAGTTTTATAAACTTCTCCAAGTATGTGATCTCAGCTCTAAAATGGTCATAATAATATCTACTTGCAAGGTTTCTGTTAGGATGATGGAAAAAGTACTATTGAAAAATGTAGCTGCTAAATAATTGGTGAAAGAAATGAAGCCTACACTAGACTGTCATGGGTCTGATCCAGAGGAGGTTTCTTACCCTCTCGGTGCCTGCGTTCTCACTGGTACCATGGGTGTGATAGGAGTACCTATTTCATTGATTGTTATGATAAGAAAATGAGAAAGTGCAGGTAAGTGCAGCGCCTGGAACATGGTAAGTGCTCAATAATTTAAAATATTACCATAGCTCAGAATAAAAATCAAAGAACAAATAGAAAAAACAAAGAAAAATTTTCTCCAGTTTTAATGAGAGCTAACCAATAAGATTGAGCTCTGCTGATTTAATAATTTATTCAAATTAAAGTCTGAAGCTGATATGATTAAATTTACCATTTGCTAGAGTCCAATCTAACCTCTTTTTATAATACCTAAAGGATACTACCTCTGACTTGCAAAATTCAGTCATTCTTTTCCCTCAGTCATTGATATGGACAAAGGTAATAAAATAAACTATGTTTTTGTTCTTGATTTTGATTTTTTTTAAAGTGCAGTTAGTTGAAATGTAGCTAAAGCACTGCAGAACTCCAGGGTCAGAGTGGGGTGCGCCAGCAGTCCCCCTACTACATTCCCCCTTAGGATGCTGTTAACAAAGTAGCCGCCGACGTGCGGGCCCCTGTAAGTGGACCGTCTTAATTATAAAAAGCCTGCTTTCGTTCCCTGCAGGGTCTCTAATTTATCTTTACCTGTCTGTCTCTGAATGTGATGAAGTTATTTGGTTTATTGAAGGGTAAAATCTGTGCCATTCCTAGCCATCTTTTTCACCGGTGTTTTAGTGCTTATTACAGACAAATTCCAACTGAATTACACAACTGAGAAAAATGGTTTGATAGGTCTTAAAAGCATCGACCCGGATGGATTTCTGATGGAGATTGAACTTGATGGCAGTATGTGAAGTTCTTGAAGTTGAAAATTAATGTTATATTTTTAGGGGACATTCTTGGCATTCGTTTTACCTGTCGGGAGGAGGGAAGGAGGACTATTATAATTTTTCTTCTTTTCTCAGACAAATGGCCAAGCAGGAAATTTTTTATAAATTGCAAAAACATTCGCTCTGAGTAACGTGCTGCGATTCCCGGATCGGTCGCTCTGGTTCCTCCTGTCCTGGTTTCTGTAGACACAGTAACGAGAGCAGCCTGGGAGCCGCGCAGTCGGGTTCGTCAGTGGGCCAGGCTCGGCGCTGTCCTCTGTGTGGGGTGTGGAACGAAAGGAGAGGGGAAGCTGGCCCCTCTCCCTGAGGCCGGCGGCGGTGCCGTGCTTAAACAACGTCCCTGGCTCCGTTCTCCCCACCAGAGGACCGTGTCTTGGGGACCGGCCGGCGGGTGGCAGCCCTGGAGGGCGGAGGGACGGGAGCAGGCAGCCCGCAGGCCGGCGAGATGGCTGTTTGCCCTTCTGCACGCGGGGAGCCTCAGGCCAGCGCGGTCACCGCACGGCCTCGGCACTGCTCGCTGTGACCGTTTTGTTTGGGCAGCGCGGCTGTTTTCCAGACGAGAAGCCCGCTCTGCCCGTTCCTTTGTAGTCTCCAGCGGTGTCAGTTCAGATCTAGTCCCCCGTTTCTCCTCCTCGGTACGAGGAAGGGACATAAACTTAGGTCAAACACTTGCCTTCTCTACTTGGATTTGCAGACACATTAATTTGATATATGACGAAGATAAACAGGCAGAAAGAGAGTGAGTGGGAGAACCCACTTATTCTAAGATAGCTTTTCTTTTTCAACTTCAAGATGAAAAATAATTATATTTATCTCTGTAGCATGGAGATAACTAGGCTGTAAATTAATTTCCATGCAGGCTTTTCTAATAAATTACAGAGTTCCACTCTCTTCCATAATCACAAGTCCAATGTGGCATTTCTGGGTCAAGTGCTCTGTGCCTTCTGACCCTGTTTCTTCATAACAAGGGCTTTATCCCCTCAAATCCATAAATTATTTGAAACATCCTTTTAACTTCTCAGAGGAGAGGTGCCAGCTTGCTTAAATATTTCCTGTTTTATCAGAGTTCTATATCCATTTTTCACTTGTTTCCAACAGCGTTTCCTTCTATGTTAACTCAGCATTTCAAAATTTCACAGTGAGTAGGGAGCCTACAGATAAATGATAGAACTCTCTGGCTCGAGTCGATAAATCTTGGGCCACTACCAGTTGGTAAGGAACTCACTTCTACTAAGTAGTTGAGAAGTGATCAGCCACAAGATCAAGTAGCACAGGGCACTGTAGCCTAATCTACATTTTAATGAGTAAATCATGGCTAGCTGGTGCTCTCACAACTTAACTCCTTTTTAAAACATGCTACTGATGAGTTATGCCCCTAAAATATAAGTGAGGTACCCTTAGGGCCAGAAGGGGACTGGGAACATTTACAAATGAGCATGACACTAATGTGAACCACTGGATTATTTGCATTCCACGGCTTCAGTTATCACTTAGTGGCTGCAGGCCTGATGGCAAGTCTGTGGGCTGCGTTATGTTAGCCTCAGATAGAAAAGCGAATGTCTGCGATTTTTTCACATTCTCCACCATATTTGGTAAATTGTACTCGTTTAGCCCCCTAAGGGCTGCCAAAAGCCTTGTTGGCAAAAATGCCACTTTGGCAAAGACATAACTGACCACCAGTCCTATTTGTAGGCTTTCCCTGGTTTGTGCTGCATCATTTCCTCCCCAGGGCTCTGGGATTTGTGTCTTTTATTAAATACGATGACTTAAGTTATGCATAAATTGTCCTCCTATATGTTTATTTTTGTTGGCAGTGTTTTGATCTTTGGATACTTCTCATAAAGGAAGTTCTCAACTGTATAAGTTTAATGAATTGTTGTGTTGAGCTGATTTTCACATAGATTCCTGATTGGGTACCAGTTGGTGAGAAAAGTAAAATACAAGGGGTAGAAGGACAATGACTGAGTAATTCAGGTTCCCACATGTGGGCTCATCGTGGTTTCTCAAACTGAAGGGCTCGCTTTAATTATAATTCCATTATGTCAAAAAGTCTTTGCTTGTTGAAAATTGAATCTAAACATTATGTAGGGGCCATGTTCTATCCATTAATTCTAAGTGAAATGGAAGTAGAACTAGGTAATACATTTTGTAATAATTGAAGAATATTTTGTTTTTATTTATTTTTGTCCTTGCTCAAGGATGTGTTTATTGATTTTAGGATACATTTAGAGAGAGAGAGAGACATATCCATGTGAGAGAGAAACATCTATCTGTTGCACCCCATATGCGCCCACAATTTAGGTACGTGCCCTGACTGGGAATTGAACCCTGAACCTTTTGGTGTAAGGGACAATGCTCCAACCAACTGAGCCATCTGGCCAGGACTTGTTTCCCTTTAATGAACAATAATAATGTACTTGAGTCTTAATTTTATTTGGCTAATGAGAAAACATTAAACAAACATAGTCAAAATTGCTTTTTGGTATATTTTATAATTACATTAACAAAATTTAAATGTTAATATTTTTAATGCTGAAGTTTTTAAATTATTTGTCTTAGTATACAAAATAATTTGTACATATTTAGGTAGAAGGAAAAGTCTCTGGGTACCAGGCTACTGACTTTCAGTCCCATATCTGCTGCTTGATCTGTGAGTCTCTATGAAAGTTAAAGACTCTCCTAAGTTTTTCAGTAAGACAGGGTTTCAGAGTAGATAGATAATATATCTGAGGACCCTTCTAGCCTTCAAAATCTATTTTATAATATATGTGGAAAGATCTTATTATTTAAATTAGTTTTTAAGATCTTTAATTTGTTTAATTTTTCTTCCTTTTTATCACTAACTTCTAAAATCCATTGATCAATATGTAAAAAAAAAAATCAATGGACAATTGTGATTAACGCCATAAAATTGTATTTTTAATAAATAAAGGTCTGATGTGTGCATTATTATTATTATTTTTTAAACATATCTTTATTGATTTCAGAGAGAGGAAAGGAGGGGGAGAGAGAGAGATAGAAACATGAATGATGAGAGAGTCATTGATCGGCTGCCTAGCCCAGGAATCGAACCCCGATCTCCTGCATCCTAGGTCGATGCTCAACCACTGAGCCACGCCCGGCCGGGCTATGCATTATTTTTAATGTCACAAATTGTGTCTGTGTAGAAAGAGTGATCTTTTCTCTAGGTAATGGCTTGTACTGCTGCTGCCAGCATGGCTACCATTTTATGAGCTACTATGAGCCAGGCTAAATGACATACATCCACCATTTCATCTAATCCTCACAACAATATGCATAATAGATGTTATTAGCTTTGTTTTACGGATGACAAACCTGGAGCAAAGCTCAAACGTATAAAACTCTAAAGACGAGTTGGATAATCCATGCTTTTTTCTGTTATATCAAGGTGCCTTACACTTAGAAATCCATTCTTGTGCATCATCAGATAATGAATTCAAGAGCCAATAAATGTAAAGATCCTATCTATAGCCATGTTAATGCTTATTTTAAAATTCAGCAACAAAAGTTGTGTTAGGGTTCCCTTGGTCACTCACTCTCTATGACTGTAGGTCACTTACCAGGTGTTGCTGCTGGTGGTGGTGAGTTTAAGGCTGAATTTTAGAGTTTTTTTCCTCCTCCTGACTCTTTATGTAGAGTTTCTTTTTTTCATGATACCTTCCCTTTTTTAAGTGACCCTAGGTCATGACCATTCTAATAGCAAAATAAGGACTTTTTTAGTCAACTTGTCATTCTGTTCTAAGAGCACCCAAAGAGCACTTCTGATTACACTTTGGGTTATTTCATTCCAGCCTTTTATTTATATTTTAATATATATATATGCTCATGTACTCACACATAGGTGTATGCTCAACTAAATGGGATAATTGTAATTTTAACCGATACTTGTATTTCTAAGTAATATCTCAGATCCAATTTAAAAAGCCATTTAGCCCTGGCTAGTGTGGCTCAGTGGTTGAGTGTCATCCGTTGTGCTGAGTTCAATTCCCAGTCAGGGCACATGCCCAGGTTACGGGCTCAATCCCCAGTGACGGTGGTGCAGGAGGCAGCCAATCGGTGTTTCTCTCCCTCTACTTTCCTCTCTCTCTCTAAAATGAAGGAAAACATATTTAAACAAAAAAAATTTTTAAAGCACCATTTAAATAGTTCTTTGGTCAACCTCATGGAGAGCACCGTGCATAAAGTTTCTCTGCCGCCAGCTCTAAGCGATTAGGGCTATGAAAGTTCTCAGACCCCTGCTGCCTGGTCGATATGCCTAATTTAGACAGCATAAATTGTATGTTCCAGTTTGAAAATGCCACACCCTATTTTTAAGCCAATGCCTCCCTTGGTTGATTTAGAAAAGAAGTTCTAAGTATAAAATACCATAAAAAACTAGTTATATTCATGTTTGAAAAAAATAAACATTTTGAGTATCTTTTGTGGGTGAAGGTTCCTTTATCTGGGAAAACACAAACTTTTTGTGTAGCTGCAAGAGTTGGAATCGCACACACATACACACACCTCTTTCTTGAAAGTTGTATCCGCCTCCTTGTACTTGTAATTCTTGCCAGGTCTCTTTCTGACTGCTGGTCGACGTGCCAGATCTTAAGTAATGTCTTTTGCTTCATCCTGCTGTGCATCTTGCAGGAAAGCAGATGCTCTTGATCATTGGAGTAATCTGAATCCTGTTATTCCCAGAAACTCAGTAGGATTTCTAGGATGGAAGCTGGAGCAGTCCAGATGCAACACTGAGAATGAGCGATGAGAGGGTCCCTGGAAAACAGAACAGGCGTATTTTGGTAGATAACTTTGTCTCGTTTGCATGACTTATTTTAATCACATCTTTGCAGTGTTAAGATGAACTCATTCCTTCAGATCCCCTTCTTCTGGCCGTATGGATGTTGCCCTTGCCGGCTGCATGGCAGAGATTACAATGATATATTTTGGGGTTTGTACAGAATCACCTCCCTGCAGCCTGCATCCAGACTTCTCTTCCTAGAAAGGAAGCCATCTTATTTTCAGTCTCAGTGGTTTGGTTTTTTAAAAATAATTTAATGAGTTTTTTAAATGTTTGGTCTTGTAAGTTTGATTTTCAAGACAAGGGCTTGACTGCGAATGGGTTAAAATGTCGTGTAGATGGTCGTTGCTTCTCCTTTTGGTTCGCCTTCCTGTTCGTTCCCCCGTGTTCTGGATACACATCCCAAGTTTGTCGTCCGTGTCCCGGTTCTGTTTCTGCAGGAAAGGCCGCTTTCCTAAGGTGTTTAGTCTGCTTGGTTTCTCTGTGCCACCCTTTCCCTCCTGCCTGGTTTTTAAAAAACATATTTACTAGATGGTTGTCTTCTTTACTGGAAACAGAAAAATATTCATTTCTAAAATTTCCTTTTTCCATCTATGAAATATACTTCAGGAATTGTTTTACCTTTGGTTCAGTCCAATATTGTCAAGATAATGAGATTTTCTTTTACTGTTTCTTCATCATGATTTCTATTATATCTCATCAACAGTCCATACCCTTCTTTCCAGTTTAATATTTCTACTAGGTGCCTATCACCCTCTAATAGGGATATATGTTTATTCATTTCTGTGTCCCCAGATACATGGAAACCTTGTCACAGGTAGGCAGTGTCTGAGATTGCCACATGGGTTGGTGCGTGGTTTCTGCTGCTGGAAGTCACCTTGATGCTGGTGACCGTTGAAGTATATTAATGAGATGTGTCTGGAATTAGGGGAATGCTGAAACCACTGTGTTGCTGTCCACCTCTGCACTGAAAGAGACCATGGAAGTGCACACTTTCTGGTTCACCTGGCAGAACTAACTAGCAGCTGTTTGGACATTAAGCAGGATAGTGAGTGTCCGAAGCAGGGCAGTTGGGTACGAGGTAAAGCCATGGTACCGAGCAGCCTTGGGTAAAGCAATAGTGGTAAGCCCCAGCTTCATCCAATTATGCATTTAAAATTCTGTTACAACAGAAAATGCTTTTGCAAGCCTCCCTTCCCTTCCCTTTTACTCTCAGGCTTTGCCTTCCTAGCACTGTAGTACAAACTCTGTTTAAGAGAATAGGTCATCACATATTGCTGCTCACACTCCTACATGTCCACTCAAGTATTTGTTGAATAGTAAAACCAATCCACTGTCTCTCTCCTCGTATTTACCAAAGTGCTCTCCACATCTCAGATATGGAACAAGGTCATTTGTCCTTGTAGCAAAAGGAGTTGTGGCGCCCTGGACCCTTTAAATACAGAACCAGGGTCAACAGTGTTGTCACCTAAAAAGACTACTGCTGCTGTCTCTCAGAGCACCCCGTGCCCCGAACCAATGTCTTAGAGAGAGAGCATTCTGCACTGACCAGCGGAGCCATCTGGCCTGCGCTAGACCTAGTAAATTAGTGGGTCCATCTGTTAGAATGTCTACCATCAAGTCAGGTTTTCTGCTGCTTAAACACAGAGAAGTAAAAACGAGAGAAAATCTATAGTGAAAGGAACTTCTGTATTATCTCAATAGAAAAAACGGGTAGCATGCTGAGAAATGAGAATCAATTTCTTTCTTCAATTAATGTTTAGGTTTTTATTTCACATAAAAATGCCTATACCGCCCTGGCCAGTGTGGCTCAGTGGTTAGAGTGCCGATCCTTGTACTAAAGAGTCTCAGGTTCGGTTCCCAGTCAAGGGCCCATACCTGGGTAGCAGGCTCGATCCCCAGCCCGTTGCGGCACGGGGCACGCGCGGGAGGCCGCTGATCAATGTCTCACATCAGTGTTTCTCTCTCTCTCTCTAAAAGTCAGTGGAAAAATATCCTCGGGTGAGGATTAACAAAAAAAAAATTAATTAAAAAATAAATAAAATACAGTACAAATGCCTGTGCTGGCTTCTAATCCTGAGATCACTCTCGCTTTCTCAGCAGGTCAGTATCCAAACTGCCCCGGATGTGCATGCAGAGATCTGCGAGCATTCCGAGAAACTCTGCCCCTCCTGGAACCCTTCAGAGTGGCTTGTCCCGCTTGGACTCAAGTGGTCCTCTCATATCTAAATCTTTTTCTGTTTTGTACCCAATACATATTTAAATAGAAAATAACCAGATAATTTTATTTTCTGTGTTTATAACTAATGTTTAGAAGTGATTTCTGAATTCTTCTTCCCCCCTTTTCTTCATTCACAAGTTAGCAAATATTTCTTGAATACCAGCCATTTGTAGAGAATGTATTGATTTGCATGGGATGGATGACAAGATTAATATAACACAGCCTCCAACTTTCGGGACCCACTGCGTAACAAAGAAAAGTGCTCACTGCCCTGGTGCGTGACTCAGTGGATTGGAGCGTTGTCCCGTGCACGAAAGGGTTGTGGGTTCCATCCCAGTCAGGGCACATGCCTAGGTTGTGGGTTCGATCCCGGGCCGGGTCACGTGCAGGCAAATAGATGTTTCTCTTTCTTTCTAATCAATAAACATATCCTCGAGTAAGGATAAAAAATATATATATATATAAATAAACGTGCTCACTGAAGTCAATCACAAGTGGCGGTGGGTCTGGTGATAGCTCTGGGCCCAGATATAATTAGGAGTGAAGGCTGTTTCAAACCCTTTGGTGCTCTCTTGACTACTGGGGAGATAGTCACCCTTTAAGAGGCCTTTAATTTTATTCAGAAGTTTATATTTATTAGATATATATGTATTATTATGAGTATGAGATATATTTCCATGTATCAGATCATTTACCTGGTTCCCCACTATGTTCTGCAGGAAGCACCCTGGGTTCGTTTATACTTCAGTTCACGTTCCTAGGAATTAAGTCATATCTTTTAGAGCATTACAATGTACACAGGCATTTCCATTTTACGTTTCTCACAGTTCTGTAAACGAAACTTTCTTTTTCCACATAGAGTTCTGTGGCCAGTAGAAATGTTAGAGCCTAGCCCACGGGACTAGATGTCACACGCCTACCTCTGTACGTCCAGAGCACATCTGCGGAGTCACGAATTCCCCAGTGGTTGGGGTTACATTTTTGAGGGTTAACACATCACATTACCCCTTAGAATATCTATGGTTATAAAAATGGAAGGCTGTCTCTGAGGAATAAGCTAATGTAGATTGTTTTGCATGGCTAACTTAAGGACTTTCATATATATCTATATATCTATATATATATGCACACACATATATATGTATATATATATATATATACCCACATATATATGTAGTTCTTGTTGATTTTTGGAGAGAGGGAAGGAAAAGAAAAGAGAGAAACACTTATGCAAGAGTGAAACATCAATTGGCTGCCTCCTGCACACCCCCTACAGGAGATCAGACCACAACCCGGGCATGAGCCCACCTGACTAGGAATCGAAACGGCAACCTTTGGTTGCACGGATGGTGCCCAACCAACTGAGCCACACCAACCAGGGCGGACTTTTTAAAGAGATAATATTTTTGCATACAGTTTTGTGTTACAGCTCCTGGGAACTGGATATAGCCAGTCACGTGGTCAGGTGAGCTGGAATGTGCGAGTAGGTGTGGCTGACCTCTAAACTATGAAAGTTTGCTCCAAAGAGCAAAAGCAGCTGTAGGTCCTATAGCTTGTGTAATTTTACTCCCCAAAGGAAGCACCCCTCAAAAACCGTGAAATTGGTCTGTCATGTGAGGTGACCAGTGAGACAGTGTACCTGTGACCAGTTTAGTCCTTACATCTTTCTCAGTATATTACTGATGACCTATCCTGGATGTGTCTTAACCGCATTTTCCTTCCAAGATGTGCTTTTATATAGAGTCCCAATCTAAGGAGGATAATGGGGGCCTTGCCGAAAGAAGGTGTGCCTCTCAGTCCTGACCCTTTTGTTAGGCCCCTGACTTCTCCCCATCACTAGTTCTGCTGAACAGCTGGGACCTGCTGCACACTGGGACTGCTTGCCTGTGGGACTTGAGAAAATCACCTGAGTGTCGCTTCTCCCACAGTATGACTTTTCTGGGGTAACCCTGAAGGGGAAGAAAAGATTAGCATGTTAGAAACCGGAGCTGGAGGTGATGCTTCTCTGTTGAGCTGAGAACGACCAGGTTCTGATACAGAGGAGGAACAGGAGGTGGTTTTATGCTGGCGTTTTAGCCAGAACTGCTGCCCAGGGCATTTCTTCCTACAAGGTCACTCTTCTGTTTTGTGCACCACGGGAAGAGGTAAGGATGCTCAGATAACCTCTGTACATATGAGAATTGATTATCTTATTCACTATATTTCACAAAGGAAGGCAAGAGTTCCATTTCATGGGACAGTCTAAGTAAAAGTTTGTTGAATAAACAGAAATTTCAGTAACAATGCCTAACATTTCTGTTGTGTGTCAGAGTTTTCAGAAAGCTGTCCTGTGAGTAACCTCACTTAACTGCTCTTCACAACAACACCGGTTAGTGCTACTGTTCCTGCGATAGAGACCACAGAGGTTCCAGAGTTGTCCAAAAGCCAGGCGGGAACCTGGGTCTTCACTCCTAACCACCTCCACTCTCTATCAGCCCAGCGTCACACACAGCCTCCCAGGAACCTGGGCAGCAGTTTGTGTATGTGTGTCCCTGTGTCAATTAAATGCCTAAAGTCTTTATAATATATCTTGTAGCATTTATATACATTTTAAAACTTTCTTAATTTTAACACTCAGAGATTGTGTTGGTACATATCCTTCCAGTCTGTGTGTATGTGTCTGTGTGTGTATTTATGTATATGTATATAAATAGAAAAAGACTGGAGATTAAATACATTTAGTTAAGTAAAGGATATTCAAATATTTTTTTTAATGGTTGAGAGTTGCTTCACTTTTTAAAAAAATTTATCTTTATTGTTGAAAGTATTACAGATGTCCCCTTTTCCCTCATTGATCCCCTCCATCCCGCATCCACCCCACCCCCACCCCACCCCCAGGCCTTCCCCAGATGTCTGTGTTCATGGGCTATGCATATAGTCATGTTAAGTTCTTTGACTAATCTCTCCCACCCATCCCCCACCCTCACCTTCCCTCTGAGATCCCTCAGTCTGCTCCATGCTTCTATGTTTCTGGATCTATGTTGTTCATCACTTTATTCTGTTCATTATATTTCCACATATGAGTGAGATCATCTAATACTTGTCTCTCTCTGACTGGCTTATTTTGCTTAACATAATACTCTCCAGTTCCTTCCATGCTGTCCCAAAGGGTAAGAGATCCTTTTTTTTACAGTTATTATCAGCCTATTTAGGTTTTCTGACTCTTCCTTGAGTTTTGGAAGGTTGTATTTTTCTAAGAATTTGTCCATTTCATCCAGGTTGTCCAGCTTCATGGCGTATAGTTGTTCATAGTATTTTCTTACAATCCTTTGTATTTCTGTTGGGTCAGTTGCTATTTCATCTCTTTCGTTTCTGGTTTTGTTTATTTGGCTTCTCTCTTTTTGTTTCTTGATGAGTCTGGCTGAAGGTTCATAAATCTTTTTTATCTTTTCAAAGAACCAGCTCTTGGTTTCATTGATCTTTTGTATTTTTTTTTAGTCTCTATGTCATTTATTTCTGCTCTGATCTTTATTATAATTTCCTTCCTTCTATTTACTCTGGGCTTTTCTTGTTGTTCTCTTTCTAAATCTTTAAGTTGTAGGGTTAGAGAGTCTATTAAAAGTTTTTCTTGCTTTTTGAGGTAGGCCTGTACTGCTATGAACTTCCCTCTCAGGACTGCTTTCATTGTGTTCCATAGATTTGGGGTTGTTGTGTGTTCATTTTCATTTGTTTCCAGGAAGTTTTTGATTTCTTCCTTGATCTCTTTGGTAACCCATTCATTGTTTGATAACATGCTATTTAGCCTCCATGTGTTTGAATGTTTTTTAGTGTTTTTATTGTAGTTGATTTCTAATTTTATACCACTGTGGTCTGAGAAGATGCTTGATATGATTTCAATCTTCTTGAACTTGTAGAGACTTGTTTTGTGTACTAGCTTGAGGTCTGTCTTTGAGAATAACCTATGTGCACTTGAGAAGAATGTATATTCTGCAGGTTTGGGGGAAATGTTAGTTAAATCCATCTGATATAATGTGCCATTCAGGGTCACTGTTTCCTTATTGATTTTTTGTCTGGAACATCTATCCAGTGAAGTCAGTGAGGTGTTAAAGTCCCCTACTATGACTGTACTACTGTTGATCTCTCCCTCAAAGTCCTCCAGAAGATTTTTGTACATTTAGGTGCTCGTATATTGGGTGCACATATGTTTATTAGGGTTATATCCTCTTGTTGGATCGGTCCCATTAGTATTATGTAGTGACCTTTCTTGTCTCTTGTTACGGTCTTCATTTTGAAGTGTATTTTGTCAGATATAAGTGTTGCTACCCCAGCTTTTTTTCATTTCCATTTGCATGGAGAAATTTTTTCCATCCATTCACTCTCATTCTGTGTGAGCTTTTGTTCTGAGGTGGGTCTGTTGTAGACAGCATATAGTTGGGTCATGTTTACTATCCACTCAACCACCCTATGCCTTTTTATTGGAGCATTGAATCCATTTACATTTAAGGTTATTATTGATAGATACTTATCTATTGCCATTTTTTTAATTTATGCCTATGTTTCTATTTCTTTTTTTCCCTTTTATTTATTTTTTAAATTTATCTTTATTGTTGAAAGTATTACAGGTTTCCATTTTTTCCCTCCAGTTGACCCCCTCCACCTCGCTTCTACCCCCTCTGCAGACCTTCACCCTGTTATTTACTGTGTCCATGGGTTATGCATATATGCACATAACTTTGGTTTATCTCTTCCTGCCCTTCACCCCCCCTTCCCTCTGAAATATGATCATCTGTTGCTTGCATCAATGTCTCTGGATCTATT
This sequence comes from Miniopterus schreibersii, assembly GCF_964146895.1. Lineage (NCBI taxonomy): Eukaryota > Metazoa > Chordata > Mammalia > Chiroptera > Miniopteridae > Miniopterus > Miniopterus schreibersii. Next base: position 82,007,509 of record NC_138109.1, on the reverse strand, counting down.
TTGTTTGTCAGATTCTTTTGTTCATTAGCTGCTTCTTTAAGAAGATCCTTCAACATTTCATGTAGTACTGGTCTGTGGTGATGAACTCCTTTAGCTTTTCCTTGTCTGAGAAGCTTTTTATCTGACCTTCAATTCTAAACGATAGCTTTGCTGGGTAGGCTAATTTTGGTTGTAGGTTCTTGTTTTTCATCACTTTGAATATTTCTTGCCACTCCCTTGTGGCCTGCAAGGTTTCTGTTGAGAAATCAGCTGACAGTCGTATGGATGCTCCCTTGTAGGTAACTAACTGCTTTTCTCTTTCTGCTTTTAAGGTTCTCTTTTTGTCTTTAACCTTTGGCATTTTAATTATGATCTGTCTTGCTGTGGGCCTCTTTGGGTTCCTCTTGTTTAGGACCCTCTGTGCTTCCTGGACTTGTAAGTCAATTTCTTTCCCCAGGTAGGGGAAGTTTTCTGTAATTATTTTTTCAATAGGTTTTCAATTTCTTGGTCTCTTTCTTCCCCTTCTGGCACTCCAATAATACGAATGTTGGGCCTCTTGAAGTTGTCCCAGAGGCTCCTTAGGTTATCTTCATATTTCTGGCTTCTTTTTTCTTTTTGCTCTTCTGGTTGGGTGTTTTTTTTTTCTTCATGTTCCAAATTGCTGATTTGATTCTCAGCATCCTCTACTCTACTGTTGATTCCCTGTAAATTATTATTCATTTTAGTTCGTGTAGCATTGATTTTCTCAATTATTTTTGTCATACTCTTACAAATATCCTTAAGCATCCTTATAGCCATTATTCTGAACTCTGTATCTGTTAGCTTGTTTAGATCTATTTCATTTAGTTCCTTTTCTAGAGGACCAGCTGCAACTACAGCCAAAGGGTTGCTGTATTGGAAACACCCCTATGGAGCAGGATTTACTTTAGTGGAGCTTTGGTGTTCACCAAGTGCACCCCTTGAGTGTGTCACTCATGGATGTGGTAGGGTTGTAATCCAGTGTGGTTGAGTCTGACCACCAGGTACACTGTCTCTGGGGCCTCCTGGGAGGTGCAAAGTCAGTCTCTGCCAGTGCCTTGCCCAGGTCCACCCAGCATGAGCTACACATCAAACCATAGTTCTCTGCTACTTGTGCTGGGCTTGGAGGTGCCCAGGGGAGGCCAAACTATCAGCCAATGCAGGCTTGGGGCCACCTATCAAGCCTTATGGGGCAAGCTGCTGCTTGTTTGAGAGATTTTAGGAAAGTACTAAACATGAGGCTTGAGAGGCCACTTGCATAGAAAAGCCAGTGGAAATGGCTTGGATGAGCTTGCAGGTAGGGTGGGGTGGGATCTCCGAGAATGACCAGGACCGGGCGGAAGGTGTGAGTCAGATGCTGGAGATTCAAATATGGCGTTTGCCTGCGGGCTCTGTTTGGGGGAGGGCTCACCAGAGGAGCAATGGCCTCTGCCAGCTCTTCTACCTTGGAGAAAGCTGCCCCTCCACCTCTTGCCCTGATTTCAGGCAAGTTAGTTCCTCTCTGAATGTCCCAGGTTCCTTTCAAGCTGCTGCCCGGCGCTGGGCTCAGAGGGAGCGCGTCTGAGTGAATCTGCACCCGCCCTTTAAGAGGAAAGTCTGGGACTTTCACAGCCTCCACGTCCCTCAGCGACAGTCCCCACTGGTTTTTACAGCCTGAAGTTGTGGGGACTTCTCTTCCCGGCTCTGGAACCCTGGGCTGGGGGCCTGATGTGGGGCTGGGACCGCTCACTCCTGTGGGAAACCTCCACCGCCGAGATGTCTCTCCCAGGTTTAAACCGTGGCACCAGGTGTGGGCCCTCGGATGAGTCTCTGGGATTCAGCCCCAATCTGCCTGCATCTCTGCCCCTCCTACCGGTCTCGGTCTCAATGTTTCTTCAGTTCCCTGGTTGTAGGACTTCTGTTCATCTAGATTTCAGGAGGTTCTGAGTGATGGTTGTTCTGTATTTTAGTTGTAATTTTGATGTGGTTTTGGGAGGCAGCAGGTACAGGTGTTACCTATGCTGCCAGCTTGTTTCTCTCTTGCCTCTGTTTCTACTTCTAATTACAGCAGTCCCTTTAACATTTCCTACAATGATGGTTTGGTGGTGATAAACTCCTTTAGCCTTTTTTTTTGTCTGGGAAGCTCTTTATTTCACCTATTTTGAATGACAGCCTTGCTGGATAGAGTCGTCTTGGTTTCAGATCCTTGTTTTGCATTACCTTGAATACTTCATGCCATTCCCTTCTGGCCTGTAGAGTTTCTGATGAGATGTTAGCTGACAGCCTTATGGGAGCTCCTTTGTAGGTAACAGATTGCTTTTCTCTTGCTCCCTTTAATAGTCTCTCTGTCTTGAGTTTTAGGCATTTCAATTATAATCTCTCTGGGCATGGACCTCTTTGGATTCTTCTTGCTTGGGATTCTCTGTGCCTCCTGAACTTGTGTGACTTTTTCCTTCACTAGGTTAGGGAAGTTTTCTGCCATTATTTCTTCAAACAGGTTCTCTAACCCATGCTTACCTTTGACCTCTTCTGGCACTCCTATGATGAAAATATTGTTACATTTCATGTTGTCCCACAGCTCCCTTAAACTATCCTCCTGTTTTTTAGTTTTTTTCTTTTTGGATCCCTGATTGAGTGATCTTTTTCTACCCTGTCCTCTAATTCACTGATCTCATCCTCAGCTTCCTCTAAACTGCTGTTTATTCATTCCATTGTATTCTTTATTTCTGCTATGTCATTCTTCATTTCTGACTGGTCATTTTTCATAGTTTCCATATCCTTTTTCATGCTGTTGAGCATCCTTACAATTAGTATTCTGAACTTTATATCTCATAGATTGCTTATGTCCATTTCGTTTAGCTCTTTTTCTGGAGACTTCTCTTGTTCTTTCATTTGGGGCTTGTTTTTTGTCTCCCCATTTTGGCTGCCTATTTGGGTTTCTTTCTATGTATTAGGTATGTCTGCTAGAAATCTCAGCCTTTTGGGAAGCTCTCTTGTGCAGGCCAATGTCAGACGCTGTTTGTGACTGACCTTGAGTACCCTGTTTCGAACTGTCAACAACCCAGGACTTGATTTTCCCTCTGTTGGGGCTGAGTGCATTTGGACAGGACCAAGATGCACACTAAAGTCTCCTTTTCCAAGGCCTGGGTCCAGAAGCAGATCAGGCAAAGACTCAAGGCACTCTGATGTCTGCCTTTGACTACAGGCTGATTAATCTGATTCTCTTAATGAGCCTCAGGCTGTAGAACTCCACTGGGTGGGGTCTCTGATTGTTATCAGTCCCTTAATGAGCCTCTGGCTGTAGAAACTCCAAGGGGTCGGGGGAGAGGTTTTCCAGCAGAGTGGGGAAATTGCTTCCCTCTCGGGCAAAAGCTGCCTGGAAGGTAAATGTCTGCCTGTGAAAGATGTCCTCTGCCATATGGGGAAATGACTTGGCACAGGAATCCAGAGGGGTGCCATCTGATCTCTTATCTCCAGAGCCCACAACCCTAGGTTCTCCTCACACAGCTCCAGTCTACTCTGCCCTCCCTCTGCTGAAGCCCGGGTGAGTGGCTGCACATGAAACTTTGTGCTTTGACCCTTTAAGAGGGTGCCTGCATTTCCAGGCATTTCTCCCTGGTGGACAGAAACCTGGCTGCTTTTCAGATGTTATGTGGGTACCTTTCTCAGTTCTGGTGCTCCTAGCTGGGAAGCCCAGCCTGGGCTTTAGACTCCAGAGTTCTCAATGGGAACCTTCCAATGATGAGATCTCCCCCAGGACCTTCAGCTGCTGCCTATGGGAGCATAGTCAGCCCTCTCGCACCTCTGCACTTCCTACCAGCCTCTGTGCAGTCTCCACTTTAACTCCTTGGTTATGAGGGTGCTCTCCAGCTTGTCTTCATTTGGTTTTCAGGATGGTTTTTCTATATTTTAGTTGTAATTCCAGTTTGGTCCCGGGAGAGTGTCAGTGTAGCTTCCATTCAGTCTGCTTCCATCTTTAATCTCCAAGGCAGTGGTTCTCAAATATTTTCTATAAATCAAATCTGAATCATAAACATTAAAATTAATGTTCTTATAAATTAGCTCAAATTCATTAGTTTGAAATAATTTTTTGAATAGAATTTTTTGGATATTGTTATGCTATTTTACAGTTTTGTATTTTTATTTTGAATTATATGTGCCCAAGAATAGGTGACCTTAAATATGAGACAATTCCATATTTTCCAAAGAGAAGAAATTTTTTAAAAATATGCTAAGCCAACTGAATATTTAAACATTTAGGAATGGGGACAAAATGGTCAAATTACTATAAATGTTTAATTTACCAAGTGCATATACATATATATATTTTTTAATATATCTTTATTGATTTCAGAGAGAGGAAAGGAGATGGAGAGAGAGAGAGAGAGAAACATCAGTGATGAGAGAGTCATTGATAAACCCTGCAACCCGGGCATGTTCCCTGACTGGGAGTCGAACCTTGATCGCCTGGATCCTAGGTTGATGCTCGACCGCTGAGCCACGCCCGGCCGGGCACATATACATATTTTAAATAGCACAGGGGTATTTAGAAATATTGAGTTTTTTCCTACTCATATTTATAAAAATGATTTTATTTTATTCTCAGACGCCTCTTTGACACCTTTGAGTCATCTGTTTTCCAGAGCATGTCATTTTCATTGGGCTTGGGGCCCATTGCTGGTGTGGCTGCAGGAAACCTAGTCCAAGCCACAGTCTCCAGTGAATAGCTTTTTTCCTCTTTTTTTAAACATATTTTTTCATATGACTCCTTGAAGCACAGAAAGTAGGATTGATTCGCATTATTGAAATTAGTATGTTTCTCCTCTCGCTCTGCCACTCCAACATAGCACTTAGTTGTTCATAATAGTATAATTGAGAGACTGCCCCATAATATGCAGGATATTGTTAGTACTCAAATATAAGGTGATTCCAGTTTTGCTGAGGGCTATTGGAAGGGAGATTTGGAAGTTTAAAGCACAACTATAAAAAAAATGTCTACCTCTCTACTGTTCTTTCTATATCACCTCTTGAATTTCTTCTGTCAACCTTTTCTAGATAACCAAGTAACAAGCCTGAAATTCCATCAAGACAATGTGAACAACCAGAGTGACTAACAGCGTGACTCCCAGCATGGAGCTGGGTGGTGTCCCCATGGGAGACGGGTTCCCCTCCTTGTTTGCCCACCTGCCTCCTTGGAGCTGTAAGTGCAGCATGGCTCTCCTACAGCTGTGGCCATGGGGGAACAGGAGCGCACAATCCAGTGATTGTTTCATGTGAATAGAGCGAGCGTGTGGTGCAGGAGGACTTAATGAGTCCCGTGGCTGCCGGTGCTCTGGAAGAGGTTGACGCTTGCCTTTTCTTAGTACACTGGCCCCTCCAGACAGGGCAGGGTGTGTTCTCCTGCTGTCAGCAACTTCTCTTATCAGTTCAGTTTGTCTGTTACCAGGCTGGCCTAACTGGGGTGCCCAAAACCACAGGTAAAGAGGCGGGACCTTTTCACTTAGAAATCAATTTGCTGCTTTGGTGTTCAGGCCTCTCAGCCCTTTACATAGTAAGTTTTCCAGCCTCTGTCTCTCAGCCCTTCTCCCCTTGTGCTGGTTCCTTCGGTGCTGCCTCAGGATGGGGTACAGCAGCTGTCACTTCTAAGGGTGTACTTGTGTGCGTGTTACCAGGGGGGAGGGGCCCAGTGTCGGTGTCCCTCTGGGAGGCACTGGTCAGGATTCCTCCACTCAGCAGGGGAGTTGGGGGCCACATTCTTCCACAGGTGGGCAGGTGGCTGGCAGTGGAACTAAGGACACAGATGTTGGTCCAGCCCAAGTGAAACCATCAGAAGGAAAAGAGGTGGGAGAAGGCCGGAATGCAGAACAGCCTGACTTGCACAGATAATGTTGCAATAAGTACTGAGCGTCCTTGGGACTTACAGATAACCCTTTTCTTCTCCAAAGCATCTCACCAACACTCAGTTCATTTCCCTAACACCTCTTTAAGATAGGTTGTCTTCACTTTTCCCGCAAAGAAACTGAGACAGAGTTGGAATAAGGGACTTGCCTGAGTTACCAGGGCTGCCCCTCACTGTCTAAGCATCTCTGTCTTTCCTGTCCTGTGAAATAACCCACCCAGACCCATAAAACGGTGGGGGTTTCAGCAGTTCCCAGAAACCTGCCTGATGCAAGAATTCAATGGCACACATTATTCTTGGGCAGGCTGTGCATCCTGGAGCCGCAGCGCTGTGCAGCTTGCAGCCCCGGAGCCCAGCCTGGAGCAGGCGAGCAGCTGCTAGGGCTGCAGGCTGCGGGGAGGCTGTAACAGAATCGGCTGCCACATTCTTGGCTGCCATATGTGCTGTGTAATACTTGTCATCCTGAGTGAGTCATTAAAAGGTTTCCCCTTAATGGGGCTTTGAAGTGCGGGGACAGCTTGAGCGCATCTATAAATTGCCACAAACAGCCCTCTGACTGAGTTAGCTAATTGCTTGCTCTTTGACTTATTAGGATCAACTGAGTATAATAATTTGTCACATGTGTGGCTCATAATAAATAATGTGACTAGCCAGTTTCTGAGCTGTTTGGGTGATATATTGTGCCCCTTTTGGATGTTGTCACATGTAGCTAGCACACATGGGTTACTTTATCCATAGGACTATCTTGTCCCTGCAGAAAGTTCTGACAGAGCAACTGGGGAGATGTTTTAAAGAGTCTTCTTGCAAACAAACGTGTTCCTTCTTCGACCTTTCCATACCGCATCCATCATCATTTTTCTTGGTTATTACTCATATGTATCACACACATGCAAGTCATAGGCAAAAGAATATAAATAGTAAGTATTGGATTATCATCATTAGTATGGATTTAGTTATTACAATTAAAATTTCTGTTCCCTTTATGAAAGGTAAGATAGCCCTGCCCTCACCCTGGCAGACGTCCTCCGTGGGCTCGGCGCCTCGTCCAGGCCGCAGGCATGCCAAGCCCTGCCCAAGGATCATCGCTGGGAGAAGACAGGGCACTGAGGGAAGAGATGGGACTGTGGGCAACAGCGAGGTTAGTTTGTGAAAGGGGATCTGTGAAGATAACTGTCCTGTCCCAGGGGAGGGAGTGTGAGGGCCAACTAGTTATAGTTAAGCCCTTCACTTGCTCAGTAAGTAATCTGGTGCCTAAAGGTGCTCACTGGGCCACTCAGGAGGACACGTCAGGCAGCCGGCTCTGATATCAGTGTCAGGTATTTGTTCCCAGTCAGAAAGGAGAGAAGGGCAGGTGGCTTGTCGTGGTGTTAATCTTAGTCCAGACTATGTTTTTGTAGAAGTATTACAGACTAGTAAGAAAAGAATTGAGCTATTTGTAACTTTTTTCAGTCCTCAGAAGATGGGCTGTAATTCCTTCCTTGGTATTTGCAACAGCAGCTTGGAGCAGCAGTGCTGTGTGTTCAGCATGGAGCAGTGACTGACGAGAGCGCAGTGTGCTTTTCTTCTGCGAAATCGGTACATTGGTTCTCTCACAATTTCATGAAGAAGCAGTTCTACAGCAGGGAAAGAGAGGAACCATCCACTTACCAACGTTTTCTTTTAGCATTTATTTCATGGAATGTCATTTATAATTCATTTATTTGCCTGAGTTCCCCAAAGCACTCAATTGAAATAATAGCCTTAGCTAACACTTTTATGGTAACTTCAAAAATTAAAATACTGCATTCTCTCTAGGTGTTACTTCAGAATGAATGTCCTCCTGCCATTCTCTCTAATGACCTATTCTTTTCCTTTGTTTGAATACATTTGCTTAGGGTTTAATATCTGTGCTCGCACGTTATCACCGAGACAACAGGCAATAAAAATGCCAGAGTCTCAAACACTGAGGCCAAGAAGTCACCAACAGGCCCCAGCTGGAGGGCTCTCCTCTCTTCCTGTGTTCTCCGCCCCTTTCCTGGCCACCCTTTCCTATCCCACGGAGCTCTCCGCTGGGGTGTTCACAGCGCCATTAGGTAATGGTTTAAGTCTGTGTTTGGGGGCGGAGCAGGGGATAGGGACATGGATGGCTGTGTTCAGTCTGGAGAAGACAGATGGTACTCTCTCATAGGGGAAGCCACCCAAACCTGGATTTGTTTCTATGCAAGGTAGTGAATGTCTGTGCCAAGCCGACATTGACTTGTCCAGCATTTGCAACAGGAGACTTTTTCAGTTTTCTGGGCCCTGTTCATGTTTATTGTTGCTTGCAAACATTTACTGGTTGGTGTAATCCCTAAAGGTATCATGTCTGCCTTCTCTGAGGAGTGATAAAAGAAAAAGAAAACTGTTAACCTGGGTTAATGGAACTAATAGTATGTTTCACTTTTGTTTTGAATACTACTCCCAAATGACTTCCTAAACTTTAGAGGCATGTCTTGGGTGTAATCTACATAATGATGATTCCATTAAAACGAGTCAGCGTCAGGTGTAGTTAAAGGTATTTATCTCCAGGTAGCTGGCAGTGGAGTGTGTTTCCCCTCTGAAAAGACAGGATGTGCTGAGTCTGTGCGCACACAGACTCACAAGGCTTCCTGTGTCACAGGGGAGAGCCACAGTGACAGTGGGTGGGGGTTGGTTCTCAGTGTGCTGCACCTACCTGCATGCTGGGGGGGGAGACTGAGACTAGGGATCGACTGGCACAGGTGTATTCCACTTGTAAGAGTGGAGTGCACAGTTGTCGCTGGAAGTATGTGCTGGTGAAGTGTGCATCCTGAGCTCTTCTCCACCTGTTCTGTGCACTGGAAGGTGCGTCCTGCTTTCCTCGTCACTGCCCACTGACAGGGCAGCGACTACAGTGAGCCTCTGTGTGCGGACTCACCTGACAGTGAGGGGGCTGTCACCTCCCCTGAGGAGCCGGAGGGGCTGGAGAAGCCAGCACGGATGCCACTGCTTATTCCTGAAGAAGCACCACGAGGAAGAGGCCACTGAGTTAAACCTCTCAAGTGCCAAGTAGAGCACTTTGGCAGAAACACAGCAGGAGTAGCTGCTCGCCCTGGGCCTGTTCTCCCCTCTGCCTGGCAAAGGGCAACTGGTGGCAGTCACGTGTAGTCAGAGACCACCTGAACCCCATTACGGCCCGTGGCAGAGGAGCCTTCTCCAGGGCACATGAATCCGGTGGCGGCCTCCCGTGCAGAGCGAAGCCCGAAGCCCATGTGCTGTGCTGGGCACAGGGGCACCCGGCCCCCAGGAGGCAAAGCAGACAGCAGTCAGGGGAACATACCAGTCCCAAGCAGGTGCACTCCAGATTGTGAAGAGAAAGGCCCCTAAATGCTACAGGGCCCTGTGTCTCTTTCCTGCAGTGCACTTCCAAACAGTGTTTTCTGAAGTTGCTCAGCTTTTTATAGTTGTAACATTAAAATTTATTTTCTGCCTATGAGCATTTCTGTTGCCTACTTTCCTCCCCTGCTGAGAAGCAGGAGTAAGGTGGCTACAGATTCTTCAGTGTCCTCACACATCAGAAATGTGGCTGCGTGAGCATCTGCACACTGTGGCACTCACACCGACCAGCAGTTCAGAACACGCACATGGCAGCCACTCACCCGGGGCAAGGCCGTGGGGCCTCCAGCTTCTGCTGGTGACTCTGCAGTACTGCTGCTGAGGGAAGCCGTGGCCCTCTCCTCTCCTTACAGACCTGTCTGTGCCTCAGGCAGGACCTCAGAGAAGCTACATGGACATAGTCTCCCCGCCCAAATGGCCTGCCCTGTGCTGATTCATGCATGCTTTTGCCTTTTATTGTGGGGTGCTACTTAAAAAAACAAAAAGCAAAAATCAAGGGAATGCTTCAGCATCTTCAGAGACACCTTGGAAAACACCCCCACTGGTGTTAGTGTACGTGTTTGAGAATTCATGGACCTCGTGCCAGAGGAAAGCATTCCTGAAGAATTAGTGCTTTCCTCGCATTCAGACAGCAGGAGCCATGTGGCCCAGCAGCCGCCTGTCTTGCTTCAGTTGCTCATTTGCGTAGAGTAGACGGAGAAGCTTGGGGCCTGTGTGCTTCCCTCCCTCTGGGAGTCACACTGCGGCTTCAGGTCCCTAGACTAACTTCTTTTTCATGTTTCAGTTGTAGGTGTTTATGCTGTAAGCTGTCTGAAATCATTTCAGAAAGAAAGTAGATATCCATTGAATAATTAATTTAAACTGGACATTTTGAACTTAAAATATACTCAAATGCTCTAGTCCTGATTTCTTTTTTTCAGTTTTAGTGAGATTTCATTGATATACAGTACTGTGTAAGTTTAAGATATACGCATAATGACTTCACTCACATATATTGGGAAATGATTAACACAATACGTTTAATTAACATCTGTTCTCTCATAGATACAAAAATAAGAAAAATGTTTCTTCCTTGTGCTAAGAACTTTTAGGATCTACTCTCTTAGCAGCTTTTAAGTGTACCATATAGCACTGTTACCTGTAGTCGTGGTCCATGTTACTTCCCCAGGTCTCATTTGTCTTATAACTAGACATTTGTACCTTTGTACTTCTGATTTCCAGGAACACACGGATACTGCTCTATGAGACTGGGTTATGAGCCAGTCACCTGATAGTCAGTATCTGGGCACATAATCATGTGTAACGCATTCTGTACATTCTGCAGTTACTCCCCTTTATGTGTAACACTTGCAACAGCATGTAGGGGAAGAGCCTCAACTTAACTCAGAGATTTAGGAACAATCCCAGCTCTGCCACTTTTGACACCTGTGAGATAATTTTTGTCATCTGTATGATTCTTTAACTCAGAGAGTCTTAAAAATTAAGTGAAGGAAGGAATGTAAAAATACCCACCTCTGCACAAGAGTGTTCTCGGTTTCCTTCCGTCCTTTTGTGTTGCCTCGGTTCCAGGTAATCTTGAGATGCAGTACTCAGTTTAAGAAACTAAGTGCATTCGACTCAAATGATTGCTGTCTCTGTTGGGCCCTCTGTCTGTTCTCCCCATAGTCACTTTGTCAGTATAGGAAAGTACTTCCTGATCACCCATTTAGAATAGGCCGGTGAACAAATTGGCAGACAAACATCTACTAATTACAGAACAGTCTTTGAGAGAGAAAATTAGCAGTTAGGACATGGGCAGGCAGGGATGCCCACAGTGGGGCTAGTTTGTGATGGTGTTTCTCCACCGCTGGCTTTCTTTCATCAATGTTTCTTGAAGATGCATTTTCTTCATAGTTTCTACTCTCAGTGAATTTTATTCTGATTTGTTTTGTTCAGAATTTTCTTTTGATTTACTGACTTATTTTTACTAAACATCTTAAAGTCGTGCTTATTAATATTTCAGAATTAATCAAGCATTAGAGGGAAATGCCCTCTTGTTTCTGTATTCTTCAAGATACATGTCCACTTGTTTCTAGAGATCCCTGTGGTGGGGACCTTGTGTGATGCCTAGGGGAGGCTCTCAGGTTTTCATCTGTAGCTGGTGGGTGTCGGTGAGTTAGGGGTGTGTGTTAGGATGTAAAGTGGTCCCGTTGTCTGAGTGCACTCAGTTGTAAAACCCAGAGATTTGTCAAAATTACTTCTGTATTTTTGCCCACAAACTCTATCAAATCTCTGAGACATACCTTATTGTTACCCTTTAAAACCCATGTCAAATTGCTTGTATTATGCAATAATAGTATAAATAAAATGTCTCCATTGACATTTAAGAGAAGAAAAATCCTTTTCTTTATAGAAAACGTAAAGATTATTTCATGAGACTTATTTAACCACTTTTTCAAGTTTAAATCCTTATTTTTACTCTATCAGCATACGCTTTATGAAAATGCAATATGTGAGTATTTTAACTTTAAAAATGGTCACAATTTACAACTCCTTTGAGTTTAAAGTAGGTTTTCTATTTATCAAAGAATTCGCCAGAATGAATATCATCAGACGGGCATACATGGAATCGCTGTCAGGAAACTGATAAATATGGCTGAATATATCCATGCGATTTGTCCGAGGCATACTTGTGCATAAACCGAAACACGACAATTACTCTTTGTTAAGTTGTTCTGGTGTTAATTAAGAAGTTAATAAAACTCTCAATGTATCATAACTAGAAAATGTATTTTACACTGCCTTGCAGCGTGCGTGATGGCCGGGCGTTCCCCCACGCGGCAGGCGCGGCCCGCAGGGACCCGCAGAGGGTCGCACACGGCGTCCGCTCTCCCCGAGGACGGCTCAGACCATGAACAAACACAGCTCATTACTTTGCCTTTTCAAAACTTAAGAACAAAACCTATATCTATTATAGCCAGTAAATTTTAAAAAACACCAAATTTTTTCTTTGCTGTGGTCTCAGCAGGTTTTGGTTGTTGGACTTCAGTGAGCAAGTCAGAGGGACCCGTTGAACTGAGTGCTGCGCAGAAGGCGACTGAGGCCGCCCTTTAATACCTAGAAAACCAAACGATTAGCAGCAGAATTAGCTCATACTCACTGCTAACTACCTGCTTTCTGTATGGCACTCAGTAGCTCCAACCACTTAACATTTTTAAGCCTTTTTCTCCTCGGTAATATAAACTCTGTGAAGCTCGGGCCTCTTTAAAGCCTAACCTTCACTAAGGAAGCGCGACACAATGAGAGCTTTGTCCTCCGAGCTTTGCAGAGTCGTGTGTGTATACGCACATGCACTGTCTAATATTTATCTGGTCTGGAATAAGCATTAATCTTTAATTACTGTATAAACATTTTAAACAGGTGTCGAGTAACTGCACTCTCAGAAGCGCAGTGTTTATCTCCTCGCTGCCCGTGGCATCGGCCCCGCTCCTGACGGCTCTCACCTCCCCGGGCTTGAGGTGGAAGTGGAGAGGCAGTGGGTAAAGGGCAAAGAAATGCCCCAAATCCCACATGAATCAGAAATTTCCAGTTATAAATTATGCACCACCATAACATCCTTACCACAGTTTGCGAGCCAGGAATTGAGCTGAAGGTAGTTTATAGCAGAAAAATGTGTTTTTCTGTGTGGTGGGTGCTGCGCGGGGGAGGGGTTGTGTATACATCCATGCATTTTTTCTTCCTGTGGACTGTACACTCTCAGCCGCCTTTCTCGGGGCTGCGCACGGAGTCTGTGGTGTGAGGAGATATAAAGCAGCATTTTTCTAACAGCCTTTGAAAACAATGAGGGCTCTGTTACGAGAGCCCAAACCTCTGCAGACAGGCTCACTGGTTGGAATGACTGGTGGAGACCAGGTTCAAAGCCATTGGTCTCCAAGTGCTTTAATTCAGCATTATTTTTGCTTCTCTAACCTCCTTTTTTTTTTTTCTTAAATCTTCTGAGGTCTCCTTGTTTGGTAGGGAACTGAGCAGTGACTTTTTATAATTAGATTAAAGTTAATCAAATGAAGGCTTGGATATTTTTAAATGTCATTTAATCTCCTCCTCCTCTTCCCCCATGGATTTTATCACCCTAGCTTAATTTGTTGTAAAATTTCGCCTCATTTTTGCCTATTTCCAGGTTTTCCAGTTAGAAAAATTAGAGGAAAACAGGTACTTTCAGTCATCTTTGTTTTTCCTTGAAATAAACACAACTAAGTTGTGTCTTAGACATTATACCAAATAGTTGTGATCTTTCTACTACTTTTTCTACTGTTGCAAATCTACCAGGTTGGAGAGTGGAAAAAGAAAAGATTCTGCGACCAAGGACAAACCAGGGAAGTAAAGATTGACAGGTATTTCTTAGAGGACATGGGTTATGTCTGTGGAAGTGGGTATTTGGTCAATTTAACATGATAATACTATGGCAGGAGGGAGTGAAGAGTGGAATTGAGGAGCATGGATAATGGGTTTCTGTTATTCTTGCCTGTTCAGAATTTACATCCTTTATATTATGTTTTGCAAATGGAATTTGAAAACAAGGCAAAGGAAATAGTTCAAAAATATTTCTTACATCTAACAGTGTTGTGAACTCTAAATGCCATGAGAAATCTCACTTCATTTGGAGCCCCCTGCGTTTGGTCTGGAGGGAGTGGGCAGCGGAGAGAGGCACCAGGAGTTGGCCCTTAGCAAGCGCTCTCTGCTCCGAGGACTGGAGATCAGGTTTCCAATTTGTTAGGCTGAAGGCAGCGGGCTAGTGTGCGGATGGATCTGGTTCTGATTTTTGAGTGGTGTTAAAAAGGTCAAGGTTCACATTTTTTCCGTTTTATCCTGAGTTCATCACCAGCCAATCTACCTTCGCCATATTTAGTAAACACTGCTAAATGAGTGGAGATCAGGGATGAGGGTCATAAATTTGTTTCCACTCCTGGGTATTTGCTATATAAAAAGAAACATTTAATGGCATTGTAGATTGAGCCATTGCTTCATAAATTTGACTAGTAGTCTGATAATTAAAATGTTTATTTATAGTAAAAATAAATAATTTACTATTTCTAATCTTTGAAATCGAGTTGAATGCTGTTTTATCAATTCGTAATTTTTTCTCTTTGATGGTTTTTAAAATTTATACTTTAAAGAGTGCTGTTAGGAACTACATTATGTAAAAATACATGGCATTGAAATTCCTTATCTTTTTCTCTAACACAGAAGTTAACAGTATCTTCCCAAATCCTTGCTTTGAAAGATTAATCAAAGTATTGTTCCTGTGTAGTAATACCAGGAAATAATAAAAGTTTACATAAATAACTCTGATATCTATATGTTATATCTTCTAAGGATTGTGTTTGAGCTGTTATTTAACTAGAAAACAGCACATTTCTTATTTTCATAAAATGTGACTTAAATTTTTTATAAATGAAATATTATGACCCACCCCTCTTAGATAATTTAATTTTTTGACTTGAACATGACTACTTTTTCCCTGCTGGTTTCTTGGCTTTGTTTAAAATTAGTCAGTGTCTTTTTAAAGGCTTTCCATGAACTAGAAAATGTTATTGAACCTGTTCTTTTATTTTGTGGTAACTTTAAAGGTTAATGGTGTATGTTGCTAAAATACATCAATGTAAAGGAATATACACGTATAAGAGGTGTTTGCACTGTATTGATAAATACAAGGGTGGGCAAAAGTAGGTTTACAGTTGTGAATATGGAAAACAGTTTATTCTTGCATTATTTATTAATTATTGTATTATTTATTTGTATTATTTCCAAAGGAACAACTGTAAGCCTACTTTTACCCACCCCTGTGTATACTTTACAATAGTGGCAAAGAAAAAGTAATTTATAGATTATCAAACCACTGCACTTTTTAGGCATATGTATTAAGATATTCTTTATGAGCTGAAGCAAACATGGAAACATGTCTTAACTCTGCAGCTGATCGATGCTGTGCTCTCGCATTGATGTTTCTCTCTCCCTCCTTCCCTCTCTTTAAAATCAATAAACTATTCTTTAAAAAAAGAGAGATACTGAATCTTACTAGCAATTATGGTAAGTCAGTTGAAAATAACAGTGAGATGCCATTCTTTTCCATCAGATTGGCAACAGTAATATGCCTGAAAAGTGCTGATGTAGAAGAAATTGTTCTTACTTCAGAAAGCCTTTTTGGCGATATCTAGTAAAGTGACTGAACAAGACCACTTTTAGGGTTATATCCTAGGGACTCAGAGATGCCGTAAAATACTCTGTTCCTCATGAAATGGGACTCTATAGGTTTACCATCAGTTGATGATCTATGTTAAATACACAAAAATCTTAAATGCATCATTCATAAAAATGTTATGTATGCCATTGTTTCTAATAGTGAAATATTGACCACAGTGCATATACCTCTCACTAGGGAAATGGCTGAATAAATTGTGGTATGTTCTTATGGTCAAGTTCTTTACAGCAGAGAAAGTGATCTCTGAGGCTCCCGATCCTGTTCCTAACTGCTTTGCAGAACACGAGCCTGTTATGCTCCTAATGGCAGTGTAATAAAGTGCTGTCTTATTGCAGCCTGTGTTTCCTCAGAAATATTCTTTTAATGATAGGCCAAGACAGGTGCCTCCTTATTATGTTAACTTATATATTTAGATATTCAACTCTTTCCTTATGTTCACATTGTGTTCAGGAGTTAAAGGCAGCTTTTTTGAGTTTGATGAGGCCATATAGTAAATATCTTAAGCTTTCAGGCCATACGGTTTTTGTTTTTTGTGGGTTTTTTTTAATCCTCACCTGAGGACATTTTTTTTCATTGATTTTTTAGAGAGTGGAAGGGAAAAGGAGGGACAGAGAGAGAGAAACGTTGATGTGATAGAGACACATTTGATTAGTTGCCTCCCATACGTGCCCTGACCAGGGCCAAGGATCTAGCCTGCAACTGAGGTGCATGCCCTTGGCCGGAATTGAACCTGAGATCCTTCAGTCCAAGGGGCGAAGCTCTAACCCCTGAGAAAAACCAAACAGGGTACCATACAGTTTTTGTTGCAACTACTCTGCTGTTGTATTATAGCAGCAGTCATGGATATGTCTGTGTTCTAATAAAACTATTTATGGACAATGAAAAAAAAAGAATGAATTTAATTTATAAAATTTAAAAGAAGCTTCTTAGAGTCATCAGAATCTTTAAATTACTAATAATAAAATAGCCCATTCTCATGTTCTTTAAAAGATTTTCTTTAAATAAAAAAAAAGCTTTTCATATACTTTATGTAAATTTAGAGGTATTGAATAAGGTGTTTTCCCTCCCTCACCTAGTTATATTGCAACACACACTGCTTTCCTGTGTTTAGAGGTCCTATATAAGGAATTAATATGTGGACACATTACATAATACTTTAAAGTTTTACAGCCAAGCATTTGTGGGTGCTGTTTCCAGTTCACTCTCCGGACACACAAAAATGTGCTAAAACAAATAGGAAAAATATACCCTCTAAGGAAAATCCTAAAACATTTTCTTTTTTCTTGCTAGAAATTTTCCTATGGGGAGTTTTCCTCAATATGTTAGAAGAAGCTAATGGCTATGTGTGATTGTAACACCTAAGAGCCCACTGGATATTGAATTCATTGTCCAGATCTCTGCCACCTCTCTTATAGTCACACAGGTTGTAAAGGTCATTGAAGCAACAGATCAGAGGCAGAACCTTTGAACTTAATGTCTAAAATCAGATTCCCTAAAAAATACTTCTTTCTGTCCTGCAGAGTGAAAATACAAGCTTCATTTCTTACACATTCAAAAGTAGAATGATGTCATCATTTTAGCTTCTGAGCAGTTACTACTCATAATAAATTACCCATCACTTTAATATTTCACTTCTCTAACTTCAGGTTTGGTTTTTTGTCTTGGTGCTTTGTGTAAGTTGTTCATGCAAGTTTATATTTGGAAGAGAAAATGTGGCTTGGAGAGACTTTTTCTCAACACTGTTATAGCAGTGATCTCTTCTCCAGTAGATTTTATATTCTGTCCATTATTTTAGCCTAAAGAAAAGTATCACTCAGGGGTACAAAGTAATAAATCCACAATTTTTTACCTACGAAAATATTATGAGAATAAAATGTTTGCCGTTTTCAAGGTAAGGTGATACTGCTGTGGACCCAGGATCCCGCCGGGTGTGGCTTGGCAGGGGCTAGTAGCACAGGCCCTCGCAGGTGTGGGAAAGAAAAGGCTAGGCTCCTTTTATGAAAGGTTTTCACCTTTGCTAACCTGTGGAGCTGAGGCAGGGAACTTGGCGGAGACGCGCAGCTGGTAAACTCGGCCAGTTCTGCGTCACGGGTGTGCTGTACCCCGCACGCCGCGCAGCGGGGGGCTGGCGTGCTTCCCGGATGGTCTCCTGGAAGCCTGAAGGGGGAAGCAGGAGGCCCTGACTTCCCTATTGTCTCCCGTTCAAGGTGTGTTTATGTAAAGGGAAAACTACTGTGTTAGTTTGAAATATTAAACAAAATAATTTTTATTTCTCTCTCAATACCGGTGGGTCACCCACAGCCTCTCGAATAAATAAATGAGCTTAAGTCATCAAACAAAACATTATTGTTATTGGTCTGTTTTAAGAAGAGTGAGAATCCTAGTGCAGAAGTATCTGTTCTTTCCTGTTCACGTTATTTTCTGCATAACCCCCAGGGAAGTACTCAGAGGTGTAAAGTATAACTAAAACTTAGATGGTCCGGAAGGTGGTTGAAGCAAATATTCTCTCTGAAAACTCTTTTACTATTTTAAGGTTTGTGTAATTTCTATGTTCTGTTCTTAAACTTACTGAATAATATATGCTTTTCAATTTGAATTTTAACAAGAATAATGTTCAGTATAATATATAAAATGCATTTTGTCTTTGTCATCTAAACTAACTTTTCAAAAGACATGTCACATGGGACCACGTGTGTTTCCCAGCCCCTCGACTCGCTCGTGACCAGGGACTGAAGTGCACCTGTTGGGAGTCTCACACACCTGCCCCCTGGAGCCTCACACACCTGCCCCCTGGAGCAGAGGCCGGGGACAGCGAGTCAGGGCGCTAACAGAGGGCTGATGACTCCCCGCTGGTTAGGCAGTTTCCCTGGGACCTGGAGGCACCTTTTCATTTTCTCACTATTTTGGGAGAGAAATTCTACCCTTAGCCACTGACATTTCTGCTTTAGGCCCTGAAATCAGAGGAATCCAGCCCAGTAGGCTGCTGTTTTCCCAGGAATCAGGCTCTCTTGATTTCCCTCCAAAAAGCTGGACAGACCTCAAGATGCCTGCCCCGTGGCTGTGTCCCCTCGGTGTACCAAGCTGACTGGCTCTTCCTGGTCCCTGCTCCTTGCTCCCTGCTCCCCATGACTGGGATGATACTATTACTGGGAAAACATTCTGAGCCTCCTTGGCATCATTTTTTTTTTAGGTTATTCAACCTTTCAGCTCCTGGGGCTCTGAATGACTCAAGACTGACGTGCTGACCACCAGAGAGGTGACCCTTTTGGTGACTGAGGTTAAGGAATCAACATCATTTAGTGGTCATTTTAAATATTGCTCAGTAACTGCTTTATGTTTTGATCTGAAGCAGGAACTTGAAAGCTACATTTTCATCTGTGAGAGGCTGTTATTTATTTATTTATTTTTTATTTTTTTTATATATCTTTATTGATTTCAGAGAGAGGAAAGGAGAGGGAGAGAGACAGATAGAAACATCAATGATGAGAGAGTCATTGATCGAGCCCGCAACCCGGGCATGTGCCCTGACCAGGAATCTAACACCGATCGCCTGGATCCTAGGTCGACGCTCAACCCCTGAGCCACGCCCGGCTGGCTGTGAGAGGCTGTTATTTAATAGAGGATAGACATCATCTATATTGTTACAGAGGTCAGAGTAACATCTTACAAGAAAGATTTTTACTTGGTGTAAGACCAACTTTTAACAACCAGAGTTGTTAATAATGTCCAGGGCTAACTCAGGTGCAGGGGAAGCATTAATCTAGTTCTAGAACCCTTGGATTCTCAGTCCTGTTTGTTCATTATGCAGGTTTTTTGTTTATGTTTTATTATTTCCCATTTTTATGTATGCTGTTTCCTCCTAGAATGAACATTAGCTCAGCATGTGAATGATGAATGCAGAACTTCAGAGATGTCAGTCTAGGGTTAGGGTCCTTCCAGCACTGGGGGTGCTTCACCTGTGTGCATTTTACCCACAGGTGTTGGTAGAACTCTTGTCCAGTGACCTGCTCACAAGCAGACATCTTCCTTAGTTTAACAGAACACTAACTGGAGGGCAGAGAGAGGAGAGAGCTTGTTGCTGTGAGTTACATTTGTGGTGTTGCATTGTCCCGGTGGGCCAGGGTGTGGGACTAACTGTAAGTGCTGCTCACTGATGGGCAGCGGGCCCGCGGGACGAGGAAAGGCCCTGCCCAGGTGCGATCCTGATAAAGGGGGAAAGGTGCAGAGTCATCTCCTTCCCACCCGCGTTGGCTTGCGTGCGGCTCGGCCAGTTGGGGAACTTCACTCGTTTAACCTTCTGAAAGTGTCATCGGATTTTGCTTTCCTGATCGAGTTCCGCAGAATCCAGACCTGTGGACCAGGCCTCTCCTTCACAGATGGCAACGTGAGGTGTCAGCCTCCTCTCATCCCTTTTTGGACAGTATACATGTGTTAGTGAAAACTATCAGCTGCTTTTTTTGGAGTCAGGGATATTGAGGTGTAACTTACGTACAGTTAAGTTCACCCTTTTTGGTGTATAGTTCTTTGTGGGGGTTTTTTTGGTGGTGTGTTTTTTTTTTTACAAATGTCCCCCTTTTTCCCCCATTGATCCCTTCCACCCTGTACCCCTCCTCCCCAGGCCTTCACCACACTAGTTCTTTGTTTTTTAAAACTACATTAATCATGTGATCATCACCATAAGCAAGATACAGAACAGTCCATCACCCCCAAAATTCCCATTTTTGTGGTCCGTTTCCTCGCCTTTCCTCACTCCTAACCCCTTGTAATCACTGTTTTCTGCCCCATGGTCTCTTCTTGTATAGAATGCCGTGTAAATGTAATTATGCAGCAGGGAGAGTTCAGTCTTCTTTCTTTTACTTAGCATACGCATTTGAGATTCATCCCTTTTGTTACATATATCCATAGTTTATTCCTTTTTTATTTCTGAGTAGTAGTCTGTTGTACGGAACAGGTTTTTTTGTGATGAGAATTAAAATTTTTTTATTAAAATATAGTTGGCATACAGTATTATATTAGTTTCAACATAGTGGTTCCACATTTATATACCTTATAATGTGACTACCATGATTAGCTTAGTAACCATCAGTCACCATGCATGTTATCATGGTATTATTGGCTGCATTTCCTGTGTCGTACAATATATCTCTGGGGCTCATTTATTTTATAACTAGGAGTTTGCCACTCTTACACCCCCTCATCTTTTCAGCTGTTTCCCTCCCCCCTCCCCTCTGTACCTATGAGTCTGTTTCTGTTGTATGTTTGCTTTTTTAGATTCCATACATAAGTGAATCACACAGTACTTGTCTGTCTCCATATGACTTATTTTACTTAGAAAATGACACCTGTAGGTCCATCCCTGTTGTCACTGATGGCAAGATTTCATTTCTTTATACATGCAACACATCTTTATCCACTCATTTATTGATAGACACCTAGGTGGCTTCCATACCTTGATTATTGTAAATAATGCTGCAGTGAATGTAGAATGTATTTTATTCGGATAAATACCCAGAAGTGGGACTACTGGATCATATGGTAGTTCTAGTTTTAATTTTTTGAGGAATCTCCATACTGTTTCCATAGAGGCTACACTAATTTGCAGTCCCAAAAGTGCACCACGGTTCCCTCTTTCCCACATCCAAAACAACACTTGTTATTGGTTGACTATTTGATAATAACCATTCTGACAAGTGTAAGTTGAATTTCACTGTGGTTTTGATTTGCATCTCTCTGATGATTAGTGATGTTGAGCATCTTTTCATATGTCTGTTGACCATCTCTCTGTCCTCTTTGGAGAAGTGTCTATTCAGGTCTTCTCATTTTTTAAATCAGATTGTTTGTGTGTGTTTTTATATTGAGTTATATGAGTTCTTTATATACGTTGGATATTAACCCCGTAATGGATATATCATTTGCAAATATTTTCTTCCGTTCAGTAAGTTGTCTCTTCATTTTGTTGATGGTTTCCTTTGCTGTGCAGAATTTTTTTTAGTTTGATATAGTCCCATGTGTTTATTTTTGCTTTTGTTTTCCTTGCCTGAGGAGACATATCCAAAAAGATATTGCTAAGGTCGATGTCAGAGTTTACTGCCTATGTTTTCTTCTAGGAGTTTTATGGTTTAAGGTCTTACATTGAAGTCTGTAATCTGTTTATCAAAGTGTACTTTTGTATGTGATGTAAGAAAGCGGGATAGCTTTATTTTTTTGCATATATCTGTCCAGTTTTTCCAACACCATTCATTGAAGAGACCATCTTTACCCCGTTGTATATTCTTGCCTCCTTTCTTGTAGATTAATTGGTCATATAATCTAGGGTTTAATTTGGGGCTCTCTGTTGTGTTCCATTGGTCTACGTGTCTGTTTTTGTGCCAGTTTTGATTACAGTAGCCTTGCAGTATAGTTTGAAACCAGGGAGCATGATACCTCCAACTTTCTTCTTTTTCCTCAAGATTGCTTTGGCTGTTTTTTACCTTAAAAAAATTACAGAACTTACTTAAAACATTTTAATTATCAAATTTACATTATATGTATTCCCAGTATTTTCAGTTATATGTAATTAAAGTCTGAGATCAATGATTTGGTTTTAATTCATGTATTTCTTTTTGTATCACATTACTATGTAGTGTTTTTGTTTTCTTTTTGTTATTTGCTTAACTAGTCTCTCTTCCTCACTAGAATATGAGGTCTGGATGACCCAGTAGGGAACACGACAGTCTTCTGGTCCATATGGGTCAATCTGTGTTACAGGCTTGCCATCCAATCATAGTAAACAAGATTTTCTAGTCTCTTAAACTTTGTACTTAAGTGCTATTCTCTTAAAATGAGGACTGAATATATTTGAAGGCATTGAATAAGTAAATTATGATGTTTGTTCTTTGGATACAATGAAGTGTTATGATTTACAATTCTAATGTGACTTTTATAAGGGCTGTAGAAATCATCTGAGCATTCTCCCTGATTTTGCAGAAAAAAGTCTGAGAGGGTACAGGGGCCACTCAGCCATCCACGTGGTAAGAGGGTGGGATGGTGAACTCTAAGCACTACACAGCCCACCCTCTGAGGGGTGTGGTCAGTGACAGGCCATTCAGAAACAAAGGTCTAGGAGCATCTTTTTTACTTAAAAAGCAAAAACAAAACAAGCAAGGACTTGAAGTTCAATATCATGATGAGGCAAACTAGTTAAGGCAATTAGACTCATTTCATTGCATTTTTGGTGGCCATTAGAGATAAAATTTTGCAATTTTATACCAAATTGAATTAATTTGTTGTATTGATTTTTTATACAACATGCTACAGCATAGTCTAATTTGACCTTCTACCTAAGGGAATTTTTGTTTATTTTTCTCTGCCAGGAGATGCATTTTAGTGACTAGTTTGTAGATTGCCTTTCTACTAGCAGGGGCATTTGAAGAAAGCGTTTCCATCAACAGAACTGAAACCACACACGGGAGTCTAGCTGGAGTTCTGTTTTCTGATTAGGTATATCAGTATCTACTCTCTGGATGTTTAACAAAAAAAGACTGTACAATATGCTAGCCCATTAATCACTGCCAAGGCCTAGGCTGAGTTACCATGTTTGTACAGGTCTGAGTATAAAATTCATGAAGCATAAGCCAGTAGGACGAAGTACGTCTCCTCAGACCTGAGAATCTGACCACGGTGTGGGTTTCATCTTAGTTTTATGTTTAAAAGAAAAGCACCGAAATGTGGCTGACATTGTCTCCTTTAATGTCGTCTGCCAATGCTTGTAAATGATCTAAAGCCATTAAAATTCTCCTTTAAAAAGTTGAATAGACTTTAACCTCCCATGTAGACAATAAGAAAAAAAGAATAAAAATCATTTTTGTTGAATTCTTCTAAGATCAATTGATAATATTTAATATTAGCGACACCAGGCAGGTCTACAGGAATGTTAAAAATGTCTCTAAACTTGAGAGAGAGAGGTGCTGGGTGCTGCGAAAGCACCGACCTGGTGTTGGAAACAAGCATTTGAATTTACTCTTCTTCTCTCCATTATGTTTCTTTTTCTGTTTTTACTTCTATTCAGTAATATATAATGCATTCCTCAGCAAAAATAACAACCAAAGAAAGTAATTGGAATAGGTAAAATGTAAACCAAACACGAGTGTGAAGCAGGAGAGAGAACGAAGTGGGAGCCTGGTGACAAGCAGGGCATTGTTACCGCGGGGCTTTGGAAAAAAGCCTCTTTCACGGGCTGGCCAGCGAGGAAGCCGGGTCCCTGGTACAAAGCCATACAGCTGCACACAATATAAAGGGAGGTTAACAGCATATTTGGTGCGTTTATAACTTCCCTGAGGCATTTTAACAGTAAAAATAGTGATTGTTAACCCAGTCCATCTGAACTTAAATATGAGCTTACTTTGCAAGAAATGAGGACTAACTCTAAACACTTCTCTCTCGGTTTCATTATTGCGTGAAGATTTTACATTAGGCTCTTTTTGTCTGCTCTCATATGTTTTGTTCAGTGTGCTGAGATATTTGGAGTCACAGGCTAATAAGGGACAAGACTCCCGCTCTCCGCTATATACCTTTGCTCTTACGTCGTACGACATCGGTCTTCATAAACATGCACACTGTGCTGTTACGTGGCCTGACATGTTCATAAATACAGCACAAGCTTGTGCGGATGGGGCAAGAATTTATCTTAAAATTGATCTGTCAAATTTTCCAACATGATGGTAAGAGATGGGCGCCCCCGTGTGTGTCGCTTGCAGTCACAACAACGCAGTTCCCCGCGGCGACAGCCTGTAGACTGTCAGAGTGGTTGCAGCCATACTTAAAACTTAAAGAATGAACAAACCAAGAGGCCTACACATGGACCACGGCTCGGTTCTGCTGTAAGGTACGATGAGTAATTGAAATACATGTTTTACTTCCCCAGTAATGCACGAAAAGTGGAGACATCTGTCTTCTCAAGGCTTCCGGACGTTTGCGTTCTGCGAGGTGGTTCTCAGACTCACAAGCAGGAGGCCATTTAATCAAGCTTAAGAGGCCATTCCTGACAAAAAGGAATTTGGGAACACTTTCCACATTAGCCCTCCTGTGACCCTGACTCAAGCCACTGTAGGCCAGAGCCAAGCTGCCCTTTCCTCGGTGTTGGCTGAGGACACCGAGTGGGCAGCGCTCCCCAGCCCAGGCCCGGCATCCGCACGCCGTGGCCGCTGGCCCTGTCCAGCCTCGCTGGCTGCTCGTGGGCATCGAGCGGGGTGGGTCGCCCCAGGCTTCGCACTGGATGCCGAGACTGCAGACCGCGGGCGGGGCTGCCCAGGGACCTGCAGTGTGCAGACAGCAGTGTCGGCCACAGTCACTGCGGCGAGGGCCGTGTGCGTGTCTTCCTCCATCCCGTTCCCAAGCCCTGGGCCTCATCATGCTTCGCGACCTGGTATCAAGTCAGTATTTTCTAAGACAGGAGCCTCGGTGTGTCTCGAGGATTCTGGGGCTGCTGGGGCGCTCAGCATGTCCACTCCCTCTGGGAGCACCCTGAACTCGGGCGTTGGAAACCCATTGGCGTGTGCTACAGCCGTGCGCACCGTGGGGCCGTGTTCAGCTGCTTACTGTCTTAGACCGCGGTGCCCCTCACCTCGTGAGGAAGGAGTCTGTCACTCCCTTGTGGCTGTGCCGGCAGTGACGTGGTTGGTGGCAAGGCGGCGTGTATAGGAAGGACTATCAGAACCACTCAGCCTGACAAGGAGCTCGCCCAGGCCGGGCTCCTCAGCCAGCGTTGGGAAGCCCGTTCACGCTGCGGTGCTGTGAAGAAGAGGCTGTACCCTGTTGCATTTTGTCCAGATGAGCCACAGCTGTCATGCTCTTGGCCGCCCGCCAGGACTGCCTGTCCGCAGCAAAGCTGGGCACCCCTGCCACGGACCGAGAGGAGTCAGCTATCGCTGCAGAATGCTAAGATGCAGACGGCAAGCAGGCCAGCTCGCAGCCAGCGGAGGAGCTGGTGTCTCCCTCGGGGCCAAGGCGGGGCATTCCATGTGGTACCTAAGAATGGCTTTAGGGCCACAGGGGTTTTCTGATTTTCGGAAGTGAAGGGAGAGAGTGTAGGTGCTGAATTGTAAGTAGGGGTGGATAGATGCCACCTCTAGCGGGTAGGTTAGGGTGCAGTTTGTGACATGGCTTCAGGCCCGGGTGAACTGTAAAGGTTTTCATTTTCCTCACCTTATTCATCAGAACTGGGAGATGACAACAGTTCAGGCACTTTAAACACACATCCGCAACCACCACCGCCCGGCACCGTGTCGGAGCCTCCCTCGCCGCACACTGTAGTGCCAGCCTCGTCCCCTCGGGCCGGCCGGCGGCCATCTACAAGGAGGTGTGGATTTCCCAGAAACCGTCACGTGTTCGTCGTTCTCCCGCTTAGAACTCAGGACATTGAAACACTTGTGCAGAGATGTTGGAGTTGAGAGACAGATGCGCAGACACACATAGTCTGTATGAATGTTTGTTTATAAATCTAACCCCGCAGCTCCCAGGTGTCATCATGGACATGCACCCCTCCGCGCACGTGTGCAGGAGTGCGTGTGGCACAGCACAGGAAAAGCAGCGGAGTGGATGAAGACTAGATGACATGATGCCTAAAATTTGCTGGAAAGATAAATCTAAATTTCATTTTAAGTGTTTAAAATTCTGGAAGGGTGAATTTGTGTAAATTTTTTTCCTGAAAATACTGTTTCCCTATCAGTCTGCTGGCTGGCCTCCTGCTATCGCACTGTATGTTGATTTAACGGAAGTATTATTTGTCTAGCTTGCTCCAGTTGCATATTGTGCTTAACATGTTATCCTTGAGTTCTTTTTCGTCCAACATTTAATATTATTTGTCACTCCTTCATGACAACTATCAAGATAACAGATAAAGGAAATCATGGCAGCATCCTGACCGTGGCATTTTGGGGAAGGTGTCAGCCTTCTCTGAACTGGTGAATTCTAGATTCCACAGTGTTCTCTCTCTGTCCGAAACTGGAACTCCGTTCTGTTGTGCTAACTGCTACATCTGCCCAGCCTCCAGCTTCTTGCTGTTTTACTCTTTAACTACTAAATAGACCTTCCCCTCAATGGTAGAAATAGGGAAGTACAGGAGTTGAAATTTGAATTACCAAACTATTACTTGATATTGATGGTTTTAGCAAATGGATGGCACCTGGAGAAGGTACTGACCCTGATGGCTAAATGTGGAACTGGGGGTTTCCTTTGAATGTCTGTGGCCTGTGCTTTCCTTGCACGGTTCCCATGGTAGATCATCAAAGCACATGGAGTCCCTAACATCTGTCCCGACACAGGGTGGGGACATGGATTCATTAACAGATAAAATAGGGAGTCAGTATTTGTCATAGGTAATCTCAGTGAGTGGTTTTTAAATGCCAAGGGAGCACCTGCTATAAACTAGGCACTTTGGGGTTTTTGTAGACAGCTGCGTGCTGGCCGCACACGACTACGTCCTTTCTAGTGAAAGCGTGAAACATAAGCACGAGTTTCCAGCACGGAGCCACTTGTTCCTCATCTTTCTTTCTTTTTTCCTGATATCCCTGGGCTTTGTAAATGGTCACCTTTAGCAAGACGGTATCATAAATAAGAAAGGAAGTAGTCCAGCATAATTAATCTGAGATCTTGAAGTGTCTCCTGTAAACTTAGACAGAAAGCACACAAATGGACATTTCAGGACAGTGGGGACGAAGTTGTTTGCGAAGGGGGCCCACTTCCTTCTGGATTGTGAGTTTCCCAGGAGCAACTTTCAAATACCCAGTGTACTCACACTGAGTGACGATGGCTCTGCAACTGGGTTCTTAGAAGCAGCTTCCAGAATAGCTTCTCAACCTCACACTGTTGGCATTTGGGGCCGTGTAATTTAATCTTTCCTGTTTAGTGCATCCCTTGCTTCTGCCCTGGTGTAGCGCACACACAACCCTAGTGTGACAACTGCAAATGTTTCTAGACATTGCCAAATGTCCCTTGGGGGACACCCTCTCGCCCAGTGGAGAACCACTGATCTAGAAGGATGGACGGAGGTTAGATGGTGCTGAAGGATGTATTAACAGAAGATACTGGAAGTTTGTCATGCCACTTACTGTGTTTGGTTCTTACAACAAATCTGAGTTTTTAAAATTGAAATTCCAATTTGGCGCATGGTGTTTTTGCCCTTGATTTCTGTAAAATACAGCCACCAAGGAACACCTCGGGACCAGTGGCCTCGTCCCATACACAGGCACATGCTCATCTTTCTCTACATCTTTGGGTTTTTTGAAAAATTGGTGTGCATTGAAAATAAGACTGCCAGATCCGACTTGGCTCCGTGGTTAGAGTTTCGGCCCACGGGCTAAAGGCCTTGGGTTGGATTCGGTCAGGGGCACGTACCGAGGCGCAGGCTCGAACCCCAGTTGGATGTGCGCGAGGCCGCCAATTGACGTGTCCTCTCCCACCGATGCCCCCTTCTCGGAAAAGCAGTGGAAAGATTTCCTCCGGCGAGGATAAAAGAACAGGGCTCTGGAACGAGCACATTTTCCAGTTTTACAGAATGAAACTGTTTCTACCAGAGTTTACCTGGCTGTGAACTTTTAGAACTGAGATATTAATCCTTGAAAAGAGATTTTTATAAAGGAAATGCTGACACCACCTTAGCTGCCCTGCTGCAAATGGCATCATTGTGTCCCAGCCTTGACCGCGCTGTGTGCTGCGCACAGTGCTGGCATTGTCTGCTCTGAGTGCTGCAAGAGGACCGGGGGGGCAAGCCCTTGGCACTGATACCAGCGCGGGGGAATAATTTTTAAAAGGTACACCTATGTACGTGACTCATTCATTCAACTCGGGGTTTTCTAAATGAATAAGTAGGTTTGATCCGCATAGGATTTGTATGTCTCATCACCTGCAGTACCCCAGACTTGATAACGCCTTTGGTTCCATCCTAGACTCGGAGTCTAAGCTGCTAAGATGATTGCCCAATTGTGAGTGTTTTCTCTAGTGAACAAGTCACCTCAGTGTACTCTAACTTGATGCTTTAATTTCCTGGCAGGCTCTGTAGCTGTAAGCATAGCAGATATGGACAGCTTGAAATAGTGGCTTGTCTTGGTCCATATGCGTGTTTGTCCCAGTATGAGCACACTTGCACATACACACCCTGATATCTCCTTGTGTAATCTTGAGACAGCTTTTTACAAAAAGACACCATGCTTTGGGCTTGGTGTTGGCAATATTGCACGTCTGGCATGCTGTTCAGAAGTTTCCTGGTGCACTCGGTGAGGAGGAAAGAGGAGGGGTGGAAGGAATTCCAGCAGGGCCCACCTGCACCTCCCCTTCCTGTGGACAAGGACAGACAGAGGACATTCTGTAAGTGATGGGCAGGGTTCACGGCTGGTTCCACTCCTACTGTTCCCCACTCTCCCCAGGAACAGGGAAAGTAGTGGAGGGTAGTTAATAACAAAGGTCAAGAGAAAAATTGAGAATGAGAAAGATAAAATGCAAAATTATCAAAGCATGACTTATGAGGAAAAACATCTTTTAATGAAGGGAACACCTGTGTAAAACAAATGATGAAATACTGCCTTTAAACTGGTTTGCTAGAGGGCATGGGGCAGAAGGCGCATCGCTGAGTCTAGAATGGAAAGGGCACTAAAATATTTCCATTTTTGAATTTATTCATCAAGCACAAAGCTTCTGTTATAGAAAATGTACTTGAAATTTTTTGACCAAAAGGAGCAGTAGTAAATTTAATTTGTTTTAAGTTCTTGGCACACACACGTCTGTGTCATGCCTTCACTCCAGGGGTGTGAAACTCGGGGGCAGCATGCCCTGCCCCATGGAGTTGTCACTAGCTGCCACTGCTGCAGCCTGTGACAGGTACTGCAGAGGGTGACTCGGCATCCGCTGTGCCAGGGAGACAGCATGCTCGCTTCTGCTAAGGGCTGCGAGACTCAGCAAAGCCTCTCTGCCTCTCCTGCCTGCTGCGATGGGGGGGTGGGGGGTGCTGTCTGCCGAGTGCCCACCATTCTGTTCTCATTTGAAAGTGTTAATCTCCCCAAATGAAAGGCCCCTGCTTGTTCTCAATAAGAAACAGAAGAGGCCCTTGCGAGAGGGCGATCCCTGTGTTACAGCAAAGACCAAGCACCATCACCTCGGACTGGCACTGCAAGATTTCATTAAAAGGCGATAAGGCATAGATAGTTCTCAAGAGCAGCTTTTCTCTCTGTAATTATCTTCAAAACTGTGGTATTTGTGGTAACAAAGCTCCGCAGCACTTGAACATTGTGATCACCTTCTTGTTAGTTGGCCTGTGTTTATAGCCCTACAAACACTCCTTATTAAATGTCTGTTCTCTACCATTCAGCGTGGGGTCTGCTGTACAGTGTGTGTGTTTTCAAACAGTGAGATAGCAGCACAGGCAAGAGGCGCATTCCTGCCCCGAAGCTCCTAACTTTAATAAAGTATGTTATTTCCAGTAAATCCCTTAGCATGAGTATAGTATTCTTGATGGTTCACCAAACGTGTTTAAGTATTTAAATGTTTAAATGACATCAGCAGACACCTAAACCTTATTTCCTTGTACAATAAATATATGTATTTTCTCAGTCTTTTAACACTCCACATTAATAATAATTAAAAGGTTAGAAGACAGCCTTAATTACAGCTAATCACTGAACCTTCCCCCTCAGTGTTTGGAACCAACATGCGTTTTCTAAATATCTTAACTTGGCTGTTTTAAATTCCATTTTTCTGTTTTGTTTTTAATCTAATGTGTAAGAAGAAGCATTGGATTGAGGGCACACCCCTTCCCACAACCCCTCCAGTAAATCAAAGTCCTTAGCCTTGGACAGCCTGCTTGGTAGAGCCTTTGCTGTTGTTTATAGTCTGTGATCCCTGGGATTGGTGTTCCATGTAATAATAAAGGACCAAAGATATCCGAGAGGAGGATCCACTTGGGTGTTCTGCGGTCTGCACGGTGCTTGTTAGCCTCATTCCCACAGCAGAGAAGGGAGTTGGAGGGAGCATCATAAAGAGCACGTTAGAGGGTTGCCAGCTGAGGAAAGCCCTCCCTGTGAACAGATTTGGGTAAGAGCAGTATTTCTCCAAGGGCAGGAGGTGACACTTAGTGAGGTTGGTCCTAGGAAGCAGTTGCAGGTCTGGATCCAATAATATATCATTGGCTGCGTCTGGAATAGATCGCCGGATAAATTGAGTGAACTCTTACCCTGCTGGGAGCTTTTTAGCTGTGCACTCTGTGCTTATTAGCCTCCTAGCCCCTGGTTTGACCCTGTTCCCTTTTTAAATTAATGCATCTCCAATTCCCTAATCTAGACATTTTTTAAAAATCTCATGTTTCTTTGTTTTCATCCAATTTGAGGAAATAGCTAGGAGTTTTCAACTGTTTACCCAGAGGCAAAATTAACAGGTGCACTCAGGGTTATTGTGAGACTCATCAAATATTCGGAGGGCCTGGCCTAATGCCAGCTATGATAAACAAGCCTGCATTGTAAATTAACTGAACACTGACAAAGATAAAAAGCACACTTAGAGGCCTAGATAAAGGTTTGGCTATGCGTGTGCAGAAGAGCCTGGCGACCGTGTGTATTTTGACACTTACGTCCACTGTAATGAGTTTCTAATGAACAGAACTTGAGTAATAGAAGCTGAAGCTGGACCAGGAAGGGCCCCACTTTTAACAGTCTGGGAATGTACTTACATCCGATAGCAGCTTGGCACAAGTATTCAGAAGTCTGCCATCGGTTTGCTGCCAGCTATGCCTTCATTCGGGGCAGGAGGCCCATGAGTGGGCATGTGTATGAATGAGGAGAAGCAGGGAGAAAATACACCAGGAAAAATAGGGTATCTCTGGTATTCTCCACTGGAACACATAAGGATCACTTACAGGGAAACAAATGGTATTGGACACACAGTGAGTGTCTTCACATACAATAGTTCTTTGATACCTAACTTCCTTCTTGTGAAAAACAAACTTCATATTGTGCAAAGAACACCCACTTTTTCTGAGCAATTCTGACTTCTGAAAGGGGTTTTGAAAAGGTGGGGAAAAGAGATTGCAGAATCCTGCCACAATGATGTTGATGGCGTTGCTGTTTCATATACTGTGGCGAAGACCTTTGACCTGAGCTGTTGATTCTCCGGACTTAATGGGTGATTCTTACGCTGTAGTCTTAGGATGAGGAGATTTTAATAAAATTGAAGAACATCAAATTCATGGGAAAGTTTCAGCAACAGCAGTTCTAGGATTTGTTTTTGCAATAACAAAATGATCTTACTCTGTTTAAGCTGAGAATATTTACTGGATATTCACAAGTTATGCACAAATAAGAAGCCTGCATGCCCTTGTGCTTGCTAACAAGTCAGCAGACTTTTCTGCATCTGGGGAGTACAGGAAATAATGATGTTATTGCTTCTTTGCCTTGTGCTGTCCGCTGTAAGAAAGATCATCACGTCTACCAAGTTACTGTGTCCCTACGTCTCCAAGTTGCTGTATTCCTGCTCCCGGTGTTTATTCATCAGTACATGTGGCCTGTGGGTGCACGAATGTGAAAACTGTTTGATCTGCATGTTTCCAGTGATCACATTCCCTTATGAACACCCATCACCATATTTTTTTCCTGAAATGTAACTTTTTTCCATGTACTGACTAAATATCAGCCTTTAGTGCTAACACAAGTGTCTTACACACAATAGATGTTTGCTTAACAATGTAATCAATGAGTGACTAAACCCCAGGGAGGAAGAAACCTACTTAGAACCTACACTTGCAGGTCTAAGCCAGTAGTCCTGAACCATTGGTGACTTGCCCCAGAGGACATTCAGCAGTGTCTGGAGACAGGTTTTGTTGGGGGGAGGGGCAGTACTACTGGCATCTAGTGGCTGGAGGCTACAAACCCTACGGTGCACAGGACAGTGCCACAAGAAAACTATCCAGCCCAAAGTTTCAATAGCACCACTGATGAAAAATTCTGCTCTGGTATAAGAGAAAATGTATCCACCCCCGTGCCCACCTGTCAGCTCTCTTGGCTGTACTTTACACTCCTTCCCGGACGCCTCCTCCACTCCTGGAGCTTCTACAGCTGTGTACACTGTAGTTCCATATTTTTGTCTCTAGTCTAGACCTTTCCCTATATCCAGCCCTGTGCAGCCTGCCCTCTAGACAGCCCTACCCCACCCAGGAGCTCAAAGGCTACATCAAAATGGAAATCACCATCTTTCCTCCAAACATTTGCTTATAGCACTCTGCTAGGCACATGGCTGGCACTCAAAAAAATAAAATGTCTTGGTAAATCAAATTGCATAAATCACCCAAGGCAGAGAGTAGTAAATGTCAAGAGAGGGTACCAGCACCAATGGGAACTCAGATGAGTGCTTCCCACTTTAACAGCAGGGAGGAATTGGAGAGGTATGTGGTAGGGACAGAGGTCCATGGATGTTTTCTAGGCAAGGAGCCATTTGAGCTGGGCATTGAAAGATACGTAGCAGTCAGACACCTGGGGTTCCAGGTGGGTGAAACAGGTGAGCATAAGCATAGAAGCTGTGAGCAGGGAATACATGGAGTGCTCTGAGTGTTGCGTACTTAAAGGAAGCAGTAGATGGTGTCAATGGAAAGATGGGTCAGTGCCTGATCATGGAAACTTTAAATGCAAAGCTAAGAAGGTTGCACTTCACTCTGTAGACAGTTAGGAGCCATGGAGATTGCAAACTAACAAGATTTGAAGTGGATTTCAGGAAAATTGAACTAGCAGTGCCTGGACCATCCACTACTTTTCACCTAGCATCCTTGAAGTCTCCATTTCAGTGTCACTTCCTCAGAGAATCTTCCCCAATTCCCAAGGCTTGGCTTACCACACATGCTATACACTCGCACAGCATCTTCTACTTGTCGCCTGTAAATCTTGTCACACTCTTTTCTCCTTCCATAGGGCTTATCTTCCCCTTAGACTATAAGCTCTGGAGTCAGGGGCCATGTCTGCTTTGGTCTACCAGAACACCAGACCAGCACAAATGAGAACTTCAGACCTGGTGGACAGAGATGTTGCCGAGGCAAACACTGCAGAAGTTACCACCTGGGCAAAGTAATATCAGGGCAAAGTAGAAGACTAGTCAAGGAGGACTCCAGGGTTCCAAGCCCTCCTAGCAGGGAGCCTGTGGTTCATAAGCAGGCAGAGGAAACAAATGGGTTGCCTCATGTCCATCCACAGAGAGGTTGAGCTCCACAGTGCGCGTGCTGAGGTGAAGGGCTGGCCGGCTGGCCAGTGTCCGTGTGGAGGGACCTGCGGCATGGGCGTGCCGGTGAGAACTGGGATGGAGATGGAGATGCAAGTCAGTTGTAGTAGCAGTGTTTGAAAACAGCCAGACTGGACACACTTCTGCTATTTTAATCTTTTAAACATTGCCAAGAATAGAAATTTCATCTCTGTTCCCATTATCATTTTGACCATCTTCTAGGTTTCTTTAAGACCATTTACCATCTTTCCAATAAAAGGTACACCGTAATGCTTATTAAATACATCCAAAGAGCCAGGAATGATGTCAGCCGCTCCTCTCCCCTTAGAGTTTTGTCTGTGATAATATTTGTTTTGCTAGAGTTTTTGCCTTCTTGCATTAGTAGAGTCAAAATTGATAAATTTGCTTCATCCTAAAAGATACGGGTTAAATGTTCTAAATTTTAAAACGTATCTGCTCAGATGCCGTCCTGGGACTTTGCTTTGCTTCAGGTATGACCTTGCTTCTGGACACATCTCTGTTCTCTGTCTTGCCTAGTTTTCCAAACTACAGGTTGCAAGGTTAACAATTCAGTGGAGGAAATCGAGATTTATAGCCTAGAATTTCAGGAGATGTAGAGAATTTTTTCTGTCTCTGGATCCCCCCATGCTCTCTAAACTCGTGTTTCATCATTCCTTGCAGACTCCTGTTTTCCCATCTTTCCTACTCTTTATGGAGAGAAACTTATTCATCATAATTTTATAAACTATGGTTCACTTTAACCCTGTGTTGGAGTAGTTTTGTTTCTTTTTATTGATTTGTTATAATTTTAGAGATGAAAAGACATTAGAAGTCGTGGTGTCTAGTCCTTCCTTTACGTCCGCATTCATATTATCAAGGAAGCCACAGGGTAAGTGGCTGTCCCAGGAGCTCCTATTGCAGGCCTGGGATCCAAACCTGCCCTACCATGTCATCACGCATGACTATTGCTGAGAGATCTTAGAAGGTGCCTTGTGAACAGATAGTTTACAGCCTAAGGAGAAGATAATAAAGACCCATCTGGAAAGGACTTGGTTATGTTAAATATCCACTTAATATTCATAAGCAAGGAAATGGCTGGTTAATAAACAAAATTATAGGCCAACATACTATTGGGTTATAACCTATGTGCATTTTCTATGAGAATTATGTTTATAAATGTATATGTGATGTGTGTGTACAGGTGTATATATCTATGTTCATCATTGATAGATGTTGTAAAAAGAATCTAGATACAGTTTTCTTCCACTAAAAGTATAAATAGGAGACTTCTGTGCAAGATGGCAGAGTAGATAAATGTTGTGCTTGCCTCCTCCCATGACCACATCAAAATTACAAGTGAATTATACAACAACCACCCTTGAGAATCACCTGAAGACTAGTTGAACATATAATTAAGAATACAAAGATGAAGCCAGAAGCTGGTTTCTCAAAAGGAACTTTGCAGGCTAGAAGGGATTGGCATGGAATATCCAAATTTGTAAAAAGTAAGGACCTACAATCAAGGCCGTCATTTGGAATTAACATAGAGACAAAGACCTTCCCAGACAAGAAAAGGCTAAATGACTTCATTACCACCAAACCAGTATTACAAGAAATGTTAAAGGGACTTCTTGAAGGTGGAGAAGAAAAAGAATAAAAAATATGAGTAATAACATGGCAATAACTACATACTTATCTATAATCTCTTTAAATATATATGGATTAAATGCTACAACCAAAAGACATAGGGTGCTGAGTGGATAAGAAAACAAGACCCATACATATGCTGATTATAAGAGACCCACTTCAGATTGAAAGACACACACAGATTGAAAGTAAAGGGATGGGAAAGATATTTTATGCAAATGGAAACAAAAACAAACAAGGAGAAAAGCTGGACTAGCAGTACTTGTATCAGACAAACTAGAATTTAAAACAAAAGCTGTAACAACAGACAAAGATGTACATTTCATAATGATAAAGGGATCAACCCAACAAAAGGATATAACCCTTATAAACATTTACATACCCAACATAGGAGCACCTGAATATATGAAGCAAATGTTGACAGACATAAAGAGAGAGACAGCAATACAGTAATAGAAGGGGACATTACCACCCCATTGACATCAGTGGATAGATCATCTAGACAGAAAATCACCAAGGAAACATCAGCCTCACATGGCACACTAGATCAGATGAATTTAATTGGTACTTTAGAGCATTTCACTCCAAAGCAGCAGAATATATATTCTTTTCAAGTGCACATGGAATATTTTCCAGGATAGACCATATGTTAGGACACAAAACAAGTCTCAAGAAATTTAAGCATTTTCTCTGATCACAGTGCTATGAAACAAGAAATAAATTACAAGAGAACTGAAAAACACAAACATGTGGAGGCTGAATAACATGCTATTAAACAATGAATGGGTTAATGATGAGATCAAGGAAGAAATTTAAAAATACCTTGAGATAAGTGAAAGTGAAACATGACCCAATTTATGGGGCATAGCCAAAGCAGTTCAAAGAAGGAAAATCATAGCAATACAGGCCACCTCAAAACACAAGAAAAATCTTAATAAACAATCTAACATTTCACCTGAAGGAACTAGAAAAAGAAGAACAAATGAAGCCCCTAGTGAGTAGAAGGAAGAAAATAATAAGCATTAGAATGGAAATAAATGAAATAGAATCTCAAAAACCAGTACAAAAGATTATTGAAACCAAGAGCAGGTTTCCTGAAAACAGACAAAATTGATAAACGTTCAACCAGACTCTCAAGATAAAAAGAGAGACAGTCTGAATGAATAAAATCAGAAATGAAAGAGCAGTTTCAGCTGACACCACAGAAATACAAAGGATTATGAGAACATGCTACAGAATTATATGCCAGCAAATTGGACAACCTGGAAGAAATGGATAAATTCCTAGAAACACACAACCTTTCCAGACTAAATTAAGAAGAAACAGAAAATCTGAACAGACTGATAACTACTAAAAAAATCAAATCAGTAATCAAAAAAGTCCTAACAAACAAAAATCGTGAACCAGACGGCTTCATAGGTGAGTTTTACCAAACAAAGAAGAATTAACATCTATTCTCAAACTATTCCAAAAATTTGAAGAGAAAGGAAGGCTCTCAAGCACATTTTACAAAGCCAGCACTACCCTGATTTTCAAACCAGACAAACACATTACAAAACAAGAAAATTATAGGCCAATATCCCTGATGAACATAGATGCAAAAATCCTCAGCAAAATATTAGCAAACTGAATTCATCTGTACACTATAAAGATCATACGCCATTGTAAAGTGGGGTTTATTCTTTGGATGCAAGGTTGGTTCAGTATCCACAAATCAATTAATGTGATACACCACATAAACAAATGAACATAAAAATTATATGATCATATCAATAGATGCATTTGATGAAATCTAGCATCCATTTATGATTTAAAAAAAAAACACTCAGCAAAGTGGGAATAGAAGGAATATACCTAAACATCATAAAAGCCATATATGACAAAGCCACAGCTAACATTACTTTCAATTGTTAAAAGCTAAAACTGTTTTCCTTAAGATCAAGAAAAAGACAGAGTTTCCCCGCCTTTATTCAGTGTTGTACTGAAAGCCCCCGCCACAGCAATCAGACAAGAAAAAGGAAGAAAAGGCATCCAAATAGGAATAGAAGAAGTAAAACTGTCATTATTTGCAAAGGACATGATACTATATTGAGAAAACCTTAAAGACTCCACCAAAGAACAATTAGAACTGATCAATGAAATTAGCAAAATAGTGTACAAATTTAATATTCAGAAAGCAGTTGCATTTCTACACACCAGTAGCAAGCTATCTGAAAGAGAAATTAAGAAAGTAATTCCATTTACAATTACATCAAAAAAATAAATACCTAGGAATAAATCTAACCAGAAGTTAAATGACCTGTTCTTGGGAAATTATAAGACATTGAAGCAGGAAAATAATGAAGATACAAATAAGTGGAAGCACATACCATGTTCATGGACAGGACACATCAACATCATTAAAATGTCTGTGCTGCCCAAAGCAGTCTACAGAGTCAGTGCAGCCTCTTTCAAAATACCAATGGCATTTTTCACAGAACTTGTAGAACAAGTAATCCTAAAATTTATATGGAACCACAGAAGACTCCGGATAGACAAAGCAGTCTTGGGAAAGAAGAATAAAATTAGAGGTATCACTCTACCTAATATCAAACTACTGTAAGGCTACAGCAATCAAAACAGCATGGTACTGTCATAAAAACAGACATGTAGATTAATGGAGAAGAGTAAAGAGCCCAGAAATAAACCCACGCCAGTATAGTTAACTTATCCATTGCAAAGGAGTTAAGAATCTACAATGGGGGAAAGGTAGTCTCTTCAGTAAACAGTGTTGGGAAAACTGGACAGATACATGTAAAAAAAATGAAACTAGACCACTTTCTTACCCCATATACAGAATAAACTAAAAATGGATTAAAGACTTAAATATAAGACCCAAAACTATAAAACTCCTAGAAAAAACATAAACTTTCTGACATTGCTCTTAGAAACAAATTTCTTAGGTATGTCTCCTCATGCAAGGGAAATAATAGAACATATAAACAAATGGGACTATATCAAACTAGAAGAACCATCAACAAAACAAGACAACCTGCTGAATGGGAGAAGTTATTCACCAATGATACATCCAATAAGGGATTAATATCCAAAATATATAACGAACCCATGCAACTTAACAATAAAAAGACAATCTAATTTTAAAATGGGCAGAGGACCTGAATAGACATTTCTCTGAAGAGGACATACAGATGGCCAAGAGACATAGAAAATGATGCTCAGTGTCAGTAATCATCAGAGAAATTCAAATTAAAACCACAATGAGGTATCACACCTGTCAGAATGGCTATCATAAAAAAGTCAATAAACAGGTTTTTGGCAAGGATGTGGAGAAAAGGGAACCCTTGTGCACTATTGGTAAGATTGCAAGTTGGTGCAGCCACTGTGGAAAACAGTATAGAGGTTCCTCAAGAAATTAAAAATAAAGCTACCATAGGACCCAGCAATCTCACCTCTGTTTAGCCAAAGAAATCCAAAACACTAATTCAAAAGATGTATGCATCCTTATTTTTACTCAAGCATCATTTACAACAGCCAAGATATGAAGGCAATCTAAGTGTCCATTGATAAATGATTGGAAAAAGAAATGGTACACATATATGCAATGGAATACTAACCAGCCATAAATAATGAAATCTTACCATTTGAGACAATGTGGATGTACCTAGAAGGTATTACGCTGAGTGAAATAAGTCAGATAAAGACAAACACCATCTGATTTCACTATATAGGGTGTCCCTCCAAAAGTGTATACACATACATTTCTTGATAGCTCAAGTGATGTTTCTTTCTTTTCAGATTTAACCCATTAGTATTAATAATTGTTCAAAGTGTGTATACATTTTTCGGGATACCCTGTAGTATGTGAAATTTATAAAACAAAGTGATTGGACAAACAAAACAGAAACAAACTCAAAGATACAGAGAACAGACTGAGGGTGCCAGAGGGTGAAATCCATCACTCTTTCTGCCATTAACTCATCTATGAACTTACATAAGCCACTGGTTAAATGTATAATATAGAAATCATCAGAGTCAGGTGATGACATTTACAATTTACCTCAGTCTCAGATGTAAATTTCTGTGTGATGCGAAATAATTTGTGTTGCTATTATTTCAAATGGTTGTACTTCTCCATGGTAACTAGTCACATTCATATTTAATTTGTGCTAGAGCAAAATATTAAGAATATATTATTCAAGTGCATTGAGCTTTCGCAGTATTTACTGAATAGCAGTGTAAGAACTAAGGATTTCTTCTGAGGCCAAATTTCCATTTCATTTAAAGAGGCCCACTTAATTTAGTCATTGTCTATCCACAGGAAGAAACATTTGCCTTAAGATGACAAATGCAGTTCTCTATTAATTTTTTCTACTCATATGAAGTTATCTGAGAGAAGTTAGCTCGTTTATTAAAAAAAGTATGTATTTGGATTTGGGCTAAGGTTACTTTGAACTGTGGTTTCATAGAGTAATGCTACTATGCTAGGCAGCTAGAGTGTAGGCAGCTTGTGCATCCACTGTCATTGCCATATTTGCCAACCAACAAAAATCAGATTTTTTCAAATCCCCCCCAGGGAGGAGGGAAAAAGGTGTAGATTGTTCCATTTCTTGGTACTGTCTGTCAGTCACTTTTGGAAAAGTCAAGCTAAATGTAAAAAATAACAAGCGTTTTTAAGTTTCAAAATTTGAGCTAAATGTAAGAAGTATGGCATAGCAAGATTTTACTTTTTATTCTGAAATAGGTGAAAGCTACTTGAGGTGGGTTTGCTGTAAGAGTAACTGCTTTAAAGACCAGCCTGGACTGCTCAGCGTGTGGCTCAGGTCCAGGCAAGTCCACCAACCTTCTGCAAAGACAAAGCCTTTGATTTAAGAAAAACTCTTTTGACTTGCAGGTTGTTGGTTTTTTGTTTGTTTTTGGTTAGCCTCTTTTTATTTCAACAGTATACCAGACTTGAAAAAAAAAAGGTTTAGAGATAAACTTGTATTCAAACCCAGCTCTGCCACTTAACCAGTTGTGGACTCTGCGGGTGGTAACCCGTGAGTAGAATTACTGTGAGAATTCAAGCTTTGGTGCCCAGCACATGGTAGATATTCAGAATCATAGTCGGTGCAGCGATCACTGTGTGCTCCTGTTGAAAGTAAAACTACGAACAGGAGCGAAGGTGCTGAGGGTGAAAGCCTAAACAGCCAGCCGTCGTCAGAGCCCCCAGCATTTGAGACGGGCTGCGTGGACTCGGTGGCGCTCTGCCCGTCCGCTGTTTGGAAAGGCCTGTGTGGGGGCGCAGCAGTGCAGTGGCTGCCCCGGGCTCGCCAGGCCTGGCTGTACCCACGGGCCCTCTCACTGGCGAGAGCTGCTGTAGAGCCCAGGTCGCTGTGATTCTGTTGCTTCCCCACCTTAATTGTACATCGATGTCGTTTTATTTTCCAACATTGGAGTCAGGAGACCGGGAAGGGCTGACGGATGTCTCCTGTTGCCCCACGTGGTCATGGCCTGTGTGTGCGTGAACGACCTGCCTGCTTGAGGCCACCCCCCCCATTCTGAGCGCTGCCCACTTGGCTGTGGGCATTGGCTGAAACACACTGGCATGTGGTTCATGCTCTGTATTACCCATTATCTGCCACCCAGCAGAGTGCAGCCGTGCAGGAAAGCTAGATACTTTCTTATTAAAAACATACAATTTGAGCTTTGCCTCTCATTGCAAACTTTGAAGGCAAGGATCATTAGCTAGCTTACCCACCCCCACCTTACCCCCAAAATTAGGACATTTTTAGCTTCAAGTGACAGAAAATTTGAATTGAGTTGGACTTAACTGTGAGGACATGTATTGCTGCACATGACTGACATCAGAGGTTGGCTTACCCGGAGTTGTCCAGGACCCAGGCTCTGCCCTCTCTACTGTGTACAGTGTGCAGCTTTAGCCCCAGGCTGGCTCTGAGAGGGCTGTAGGCCAGCTGCCAGTAGCAGTTAGGGCCACATTCTCTCCATCTGGAGAAATGAGTGATGTTCCCTGGTTTTCCTCCAGTCCCCAGCACATCTGGCCCTCTCACTGGCTAGTGTCGAGTCTTACGCTCTTCCTAGGCCCTGTGCTGGTCCAATGAGCTGGATTGCTCTGATTGTTCTAGACTAGAGCTGAGGCAGAGGGTGAGGTGAGGACGGACACACAGTCCACACTGGGGTTCTCTTAGGAGGGGAGAAGGTAGGAAAACACTCAGGCCGCTGCAACAGAGCCGCCACAGGAGACTGCTGGAGGCTGAGATCTTTGTCCTGAGTTTTAATGAATGTGTAGAGTTAGAAGGTAAGGAAGAAATTTCATGTAGACGGAGCAGCATGTACAGAAACTTCAGAAGTCTGAAATAACATGTCCTTCTGGAGGGAGCCGTAAGTACGTGACTGCAGGGTGAGAGTACTAAGGTATGAGTTGAGGAGGAGGTCCTTTTATGTCACCCCAGCTGGAATTCCATTCTGGGTTTTAGGAGTATCTAGACCAGATATGAGGAAGTTTCTGAATTAACGCAATGGTAGGGAAAATGAAGAGGAAGTGATCTTCAGAGAAATACTTCAGAGGTTAAGCTTGCGGGACTTCCTGGGCAGTGGGATATGAGGGCGTGGTGGACCGATCAATCCTATGCCCTCCAACCTCAGTAGCCACCTGTGCCAGCATCGTTTTCCCCTCCCTCCCTCCCTCCCTCTCTCTCTCTCTCTCTCTCTCACACACACACACACACACACACACACAGAGGCAGAAGTTGCTATGGCAGTGACATTGCAGCAAAACCAGGAATATATTAATTTTTCATTTGTTCTCCATTCTAATATTAACAGCTTCCACCATCCCAATTTTATTTGTTTGTGGATGCAAAAAAGTGGCTTTTTAATAAAAGATTTGGTGATTTCTAATTAGCTGTGACACTGGTCTTAGAAAAACTGAATCATTTCAAAAACCTCACTGTCTGGTTATCAGCTACTTGTGAATTTGTTGAGCTCCATATAAGTTTCATTCTGTAGAGTTTGGGGAGGAAACATACTATTTTCAGTATCTTGTTTCTTACAAATGGCTGAAATATGCTTCGTCAACCTCCTCCCTGCATACAGTTCACTTCCGAACTAAGACCAAACTGCGACAAGGAAGGCCTTGAACTATCCGGATGTTCTGAAAGCAAGGGGTTACACGGGAGGGGGTCCGTTTTATTTTTAGCACATCAGCACTTTAGCCTCCCTAAAGACAAGTGCCCCAGGACTCACCGGCCTTACTCTTTTACTACTTAGGATTTTTCTTTTTACTTCACCAAAACACTAGTTAACAAAACTTGAAAAATTTTCCAGAGATTTTTAAATGGATAGCTTGTTCAGCCTCTGATACCAAACTCCTGTGTAATACCTGTCCCTGTGTCAGCCTTGGAGAAAGACGGAAGAAGTTTAACTCCTCCGTTTCAGCCTGCGCTGTTTATGTTCAACTTGTTACGCACACGGGGTTGCTGCATCCTGCAGCAGTCGCCGCCCGCACGAAGCCAGTGGCTGCCCGTCCCATCCGGTCCGCGCCACGGAGGCATTTCCACACCGAGCCGTGGAGACCGCGGGAGACCACACACTGTGGCTGCTGCAGACTTTCCTCACGTCCGGCTGACTCGCAGGACTGCGCTGGCCCCTCAGAGCACAGGCCCGGGTCAGCTGGACGTCGGAGCCCAGCCTCTGCACTCAGTGCTCCGCTTGGAAGTGCAGCTGCCGCAGACTCTGGTCCTTAAAGTAGCCAAAAACAAGCATCTGGCCCTAATTTAGACTCCGCTCATGGCTCCCCACTAGCAGCAAACAGCTCTCCCTCTTCCTCTCCGGCCGGGCCTGGCCGCGGGAGCGGTGGGGGAGGAGCTCGGCCACAGGAGCTTCTGTTTGGGGCCTCCCTCTCTCACTTCCAGTCGCATTCTTCCTGCCTGCACAGACCTGCCTGACGTCTGCGGCTGGCACCTCTGCCTGGGAGAGCCGCTGCCGGGGCTGCCACCTTCATCTCGGACCCATTCAGAAGCAGCCTCTGAGCCAGTGGTGCGCGCCGGCGGTGTGTGCCCGGGAAGTGCGCCGGGAGGCGGGCGTGGGGCAGCGTTGCCCCCGGGAAGCCCGGCTGCCCTCCAGGTGTGCGGTCGCCAGGCGCCTCGACGGAACCACAGCCGCTTTATCTTTAACATTCGGCTTTCGCCTAATGAGGGCTCTCGCTTCCCAACCCTTTGGGTTAAAATACGTATCTGAAAGCCTGACATCTTAAGAGCACTTGTCCTGTGTGTTACGTGCTGGGGAATTTTAAGGGAGAGAGAATTTAGTCCTTGCCTCTCGGCGTCTGCTGCCTGGGAAACGAGGGGAGTTTAAAAATACCCATCCCAAACCCTACCTCAACGAAGTTGATTTCAAACAAGTAACCAAAAACAGTTCCCAAAATATCCTTTTCACTGTGAGCTAAAGATTAAATTGGTTCCAAAACATCTCCTCAAAGGCTCAGAGCTCACTAGAGCCCCCCCAAAAGGCAGCCCACAGCCACTCAGCCTGCTGCCTACTTGTCACACTCGTCATTGTGACTCATGACTAGTCGCCCACCCTGTTCCTTCCATAGCTTCTAGCGACAACTGCTTTCAGCTTTTCCTGACAGAGCTCATTGTGAAGCAACATGGTTTTATTTCCAGTCTCAAGCTGAAAGGCACAACATCGGCTGGAATAGTATATCTGACTTGGAATTGACTAGAGTGGTTGAAATGATGGATCTGAGATATACTTGAAGGGATAATTGTACACAACCAGTTTAAAAGCTGGTAAATATTTGAGGGTCAGGGGTTAAATGTCAAAGCCACAGTGCTTGGGCTCAGCTCCATAAAGTATCAAGAATGACTGCTAATTAAATCCAGGGTATATTTCACCAAAGGGAAATAAATTTGACAGCTAACAAGCAATACTGGATTACCACCTTGCAGAGGTTAGGGATCATGCTAGTAATTGTAGATGGTTTACAGTGTTTAACCCAGTAGTAATCTGGAGGATGATTGCTTACAGTTACAGATTACTGCACTAAACAAGGTTAAGTCTTATGAGTCAAAAATAAGTATTACCAAAAGGCATATATATCTGGGTCCCGTGGCTCACTTTTTGTTTAAAAATAAATGCCCTCTGGCTGTTGCAGAGCAAATCCTAAAGTAAAAAGACAGCAAGTCGAAAGCAGAAAAATGTCAGCTGCAGGTAGAACAGCCCCTTTCCTTAGTCATGCGTTTGTTGTTCTACTTAGATGATACGATATTTTGCTTAAGTTCAGCATTCTTAGGTGGCCATGTAATTTGGATGCTACTTCAGATGCCCCACCTCGGAAAAAGCTGTTTACCTTAAGATGAGATATACCTTATGAGCACTAAGCAAACAGAGTAATTGTAATATTTTAATAGCTGTGTTTACATGCAGATCTTGAGATTATTTCTGCATTAGGTGATTTATGGGGCTATATTAAGTCAATCACACTTGGAATGCTGCTGCCAGGATGAGTCACAGAAGACTGCCACTTCCCCCTTCGCCTCTCCGCGGAGCTCAAAGGAAAGGCAGGAAAGGAATTCCTCCACTCCCCGCGCCGATCTTAACCCTCGTCAGGAAACCACTGTCTAACTGAGCATTTCAGCTA
The DNA here is from genome assembly GCF_964146895.1 of Miniopterus schreibersii. Lineage (NCBI taxonomy): Eukaryota > Metazoa > Chordata > Mammalia > Chiroptera > Miniopteridae > Miniopterus > Miniopterus schreibersii. The sequence continues at coordinate 81,962,515 of NC_138109.1, read as the reverse complement.
TCTTCGATGTTGATTTCTATTAATGTGTCTGCTTAAAGTAAAAGTGTTTAACCTGAAATTTCACAGAGATGAATTTATGTAGAAAATGAAAATTGCCAAAGCCATTATAGAAAACCTCATCGCCCCTAATGCTCCAACTTCTGCAGGCTGAACTAATTACTGCCTAATCTTTACTTGAGGTTTTGCTTAAATCAATTAAGTCATTAGGAGTAATTTCAATAATGCTAGTGTTTGAGAGAACTACATAGCAAACATGATTCGCCTTAATTAGACTTTTAAATTCAGAGCCCTATCTGAGTCTGGAGCCAAGTACTCTATTTTGAATCTCTGCATTCACTTAGTTGTAAGGGTAAATTTTTTAATATGTCTGGCTCTAAGTAATTAGTTTTCAAATTTGTAATGTGAGATGTTGTAGGAGCAGAGTTTGAGAAGGGAAGCAAAGCCTCCTCCCTTTCCATTTTATTAGCTTTTCCTGTATCTGGAGACTTCCTGCGCGGATGGAGCATTCCTCTAAGTTCAGCTCGTGGAGGTTTGCACCAATAGAATTTTAAAAAGCCTCCAGACAGGTACCTGCCACTGACCTTCAAGTACCTTTTGCTCTTAAAAAAAGAAAGAAAGAAAGAAACACACAACAATGCTGTTTTCTGTCAAGCCTCTCAAACCCCTCTGCGGGCATCCCCAGAGCAGTGGGGGACCGCCTGCGTGTGTCTCTCCAGCCCTGTCTCCTGCTCTGGGAGGCCTGGTCTCCAGCAGCTGCCCTCCATGCATGTCCTCCTCTCTGAGAGGTAGAGGGTGAGCTGGAGGTCCTGTTCTGACCTGTGGGAAAGTGCACAGAGCCCCAGCTATTCATACTGTGCTTTCCCACTCTCTGGGAAAGGAACTCCCCACAGGAAGGTTTCATTAGCCTGAAAGAACATTGCTCCTTTGTTTTAACTCTTTGGCTCCTGTCCTCCATTGAGGGCAGTATTCGCATCTCAGAGCTTGTAGTGCTTTCCTTAAAGAGTCGTAGTTGCTCGGCTTCCACAGCTAATTTTTTTTTGGTAATGTTCTTTACTACGCAAGGGTTAATCATAATGCGTTCCTTCCCATACAAAATCCAGGCTCTAGCAATGGGGCCTGTCACACTGCTCAGCACTTTGAGCAGTGTCATAAGCATCATCTATGCAAATAACAAATTAGGAAGCTAAAAGGTCTCATAGTATTGGAATTCCAATTCTCAATGAAATGTAATTTGTTTAGGTTTTTCTATTCAGAGATTGTATTTGTCTAATTTTATGTTAACTTACTATGTTTTGAAGAAATGTCTGTGTGTTCCCTCCACTGGAAAGATCTCTGTGTCTTCACCCACCCCCTGCCTACCCTTTTGAAAGAGCAGAGGAATCACCCCATGGTGACACACTGCGATGGGGAACATTCAACAGCCTGTGGTTCCCAGGCTTATCTTATCACCTGTGCATGCGGTGAGCCCTAGAGGTTAAGTGTCTTTTCCCTAAGGTGCAGTATTTCTACACTTTTGAATTCCATTTAAATTTTATTTTTAAGTCTTACAGTGACACGTTTAGACATTCTGAAAATTAAACCTTGTCTGAACATAATTGCAAGAGTTAGGGGAAACTGAACAAGCAGAATATAAAGACTCCACTTCCTGTGTGTGAATTTTTAGCCTTTTCCCAAACCTTCTCTATTGTAAACTTAAAACCAAGTCTTATCGGCAAGTAGCACAGAGTAGCAGCTGGACATCATTAACCCTCTGTCCAAGCTGTTCTTCTTCATTACCTTTTCCTGTCAAGCTCTCGCTCGGTACAGAAAATGTAACTTTGTGATCGAGATTTATGTAATTCAGGTGTCCTCTGTTTTGAAGGAGAGCTTGGCAGCAGAAGAAACAGATTTGCAGCAGTCCATAGAATTTTATAAGAAGAAAAGGGAGAACTTGACATTCAGTGAAAAAACACTGAATTTCATGTAACCAGTTCACAATTGGGTAACCATTTTACCCAGTCTTCCTTTTATAGGTTATTTTTATAATAAGAATATTTTCCTGCAAACTGAAATAGCTAGATTTTATTCTACTAATGCAAGAAAATTAGTTACTTTACCATAAACTACACAGCAGCACCCTGCAGATGCTTTCAGATTCCGTGAAATGCCTTTACTTAGCAACGTAACAGGAAATACTGATGGACCTGTAACTATGAACACAAATGAGAGCAAGCAATGCAGATTCCTTCCCAAGCTTAGTGAAAGAGCATAAAAATTATGTTGGTGGTGGTGTCGTAATATCTACACATCAATCTGAGCATTTAACTTGGTCCCTACTGGCTTTCACATATCAAAATCTAAGTTCAGTTTTAGGCATTTTTCTTTCAATAATACGAGAGAACCTCTGAGAGAAGAGACTCTTTATCTCTTAAAGATGGTAAGACACTAGAGCAACGATTTTCAGCCGCGTGCCCAGGCACACTGGTGTCTGCGGGAACTGACCTCTCTCCCCTTAGACTGTCAAATAAAAAAATGACAACGGCCACACAACAGTAGCCTTCTGGTGTGAATTAATCAAAATTATGCCCATTTTTTTTGTCAGATTGGCAAAAAATATATTTTTTGGTGTGCTGCAGAATTTTAGTAATTAGTTTACGTGCCATGAAATGAAACAGGTTGAAAATCACTGCACTAGGGAATCAGAAGTGGGTGGGGAGAGATTAATCAAAGAACTTATATGCATATATGCATAACCCATGGACACAGATAATAGTGTGGAGAAGGCTTGGGCCTGGGGCTGGGGGGGGGGGGCAGAAGGGAGGGAATCATTGGGGGGGGGAGGAGATTTCTGTAATACTTTCAACAATAAAAATAAATTTTTAAAAATCTATTTAAAAGAGCCAATGAAGGAATCCCTAATGACCCTCAAGAACATTAAATTGATAGCCTCTTCTGTCCTTGATATAATACTTGTTTTTTACTGTATTACCAAATTGATATCTTTAAGAATTGTTGTGATCAAAAAGTACCTACTACGTGTGATTTTATTCATGATTCTTCACAATGAACTATTTAATTGATATGAATGCCCACCTACCTGCACGTACTATTTGAATTTTAAAAAAAATCGGAAGAGTCTAAGTACTTATAAAATACATTCATCAAACCTAAAAAGGCATAATTCTAATTTAGTGATTTAAATGTGAATATTACTCAGATGATTATTATTATTTGATAGCGACATGTCCCCTTTGATTTCACCTTTGTTTCACATTATTTCATGTAAAAGCAGGATAAAAATTCTCAGAATTTAACAACTACCCCCAAAGAATGCAACTGAAATTCCAGCTAGGAATCTTCCTCCCTGCTACAGGACAGAGAGTAGACGGCTGCCCTGCACTCGGCCAGCATCAGCACAGACCCCACCAGCCTTGCCCCAGCTGCGGGCCCCTGTGCGCTCGGTACCTGGCTGAGTCCTCATATCCTTCATCTGACAGACATCCTGTCCTCAAGGGAAACATCCCTGACAGTCGTCCCCTACCCAACACTGGGTTCTATGTCCTTCCACCTATGCCCATATCACATACGATCTGATCTTAGCACTTAAACACCTGCTGTGATCCTATCTGTCTGTCTATCTATCTGTATATCATCTGTGAAAGATATATGCCAAAAGAACTCACATCGTGTGTGTAAGGGCTCACCCGCCTCCCGAGTTCAGGAAGGGCTCTGTTGTGTACTGGGCCCCTCATCTCTTGGGGAGTGGATAGTGTGATTTCATTCAGTCCCCTTAGTGACTGTGAGAAACAGAAAATCTGCTTCCTCTACACAAAGGACCTGAGTGAAGTTGAAAAGAACTTGACTGAGGTCATACACCATAATAAACGCCAGAGTCTACAATTGAACTCAAATATTTTTGACTAAATCATTTCTCTTAAACAATTAACAATTTTTAAAACTAACTTACCTAAGAACATCTAAACCCAAGCAACGATTATTTTGACACCTGGTCATGTACTGCTTTGGGCCCATTTTGAGCTGTCTGTATGGTTTGTCTTTTTAATGACATTATAAGCTCCTAATGATCACTGGTGATTTTTTAAAATCTCCTCCACCTGTCCCTGCTCCTATCTCCACTTGATACCTAGGGGTACCAATCCCTAGACATATAAGAGTAGCTGCTTAATGTATACTTGTTGAAAATATAAAAATTAAAAATAGGATATAGTATTGTTGATAATAGATAGATGACAGACTTCAATATTAGCTCAAACTCAAGGACCAAAAAATTAAACACAAGTGATTAGATCTACAGTACTTAGAGTCACAGAATAAGATTTTTAAAGTCCAAAAACACTTTTCTTCTTTCTTTTTAAAAAAAATACGTCTTTATTGATTTGAGAGAGATGAAGGGAGAGGGAGAGAGATAGAAACATCAATGATGAGTCATTGATTGACTGCCTCCTGCACGCCCCCTACTGGGGATCGAGCCCAAAACCCAGGTATGTGCCCTGACCGGGAATCGAGCCTCGATCTCCTGGATCCTAGATCGATGATAGAGAAATACTTCTAAGTTATGTTGAGGTAAAAAAGAAAGATCTGAATAGCGGCGTGTGTGGTGTGGTATTAAAAAGGCGGTGAGGGGAATAAGAATGTGTTTGGGGAAAGCGAGGGTGCTGCTCAGTGGGGGCGTTCGGGGACTGGGTGCAGACAGTTCAGACATGCCTTGTTAATTTTTGAGATTTTAACTATATGAATGCCATATCTGATTTTTAAAATTCTGGAATTGTTGCATATGATATAGCTTAATAAGAAATTGCTTTTCACCCGACCAGGCGTGGCTCAGCAGTTGAGCATCGACCTATGAACCAGGAGATCGAGGTTCGATTCCCGGTCAGGGCGCATGCCCGGGTTGCGGGCTCCATCCCCAGTCTGGGGCACGTAGGAGGCAGCCGATCAGTGATGACTCTCTCATTATTGATGTTTCTGTCTCTCTCTCTCCCTCTCCCTTCCTCTCTCTGAAATCAATAAAGATATATTTTTAAAAAGAAATTGCTTTTCAATCTATTTTCTGTAAGAACAGAGTGATCTTGTATTCAGATTAGAAGTATAGTACAAATGAATGCTGGTGCTTAAACTAAATCTCACAAAAGCACTATAAATGAAAGGTTTTGTGGTGTTTCATTATTAAATGGAAGAGGGGGGTTGCTACTCTCCACACAGATGTCATGTGCTCAGAAAAGATGGATCTCAACTGGGGCTGCTGGACAGAAGATGTATCTTGGTGCTTTGACCCTCTGTCACCCTGGGAGCCCTGGGACCCCCAAGCAATTGCTCAGGGCCATGCTGCACTGTAGGTCTGTCCTGTCCTGCCAGATGGAAATCAGTAACTTAAAAGAGCCCATTTTTTTCCCACAACTGAGAACATTTTCAGTGGAATCTCTTTTCCATTTAAATGTTTCTAACCCGTCAGTGTGCCGTGATGTAACCTTGTATTTATCTCAGTTTTTCTGCTGCTTGATGAAGTTAATATAAGCTGGTTTAATTTCAGAGCAGGCTGAATACTTTAACCTGCAAACCTGTGACGTTTCCCTTTTCAGTTTTAACTACTAGATTTCAAAATATTGACCCTTAATAATTTATTTAATTTTTTAAATAAACTTTAGGTAAAACCTGACCTCTGTCGTGATGATTCAGTTGTGTTTGTAGGTACAAGTCTTCGGTTTTTAGTGAGCAGTGACACTGCAGTTGTTGTAAGATTTGAACGAATGTACACATTGTGATTTTAAGAGGAGCGTATTTCCTGTTTAAGACGTTGAATAGAAATCGAGAGAAGCTAACCAACTACATCTCAATTTACCTTACTTAATGAGCAACTTGGGTTGGTGTTCATTTCTGCCTCCATAAATTACCTCATTTTTGAATAATGAGGATTTTTTCAAGCCACTGCCCTTTCATCTGAAAATTGATTTTCGAAGAACCTTGGTTGTAGTTGTCTATGGCACTGGGAGAACTTGGTGCTCCAGAACGTGAGTGGGGTGTGAAGTTTTGTTTCTGCACAGAGGTTTGTCATGAGTCTCAACGTATCTCTCTCAAGTAATTTACCGTTTAATTACAGTGTGTTACGTTCGCTGAGGAAGGGGAGGGTACGAGCAGGAAAGAAGACACACACACAAAAAGTTTTGAAAATGTGTGCTGCATTCAGGATTCAGATTTCACCTTAAAGTTTTATTACAGTGTCCCCTCCTCTCAGCTGGGCCGTGAAACAGTGAATCTTCATGTGTCTCCGAGGACAAATGCTGCTCTCATGTGTCATCCGGACACCTCTGAGATGAGCTTTCCATATGAAGGGAAGGGAGGACATTCGATGCTTCCAGTGTTATTCTGGGGCCTCCCCTTCTCCGGAGTCGCTGACACATGTAGCCTGGGCCGTGGAGCCCGGAGGGAGGTGACATGGGGCCGGCTCCCCTGCCGACGGTGTGCCTGAGGCCCTGCCGCCCTCTGCCCACTGCACTGTGCTGGTCTGAAAAGGAGCCTTCGTGGGCTGCACCGCCGTCTGTGCCGGGCAGAGGTCCAGTGGCGCCAATGATTTTCCGTCCTTTGTGTGAGCCCTCGGAGGCGACCCGCGACACTGACTGATCCCACTCGGCGCTGCTAATGGTCTCCAGTAGCTGAGGACTTCCTTCCTGTGCGGCCGCGTGTGTCGCGGGCGAGGTGCGATTGCAGAGGCCGCGGAGACGGCCTCTGAAGCTCCCTGCAGGCGTCTCACGTCCAGGCCCACGTTTCCATGGGCGGGTTGGGTCTGCACCAGGGGACGCGCCCCTGGAAAGAGAAGTGGAAAGTTAACTTTCACTTTAAAGGGTTTTTGTAACTGTGCTTTCTACAATGTCAAGGCTCGCTTTCTCAGTTCCTTTTCTTACTGAATGTTCCCAGTCAAGCTAACAGCTCACGGAACAAACTGTTTTTAGGCCCGAGAGTCTTTGGCTCTCTCTTCTTGTCCATGTCTTTCCCCTGTTCTGCTTGTTCATCCTGAACACCCAGGGAGTCCTGGCAGCCAGGTTGTGGTTCATGCTGGGCATTGGTTACATGAGCCCAGAGAGTCATCACTGCAAGTGAAGGGTCAAAGTGCTACAAATGAAAATTAACCTCTAAGGAACTTTCTCTTCAGCCCAGTCTTCAGTTAGCTCTACCTAAACCATGTAACATGGTAGTTTTCACAGATTTATTACATATCTGAAGTTAATTTCAAAACCTACTTCTGGCCCTAGCCAGTTTTGCTCAGTGGTTAGAGCATCGGCCTGCAGACCCAAAGGGTCCCAGGTTTGATTCCAGCCAAGGGCACATACCTCAGTTGCAGGCTAGGCCCCAGTAGGGGCACGAGCAGGAGACAGCAAATCCATGTGTCTCTCTCACATCGATGTTTCCCTCTCTCCCCCTGCCCCCTTCCCCCTCAAAAAAGCAATGGAAAAAATATCCTCCAGTGAATATTAAAAAAACACACAAGAAAACCTACTTCTGGCTCTCTGTTCTCGGACCCAGACCATAAAGAAGTGCTGTGTTAGAATTATGTGTTTACAAAAACTCAGCAGAGAGAGCAATGGTGAGAGTAAAGTTGCCAGAACTGACCTGTGGCCCTCACACCCTGGCTGCATGGAGATCCTGCAATCGACGGTCAGCCGGTCCTGACCTGGGCTGCCACCTGTCGTCCATCTCATTCTCAATATGCTCGTTTGCCTTCACAAATACCTCTAGAAGCGAATTCTAACTCCTCAAATAAAGAGCCCCTCCAGGTGCTTACCAAGCTTTCAGGATTTCATCAACATCCCAAAAAGGGCTGGGATGTCTTTGTTCAGATGAATCCTCAGGAAGCTGGAATGAAAGACCGACCTTCCCTAGTGACAGTACCCATGGTGTTTGTTTCTAGCTTATTAATTATGCTTCCCTAAAAACTGCCCTGGGACTGATAATCATCATCAGTGTGTGTTCGTCCCTAATCTTTTTCTCTAAAAACTGTCTAACTCTATGGAAGATGCTTTCATAAAGTGACACTGACATCTGTTTAGTGTCTTCCAATCTATAAAGACATTCCCTCCACTCACCCCCACGAAACAGGAGTTAGTATCCTGATTCCTCATTTTACTAAAGAAATGGCTAAGTGACACTGGAGCGTGGCACCCAGAGGCAAGGCCGTCTCTCATGTTTCCTGTCAAAGGCGGCAGAAGGGACATAGCCACTGGTTCCTCTTGGATTTCAGAATGAGGGCTTTGACCTAAGGTCAGGGAGGCAGTGTGACCAGTGGCACAATTCAGAGGGAGGAAGCCGTCTGACTTCCTCCGGTCCTACAGTGTTGGCCGTGTATCTGTAGCCAATCAGGAAACAGTGTTTAAAAGGCCTGACCTATATTAAGACCCCTTCGCCCACACCCCCTCCCTCTGGTCTTAATATATGGTGACGGTAGAAGATATGGCTTTGGGTGGTGGGCACACAGAGCAATATACAGATCTTGTAACATAGAAACACACACCTGAAACCTATATGTTCATATTGACCATTGTCACCCCAATAAATTTAATAAAAATGTAAAAAATAAATAAATAAATAAAAGGCCTTACCAGAGTAACTGCTGGCTCCTTGTGATTTGGAAATAGTAAACCCGTGTCTGTATTAGCAGCATGATCACCACACTGATGTTTATGGAACTGTGTTTGATGAACAATTTTAAAAATTATAATACTTTCCTAGATGTGAGTGAGAGGGGCTGCATTTTCTCAAATGATTGGGAAAATGTTCATGTATCAGAGTGAAAGACTATTCTCAAGGAGGATTTAATAGTTATCTCCATTTGTTGTCTTTTAGATGCCTTGGTACAGTGCAGGGGGTTCAATTTTATATCGATTATCAGAAAACATAAATATCTTGTTATAATAATTATGAAGGATTTATTTGTGAATAGATGTCAGGTATAGTTGATCATTTATCTTCTAAGCAAAAATAACTATATCAAAGTATATATTTTTACTAGAGAAGAGTTAGAGTGGAAAATACTCATTTCTTAGGCTTTTCTTCTGTTTCCCTTTTTTTCTTCATTCCTAAACACACATTAAGCCCTGTGGTGCAGCAAGCACTCTGCTTGGTTATATGGAGTAAAAGCTGAATAAACGTGTTCCTGTCTGTCAAGATGTCTAGGTTCTAGAATGCTGGTTCTCCATCAGGGGCACTGTCTGGAAACATTTTTGGTTGCACCACGGGGGGCGGGGGGGAATGCTAGTGGATAGGCACTACTAAGCAGCCTATTTTGCATAGGACAGAGCCTCCATGGCAAAGAGTTATCTGACACAAAATGTCACTAGAGCCCAGGTTGAGAAACCCTGGGTAAGAGCATCTCTGTTCAGTAGGCCTTTCTCTGCTGATGGAGTTTATTTCCACAAGTCTCATGTGGCAGCCACTAGGCGCAGGTGGATTTTTCAGCACTTGGAATGTGCCTAGTTGTGACCGAGGAACTGAATTTTAAATTTTATTTAATTTTTACTAATTTAAATTTAAATTACAAAGCTCCTTGTGGATGGTGGCTACCTTACTGCACAGTGCCAATCTGAAAGAAGAGACTGATGGGAGCCTGTGGTACAGCTCCATGTAAGATAACTTAAAGCCAAGGGTCCCGAGAGGTGCTGCAGAAACACAGAGCAAGGAAACCTGAGTTAGGCCATGGCCAGAGGCTCTTTCCAGAACACAGCACACAGGAGACTTGAGCTGGATGTCAAAGGATTAAAAAGTGCCACACATGCCCACATATACAGTAACTGGAATAGAAAACGGTTATCCCATCTACCTAAGGAGAAAATTCACTTAAAAAAAGTGGGTTGGGGGATAAATAAATTTTTAGGGGGAAATACCTACTTGTAATTTTTTTCAATGTAGTTATACAAATATTTAAAATTATATATATACACGCACATACTGGCATATGTATATTTATAAATATAGATACTATGTTATTTCCAGTATCACATTTTCTGATAGTCTCACATTTTCCAGCTCTTCTGGTGTAGTTGTGTTTTCACTAGAGCCCCTGAGTTGTCTACAGACCCTCCCAGAACACACGATCTCACTGCCATCCAAGCTGTTTGAGATACGGCTCTTTTAAAAGCTCTGTGTATAGCACTTCAACAATCTTTCCTTGGAAAATTTAGTCTGTAGTACAGGTACCTATTTGCATGACATTGACTTAGCTTTTTCTCCCCTTTCATCCTTTATATATTTGTGTGGAGTTTTTTTATTTGTTTGTTTTTTGCTCAGTCCCTCCACTCCCCTCTCCCATGAAGCCCTCTCACCCCTGACAACAGCCTGCTCTCTGTCTATGAGTCTGTCTCTGTTTTGCTTGTTTAGTTCATGTTGTTCATTAGATTCCACAAATGAGTAAAATCGTATGGTATTTGTCTTTCTCTGATTGTATTTCACTTAGCATAATACTCATTTCACTTAGCATAATACTCTCCAGGTCCATCCATGCTATTGCAAAGGGCAAAATTTCCTTCTTTTTACAGCTGCGTAGTATTCCATGGTGTAAATTTACCACAACTTTTTTATCCACTCATCTGATGGGCACTTGGGCTGCTTCAAATTCTTGGCTATTGTAAGTAATGCTGCTATGAACATATAAGTGCATATATTATTTTGAATTTGTGTTTCGGGTTTCTTTGGATAAATTCCCAGAAGTAGAATTACTGGGTCATAAGGCAATTCCATTTTTAATTTTTTGAGGAAACTCCATACTGCTTTCCAGTGACTGCACCAGTCTGCAGTCCCACCAACAGTGCACAAGGGTTCCCTTTTCTCCACATCTTCACCAATACTTGTTATTTCTTGGTGGTAGTCATTCTGACAGGTGTGAGGTGATATCTCATTGTGGTTTTAATTTGCATCTCTGATGATTAGTGACACTGAGCATCTTTTCATATGTCTCTTGGCCATCTGTATGTCCTCTTAGGAAAAGTGTCTATTCAGGTCCTTTGCCCATTTTTAAATTGGGTTTTTGTTTTCATTTTGTTTATTGTTTTGTGTGTGGGCTTTTTTGTTTTTTGTTTTTGGTGTTGAGTTGTATAAGTTCTTTATAAATTTTGGATATTAACCCCTTATCAGATGTATCATTGGTGAATGTTCTCCCATTCAGTGGGTTGTCTTTTCATTTCGGTAATGGTTTCCTTTGCCATGCAAAAACTTTTAAGTGTGATGTAGTCTCATTTGTTTATTTTTCTTTTGTTTCCAAAATATTGCTACAAGAAATATCCAAGATTTTGCTTCCTATGTTTTCTTCTAGGATTTTTATGTTTTTGAGTCTCACATTTAAGTCTTTAATCCACTTTGAGTTTATTCTTGTGTATGATGTAAGAAGGTGCTCTAGTTTCATTTTCTTGCACATATCCAATAGCCTCAACACCATTTAATGACTAGACTATCTTTATCCCACTGTATGCTCTCACCTCCTTTGTCAAATATTAATTGACCATATAGATGTGGGATTATTTCTGAGCTCTGTTCTGTTCCATTGATCTGTCTGTTTATAATGTCAGTACCATGCTGTTTTGATTTCTGTGGCCTTCTAGTATAGTTTGATATCAAGTAGTGTGATTCTTCCAATTTTGTTCTTCTTTCTCAAGATCACTGTTGCTATTTGGGTCTTTTGTGGTTTCATATAAATTTTTGGTATATTTATTCTAGTTCTGTGAAACATGACGTGCCATTGGTATCTTGTTAGGAATTATGTTGAATCTATAGATTGTTTTTGGTAGTATAGACATTTTAGTGATGTTCATTCTTCCTGTCCATGAACATGGTATATGCTTCCACTTGTTTGTATCTTCTTCAGTTTCTTTCTTCAGTGTCTTATAATTTTTTGAGTACAGGTCTTTTACATCCTTTGTTAAATTTTCCTAGGTATTTTATTCTTCTTGAAGCAATTGTGAACACAATTATTTTCTTAGTTTTCCTTTCTGACAATCATTATTAATGTGTAAAAATGCAACTGAGCCCTGACCAGTATGGCTCATTGGTTGGGTGTTCTCTCAGGTATCAAAAGGTTTCCTGTTCAATTCTCAGTCAGGGCACATGCCTGGGTTGCTGGCTCAGTTTCCATTTGGGGGTGTGCAGGAGGCATCTGATCAATGTTTCATTCTCACATTTATGTTTCTCTCTCTCTCCCTTCTTCTCTCTAAAAATTAATTTTAAAATCTTTAAAAAATTTTTTAAATGCAATTGATTTTTAGATATTTATTTTGCATCCTGCTACTTTACTGAATTGATTTATTAGTTTTAGTAGTTTTTTATGGAATCTTTAGGTACTCTATATACAGTATCATATCATCAGGAAATAGTGACAGTTTTACTTCTTCCTTTCCAATTTTGATGCTTTTTATTTATTTTTTTTCTTGTCTGATTGCTGTGGCTAGGACTTCCAGTACTGTGTGGAATAAGAGTGGTGAAAGCGGACAGCCCTGTCTTGTCCTTGATCTTACAGGAAACGCTTTTAGTTTTTGCACATTGAGTATGATATTGGCTTTGGTTTGGCCTTTATTATGTTGACATATGTTCTTTCTATTCCCACTTTGCTGAGAGTTATTATCATAAATGGGTGCTGGGTATGATCAAATGTGTTTTTTTGCATCTGTTGATATGATCATGTAGTTTTTATCCGTCATTTTGTTTATGTGATGAATCGTGTTTTTTTATTTGTGGATACTGTGCCAGCCTTGCTTTCTTGGAATAAACCCCACTTGATCACAGTGTGTGATCTTTTTAATGTATTGCTGAACCCCATTTGCTAATATTTTGCTAATAGGATTTTAGTATCTATGTTCATCTGGGATACTGGCCTATAATTTTCTTTCTCTGTCATGTCTTTATCTGGTTTTGGAATTAGGATAACGCTGGCCTCATAAAATAACTTGGGAGTCTTTCCTACTATAGAATTTTTTGATTGTTTGAAGAGGATGAATGTTATTTCTTCTTTGAATATTTGGTATATCACCTGTGAAACCATCTAGTCCAGGACATTTGTTTGTTGTCAACTTTTTTTATTACTGCTTCAGTTTCACTGGTTGTAATCTGTCTATTCAGGTTCTCTGATTTTCCAGATTCAGTTTTGGAAGATTGTATGTTTCTAGTAATTTATCCATTTCATCTAGATTCTTTTTTTTTTTTTTTGGCATATAGTTATTCTTAATATTTTCTTACAATTCTGTGTATTTCTTTGCTGTCAGTTGTTACTTCTTCTCTTTCATTTCTGATTTTATTTACTTGGGTACTCTCTCTTTTTTTCTTGATGAGTCTGGTTAGAAGTTTGTCAGTCTTATTTATTTTTTTCAAAGAACCAGCTCTTGGTTTCATTGATCTTTTGCATTTATTTAGACTCTATTCTGTTTATTTCTGCTCTGACCTTTATTATTTCCTTCCTTTTACTCACTTTGGGCTTTGTTTTTTGTTCCTATTCCAGTTCCTTTAAGTGTAAAGTTAGATTGTTTATTTGAGATTTTTTTTCTTTCTTTCTTTAGGTAAACCTGCAAAGCTATGAATTTCCCTCTTAGGACTGCTTTCCCTGTGTTCTATGGATTTGGGGTTGTTGTGCTCTCATTTTCATTTGTTTCAAGCTATCTTTTAATTTCTTCCTTGATCTCATTGTTAACCCATTCATTTAGTAACATTATATTTAGACTCCATGTCTTTGGGTGTTTTTCAATTTTTTTGTTGTAATTACTTCTAGTGTCATATCATTGTCAGAGAAGATGCTTGATATGATTTCAGTCTTTTAAAATTTATTCAGACTTGTTTTGTGTCCTAACATGTGGTTTAACCTAGAAAATGTTTCATGTGCACCTGAAAAGAATGTATATTCTGCTGCTTTGGGGTGAAATGCTCTGAAGGTATCAATTAAACCCATATGATCCAATGTGTCATTTTAGGCCACTCTAACCTTGTTGATTTTCTGTCTGGAAGACCTATCCATTGATGTCAATGGAATGTTAAATCCCCTACTATGACTGTATTACTGTCAGTTTCTCCCTTATGTTCATCAAGATTTGCTTTACATGATAAGGTGCTCCTGTGTTGGGTGCATACATTTTTATAAGGGTTATATCATCTTGCTGGATTGCTCCTTTTATCATTATGTAGTCTCCTCCTTTGTCTCTTACTATAGCCTTTGTTTTAAAGTCTATTTTGTGAGGTATAAATATTGCTACCCCAGCTTTTTGTTGTTATCATTTGCATGAAATATTTTTTCCATCCCTTTACTTTAGCCTGTTTGTATCTTTCATTCTGAGTTGGGTCTTGTGTAGGCAGCATATAAATGGGTCTTGTTTTCTTATTCATTCAGCTACCCTGTGTCTTTTGATTAGAACATTTAAGCCATTTACATTTAACGTTGTTATTGATAGGTACATATTTATTGCCACCTTATTCTTTTAGCTTTGTTCCTCTGTTTTATTTCCTTCTCCTCCTCCTTCCTTCTTTCTCTTCTCCCTCCTCCTCTTCCCCCTCCTCCTCCTCTTTCTTTTCCTCCTCATCTTTTTCTTTTCTTCTTCACCCTTTAACATTTCTTGTAATATTAGTTAGGTGATAACAAGCACCTGTAGGTTTTTACTCTCTGGGAAGCTCTTTATTTCTCCTCCAATTTTAAATGATAGCCTTGCTTGGTAAAATAGTTTTGGTTGTAGGTCCTTGCTTTTTGTCAGTCTGAATATTTCATGCCACTCCCTTCTGGCCTGGGAAGTTTCTGTTGAGAAATCAGCTAACAGTCTTATGGGAGCTCCCTTTTAGGTAACTGTCTTTCTCTTGCGGCTTTTAGGTTTCTCTTTTTGTCTTTAACCTTTGCCATTTTATTTATAGTGTGTCTTGGTGTGAGCCTCTTTGGGTGCATTTGTTTGGAACTCTGCACTTCCTGGATTTGTATCTTTCTTCTTCACCAGGTTAGGGAAGTTTTTGGTTATTATTTCTTCATATAGGTTCTCCATCCCTTGATTTCTCTCTTCTCCTTCTGGCACCCCTGTGATGCAGATGTGGTTATACTTCAGTTTGTCCCAGAGATCCTGTAAACTATCCTCATTTTTGTTTAAATTTTTTTTTTCTGCTCTGACTGGGTGTTTTTGGGATTTTTTTTACCTTCTGTTCTATATCGCTGATTGGATCCTCTTCTTCATCCAACCTACTGTTTATTCCTTCCAGTGTATTCTTCATTTCAGATATTGTGTTCTTCATTTCTGACTGGTCCTTTTCATGGTTTCTATGTCCTTTTTCATGCTGTTGAGCATTTTTATAACTATGCTTTGAACTCTATATCTGATAAATTACTTGCCTCCATTCTATTTAGCTCTTTTTCTGGAAATTTCACCTGTTCTTTCATTTGGGGCCTGTTTCTTTGTCTCCTTACTTTGGCTGCCTCTTTGTGTTTGTTTCTATGTATTAGATAGATCTGCTATTTCTCCAGTCTTTATGGGGTGGCTTTCTGTAGTAGGGGTCCTGTAGGTTCTACTAGTTCAGTCTTCTTGTTCACCTGAGCTGGGTGCTCCAGGAATGTCCCTTGTGTGGGTTATGTGGGTCTTCCAGTTGTAGTTGAGTCTTAATTGTTATTGTCTCCTTCGTGCTTGAGATCGACCCTCAGGGTGGCTTACTTTGAGGCTCAATCCAGACCATAGCATGTGAGTTGTTGTGCAGGTGCTTATCCCATGAAGTGGATTTTACCTCAGCAGGGTTTGGTGTCTGCTAAGATCTCTCTTTGGATATGCTGCTTGTTAAGTTTATTGTGTGCTGCTGTGATGTTTTCTGAATCTCGCCACTGGGTATGTTGGCTCTGGGCCTCCTGGGATAGACTCTGATGTAGACCAATGTAAGACAGTGCCTGTAACTGGCTCTCAGCAACCTGTTTGGAGCTATAAGCCATCCACAGTTTGTAGCTCCCTCTGCCGGGCCTGGGTGTGCACTAGAAGGGCCACACTATGCACCAAGGTAGCTTTTACCAGCATTGGGCCCAGGGGCATGTCAGCAAAAGTCCCAAGGCACCCTGAGATCTTCCTTTGCCTACATCTGCCTGCTGGCTTCCTGTTAGGCTCAGTCACTAAACAACCCTCTTGCTGTACTCAGCAGGGTGTAAGTCTCACAGGATGGGGTGAGAAGGGGTCCAGAGGGTGGTGAGCTATTGCTTTCCCTCAGGCTGATGCTGCATAGAGGGCAGTGCTCCACCCAAGAAAGATGGCATCCGTGGTGTGGGAGAATGACTCACTACAGGAATCATGGGGCTGTCCCTCAGCTCTCTCCCCAGAGCCACAGACCCTGATTCTCCTCATGTGATTCTAGTCCACTTCACCCTCCCTCCACTGGGGCCCAGGGTGGGGGCTGCAAACTGAATTTGTTCCTTAGCCCTTTAAAACGGTGCCTTTGTCTCTAGCAGACTTTTGTCTCTCTGCTGTGAACAGAAACTCCACTGATTTGCACAGCCAGATGTCACTTCAGACTTGAGGAACAGACAGTTTGATATTACTATTACCGTGTTCTAAAGAACTGTCTGAGCCCGGGGTGGTTTTGCTCAGTGGTTATTGCAACAGCCCTCAGACTGAAGGGTCCTGGGTTCGATTCCGGCCAAGGTCACATATCTCAGTTGCAGGCTCAATCCAGGCCTTGGTCTGGGAGCTGTGTGCAGGAGGCAACCAATTGATGTGTCCTTCTCATCTCTCTCTCTCTCTCTCTCTCTCTCTCTCTCTCTCTCTTTCTTTCTCTCTCTTTCTCTCTCTTCCTTTCCCTTCCACTCTTTCTGAAAAGCAATGGAAAAAATATCTTTGGGTGAGGATTAAAATAGTAATAACAATAAAATATAGAATAAAAAAACTGTTTGAGAAGAGGGCCAATTTTAAACTGAAGATTGGGTGCTGAGAAATTAGAGATTACATAGAATTTCATTAATTTGATGTCAAACTATGTAATAGGCAGTTTTTCCAGTAATACCTGACCCAAAAGAAAAAGAATCACTTAGCCCTGGCCGGTTTGGCTCAGCGGTTACAGTGTTGGCCTGTGGATTAAAGGGTCTTGGGTCGGATTCTGGTCAAGGGCACATACCTCGCTTGCAGGCTCGATCCCCAGCCCTGGTCGGGGTGTGTGCCAGAGGCGACCAATCAATGTGTCTCTCTCACATCAATATTTCTCTCTCTCTTTCTGAAAAGTAATGGAAAAAATATCCTCTGGTGAGGATTAAAAAAATAATAATAAGAATCACTCAGTAGGACCTTACCATTCTATGTAAAGTTGTAGAGGGTATTTAAATGTAAAAAATCAGGCAGTTTTACAAATAAGTAAATTTTCTATAGAAATATATTTTGTCAAATGTTTTACATACTTCTAGTATGCATACCAAATCTTTTTAATTAGCTTTAAATTTAAAAAGTACAGAAAGTAATTGAAATGAGGGAATGCCTAGAGAAAAGGATATCTTGTGGTATACATGACCCAAATATACAATATTTCATGTTGGAATAACTAGGTTAAATATTTTCCCATCACGTTTTGTATTGCGGAGGAAACTTGTTTATTTTTTCCCCTCAGAATTCTCTTTATCAGGGATATACTACATTATAGATGATTTTGGAATTATATTTTATTACTTTATAGATAATTTTTAAAGTTAACAATAATTATGCAGTTAAAATATTAAAGAAGCATTTTATTGAAGTAAAAATAGATCATTGTAATTTAACTTACTAAGAAACAGCAAATTTGTGAGAATGGAAGTAAGTCTCTACCATACTTCTGCTTTGGGTTTATTTGCACATTCATCAAAAAGTCTTAAACATAGATAATTCTGTTTCTCCTCTTTCCTTCTCTCCCATCTATCTGAATTAAGTAATTTTCTAAGTAACTTTGCTTATCTATAAGGTAATTGATGTTTTTCTTGAATTAGTACATCACTGCATATTTTCTTTGATTCCATTTTGCTTTTTGAGTTTGTCAAATTATTACTGGTTTGGAGTTTTTATATGATTTTGCCCCCTCTTTTTAGTCTTAGGAACTCTCTTCCTCAGAAAATAGTCAGAGCACCGTCATGAAACAAGGAATATATGGCCGGAAACTTACCCCAATAGTTCCCAGAATGATGAGTTTCTTAATATGTTTGGGCTTTGCCAAACCATCACATACTTGAAAACATAGCTATGGTCTTGAATTTCCAGATGCATCCACTTTAAATAATTTTATAATGTTAATAAATGGGAAAAGGGGAACTGGGGCACATGCGTGCTTTTCCTGTGCCTCCTGCTCTCCGCTCGGGTGCATCGCAGCATTTCACTCTGCAGAACGCCATGGACAAATAACCGCTTGTCGTAGACGCGTTTACTGGTGGTTTACACACCAGAAACTGAAATCTGAGAACAGAACTTAAAGGAAAACAAAGAGAGCTTTACAGTATATTTTGTTTTTTTTTTCCAGGAAAATACACAGAAGCTAATTATAGCTTCTTGATCAAATTGACCCAGGCCTTAACCCTGGCAAACGTGACCACAGCACACTTCCAGTAGACAATAGTTTGCATAGCAGCCCCACACTGGAAACAGATGTGCATGCAGAGCTGGCCCCTTCGCCCCCTGAAGGTGGAGCCCGGCCGGGAAAGCTAAAATGCGGACCTTTCTAACTGGGGTAGACGCTGGGCCTTCTTTCAGATCTCAGACGACACACTTTCTGGGCTTCTTAAATTTATTATGTCACAGTTATGTTCTGACCAGTTTCAGAATATCATTCACTAGAGAAACATCTCTTGGCTTCAGCATTATTTTTATCCTGAGGAAGAAAAAGAAAAATTGTTAGCAGCTGCACAGTTCATGAGTGATGGTTAGACAGTTTATATATTAAAACATTTGGAATGTGAACAATTACCTCTTTAACTTTCCCACCATGTCTCCTACGCTTTATATAAATTGTGTTTTTATTACCAAAGAAATGTCAGTTTCCCCTCCTCACTCTTGCCAATCCTCCCAAAGAGCCACCCACCTGCCGCCAGTGGTCCCCTGTCCCCTGTCCACTGTCTGCCACTTTGGCAGCCCCATAGCCCAGGCTGAGTGCAGCCTCCCAGCTAGGAAGGAACCAGCTTGGGAATATTGAGCACAGGCTCTCCTTGGAACCTCTCAGGAGACACACGAACTCTGAAAAGCCTGGAGACTTTCCCTTTTTTGCCAGGAGACAAAAACCAAGTATTTGTGTTTCTTTGAAAAATGAAAAAGAACATTTCCTGTCTTGTTTGCTATAATAGGACATCCTCTCACTTTGGGATAGCTATAATTGGGGGTAGTGTATGTGTCCACATACAGAGCTCATATATGTAAGACACAACAAGGTCACGTTCTTTCAGTGCTTCCCATCACTCTTTGTAAATTCCTGTTGGAAACCTACTGGCTGTGCAACTTCACCGAAGTCGCAAAGTAAGTTAAGGACAGGAGTCTGAGCTGGAAGCCCAGGGCCACGTTCACAGCTGAGGCCCTTACCCGCCTGTGCAGGGCAACCTAGTGACCAGCCAGAGTGTTCCCAAGACTCACAGGCAGGGAAGTGCTAATGGACAACTTGTATCTGTAAAATGTCAGCTTAGAGGAATGTATGATTTTTTCTAAAGCTGCAGACTTTATGTTATAGAGCATTATGTAAATTATAGTGCTTATCGGAAATTTAGAAATTAAATGAACTTATTCTTCAATGCATAATTAACTACCCTTGTCTTTAAGACATGCTTTTCTCTTAAAAATAATCATGAACATCTCTTATCCCTCTCGGTGAATTGTTTACATTAAAACTTAAGTAAGATTCTATGAGTTTGTAATACCTCTGTATGGACGTACATTCAGCAGATACGTGTTATACTTCTATAATTGTATATCAAATATATTAAATGCAAAAAATTCTAAATTTCATTGGGTACATAAGTAATTATTGGTCAGATAATATACCAAAATATTGTTTCTTATATTTGCAAGTTAATAGCCAATAGCTACATTTGAACTTTGTAAAGGGAATTTAAACTATTTTGTTGGAATTTTTGTTTGCCTGCCGAAGGGGGAGAATTCTCATTGCATTTTGATTGTGAAATCCAATACTTTTTATGTGTATGTTTTTATTACCAAGGGACTCTTTATCCACATTTTGTTTTTTATAATAATTCATGCCTCTTCTTTCAGTATCACATGAATAGCAGAAAACTACCCTAAGTTCTTTCTCCCCGTTTACAGTTTATACTAAATTTGTTTTCAAGCTTGTAAGTTTTATCCCGTTAATGCTGAGTCAAAGATAATACAGCTTATAAACTGTAACACAGACTGGGAACTATGCGGTGTGGTTGGAGGTGGCCGTCGTACCCGGGGCTTCTGCGCGGTGCCCGCAGGGCGCTGGGCACAGGGCTGACGCAGACGCTGAGCCGCAGCGGTGCGTCCTGCTTAGCGTGAAGCCGTCTGATGTTTCCATTATCGCCGTGGAACGGTGAGATTGACATTACCCCCCGAGCTTCTGCCTGTCGTAACCTTATCTCTGTGAGAAGCCCAACCCAGAGTACCGATTTGAAAGGGATATAAAGAATTGTCTTTCAAGGAGCAGTCCTCTTCCATGAAACCTTCCTGGCGTGATAGGTTTCAGCCTGTACTTTTCACAAGAAATAATGAAATCCATCGGATAGATCTACCTTGAATTTATTAGAATAAGTACCTACTGTGTGCCAGCTGTGACACTAGGGCCTTACCTGTATTAGCTTTTTATATCTCTGTGAAAACCCAGGAAGGTGAGTGGTATTCTAGTTTGAGACAGGAGGGATGAAGTGACGTACCCATAGGTGATCAATAGTGGATTTGGATTGAAACCCAGGCTTGCCACCTACGTCCAAAATGCACTCATTTTGAGGGTCTAGTGTAGTGTATGTACTGTGCTGGATATATGATATGTGTTACACACATGATTTACATGTGTATATGTGTATATATACATATGTGTATATACCTGTGCCAGTTTCCCCCCTCCAACGAAATCTAACTCTCAGTCATTACAACAAACTGTCCTCAATGTTCTAGTTTTTAAAATTCGTTAGCTATGCCTACTCTTGGCTGTTACATTTTAATTTGCCCAGTTGTGTTTCCCAGAAATGTAACAGATCCAGGAGATGCAGTCGTTTTTGGTAATAGTGATGTCCATTATTGTATTTATACCCAAAGCATGTACTAAGGCATTGCTGTGCATTCAGGTGGTGTATTTATATTCTCTAATCTTCTGTCATTTCTGTCATTTTTCTGGTGGGCTATGATTATGATGGATATTTTAAGACCAACTCTGTATTTTAGAAAAGTAAGTAGTGGGTTCACTTTTTCCCCTTTTGTTCCCTTTTTACAGCATTATAGTTTTTCTTCCCTTTGCAGAGAGAGTGAGCCCAGCACTGTATTATAACCTCCTTTAGCATTCAGGGTGTAGGTGGCCTTCTCTCCTGTTACCAGGCTTCTTCCTCCTCTCTGAGGTGCAGCTCCTTTGATGTCTGGAGAGAGTCGGGGTGAATCGCCTCAGGTTGTAAGTGCCCCAGAAAGCTAAGGCGTCCTCCTGACCTGGCTCCGTCAGGAGCTGTTTGCCCTCACAGAACAGAAGCAATTAAATTGTTTGTTCTGCTACAAAGTAAATGGCCTACTGAGAACGTGCTTGTATTTTTATATGTTTTTACTGTTGATGTTTTCAGTGACCTATGTTATAAAGTAAACCGTAACTACTTCTGTAAGCATGTTACAGTAGTAAAGCAAAACTGTATATCCCTCGATATTTATATCACTTCACTCAAAGCCTTGGAGTGAAACTTAACAAAAAAAAAGATTTCTTCCCAAACATTTCAGTTAGAAACTCAATTTCAGATCCTTGGCAGTCTTATGTGTAGGCTTTCTTACATGATTGTTGAATAACATGTTATTATACGTGGGGGAAGAATAGCTCTTTTGTTGGCTGCATTACATTTTGTGGTGAAATTGGAGAAAACAAATCATTAAGGAAGTCTATTTTGGTTCAAGACATTACACACTTATGACGAGTCTGTTTTTTAACCTTGCCAAGTTAAAAGAAAATGCAGACCCATTTGTATTGGAACAGGAAAGCATGTTCTAGATTGCAATCTGTCAGTAGCATCGTGTGTGTGAGTGTGTGTGTGTGTGTGTGTGTGTGTGTGTGTGTGTGGACATATGAAGGACAGCAATGGATTAAATGTATGTGCGTGGACACCTGCTTACATATAGAGTCATGCTGCCGTTCCTATGTGCGGTCACTGCTAATTTACTAATGACTGACTTTCTAGATACTGGGTTACAAGAAAAGGGAGACATTTTTGATGAAATGTTAAACTCTAATAACCCACCCAGACCTGTTTTCCTCTGGCAGTTTCCATGAACTTGAAACACTTGACACCACTCCTCCATTGAAGCCCCCACCGAAGCAGCGACCTGCTGTCCAAAGGCAAAACAAAAAACTTGAAGGACTTCAAAATGTGTGTGTGCATCTATTTGGTGCAGTCAGCATGGGCAGAAAAAGGGGTGTGAAAAAAAATGCAAACTTTAAATCTCCCTTGAACAACCTTACCGATTTTTTTTAATAAGTGATGTTTGAAAGCATGTGGGCCATCACAAAGGAGAGAAACTAACAAAAATTCAGGCTGTTTTTCTCTTAGTTTTCCAAGAAACGGCCTTATTCTGTTTCCCCAGTGGAGTGAGTGTTCCCTCCAAGTCCATGTGCAGAGCCATTGCCTGTGTCAGGTACCTTTCCAAGTGTGACAGAAATGCTGGGGACCACAAGTAGCCTTCACTTAGAATTTAACAGCAAAAACAAAGGCACCAAATTCTTCCACCATGATTTTTTCCAAATATAAAGGAGTTATCTAATGTTGATTTTATTTTATACATGTTTACATATGTATAACTTGTTGGGTTAAAGATGTTATTTATAGGGTGACTGATACTCTAAACTAGCCTCGTACCTAAGGGGAATTGCTTTTTTACTGTAGGCAGTACATGCATTGGGGGGGAAATCATCAAAAGTGACCTAAAGTATTAGCATACAGAAAAGCTCTGGCTTTTTATTTGAAGGAGATGTACTATGAACATGGGGGTTTAACCCACAGCAGAATGCTTCTGATCTTAAAGAGGGATATTTCACAGCATGACTATGTGTTTTGTCTTAGAATTTGTTTCCTTGCATGCCTGCTATTGTTTCCAAATTTGATGTGATTTTTCACTTAATTTAAAACAAATACCTTTCTTTTTCTTAGTACAAGCCAAGGAAGCACAGAACTGTTCGTCTTATCATTTTAATTAGAAACTGAAATATCCAGAAACTGAAGTATCAGGAAATTTTATGAAATCATAAAATTAATGCCAGTAGTTTAATTGGTTTTGTATAAAGAAGTTTAGAGACTGAATTATAGAGCAGAATTGTTTCATATATGGGAACTTTGAATATATAGGATGTCCCCCAAAACTGTATGCACATTTTGAATAATTATTAATTCCAGTGGGTTAAATCTGAAAAGAAAGAACATCAGTTGATCTATCAGCTGTTAAATGTGTATACATTTTGGACACCCTATACACACACACACACACACGTGATTTTTTTAATAAAAATATAAAATGCACTCAAATTAAATCTGCTCATCTGCCACTGGAGAGTTCTTTGAAACTACAGACATCAAGGGGCCCTTGTACATCAGTGAATCTTACATTATGTAAGTCTTCATAATATATGACATGGTTAAAGTCCTCTCCCACCTCATGTGGGACACTGACACTGACACTGACACAGCCTGGGTGGTCCCCAAATGTTCCAAAGGCAGCTGCCCCTTTTTCCCCTCTGGGCACCCTTATCTTGGGCATTAATGTTGAAAACATTTCATAATGTTCCCATAGTCTTTCTGGTCCCCAAATATATACTTTTTTAGAAAGAAAAGGGCCCTTCTAGCCCCGTCCTGTGAAAGCGGTGCTCTTTCCTTCTGTGAGGGAGGCCCTGCGCCTGCTCGGGGCGTGCTGTGAGTGCGAGAGTGGAAACCTGCCGCAGGCCCCGGCGCTCGGGCGGACGTGTCCGCCGCTGTGCTGGCCCTGGGGCTCCGACCCGTGTCGAGCGATGGTCACTATGGGTTTTACTCAGCGACATGTGAGACCTACTGGACCGACCATGGAGACACGGAAAGGGCCAGTGGGCCTCAGGTTGCCTTTGAGGACTCAGCTTCATGCGGCAGTAGAGCACGGCTCCTAACGTCAGATTTTCAAAGTTTTCTAATGGGAAGGAGTTATGTTTTATCATTTACACATTTTTATACATTACATTATTACTGTTTGTATTAAACAATGCATGGAGTTGTTATTTTTTTCTAATATTTTAATTTTCAATTATAAACAATTCTGTATTTAGTTGACTTGTGCTAAAAAAATTTAAAAGTTTTTGTTTTAAATTACACATGTGGCCATAAATTAGTGGCAGTATCATTACGAAGGGAGTCAGCAAATCGCTTCTCCCTCCCTTGAACACCTTCGGCCTCGTGGGGTGTGTAACCCTTAGGAAGGCTCCTGTCGAAGCCCCCGGGGCTCGCTCTGTTTTCTCAGCCACGCACGCCTGGCTCTCCAGACCTGAGCACTCCCAAGGCGCCTCCGCGGGGATTTCATGGTGCTCCCTATCGCCGGGACACCTGCGAAGTGTTCGGGTGAAGAAGGGAGCCCTTTTCCTCAGGTCACATGAGGTAGGAATGGTGGGAGAGTAGCTCTGAAAATAACCTCACGCTAGCTGTTAAGCTCTGGGCGTCCCTTCTGAACTTTCATCTAAAGAAACCTTCAAAATGATTCATTTATTTATCAGTTATTCGTTTTTATTCTTTTCTCAGACTCTTGAAAATATGTATTGATACTTAATATCTCATTTTAGATGTATATGCTTCTATATGGTTACTGAGAATTATCAAAGACATAAGTAAGGAAAGCTCTAGCAAAACAAGTCCTCTTCCTAGTGTGAATTATTTTTGTACTGGCGTCTAAGAACTTCACAGCAAACTGGAACCTTTTGTTTGCTTCAGAAACAGATAAAGAACAGAGTCTCTGTCCCTCCCAGCAAGTCTGCGCATTCGCACGCGGCCCCAGAGCTGGCGCTCAGCTGCGCTGGCTCTGCAGGGCCTGAGCCCCTCTCCCGTGGCGCTTGTCAGCAGCCTGGGCTTGGGGACCGGGAGGCTGGTTGCTGCCCTCCCTGCTCACTGCCTCTCACCTCTTTCCTCTGTCTCCTGCTTTCTCCTCCCGTTGTCCCCTGGCCCTCAGCCCCCTTCGGTTCCTCCTCACCCCGGCTCTCTCTCCCTCCCCTCCTCTCGCCCCTCCCCCCACTGAATGCCCTGGAAGATTCTACAGCTGCTGACACTGGGAACCCCTGGTGTTCTCTGCGTTTCTCAATTCACCATTAGCTACAGAAAGTCTAACTTACTAACTCAAATCTCCCTGATCCCGCTCCCTTCACTGAATGGCCGGAGTGCTGAGCACCCCTCACCTTCCTCTGTGCCCGAAGCCCTGGCCTCTCCCGCTCTCCTTGCCCGGCGGCGCTCCTGCTTCCTCCCAGGTTCCCCGCTGCAGTTTCCACTTTCTCTCCCCTTCTAAACAGCCCTTTCCCCCTCTCTGCTTCCCTAGCAGGCACATGGGACTGTGTTCCAGCACTTTCATGTCTTAATTACAATTCTTCCCCTGCTTACCTGATGTCCCCGGCAGTAAGAAAGTATCACAGTATTTTCCTATACCCGGCACAGACCTGGAACAGCTGCTCAGTAAACATGGCTTAAATGGATCAGATGAATGAATATCAGCTTCTAATTCTAAAATTATGGAAGCAAAGCATTTTAAAATTAAGTACTTAATTTCAAGTAGGTTTGTGTTATATATCCAGAGAGAGTTCTCTGCATACCGTCCTTACTTAATGGACCATCCAACTTAGTCCAAGAATGAACAGATGGCAGAGTAGGAATGCAGGCCAGCGAGCGAGGCCGCGGACCCGGGTTCCCACTGTCCACAGGCAGCGGTGGGGGGCTCGCACCTGCCAGCAAGGCCGAGGCCGTGCCTGGGGAGCGCCTGCTCCTGCACGGGAGGCTCAGTCTCTCTTCCCACTCAGTCCCCACAAGCATTATGGAGCCCTTTAGTTAAAAAAATCTGGGCAATCAAAATACTGGTAGTTACTGTACATGTAAAATTATACATGTTAAAGATATATTCAAACGTAATTAAGATATAATTAAAAGCAGTACTCATTTCTTTCATTTATCTGAGGTGTATTTAATCACCTGCTGTGTGCAGAATACCATTGGGAGCTGTGAGGAGCGTAAACTTGAGAAAATTCAGCTGATAATACCTACATGGCTTGTTTGTCAAAATGTCTATTCAGGGCAGTTTGAACTTCATGGCATTCATTACACTGACTAGCAGAAAAGGCCTCAAGGCTGTTCTTAGATGGCTTCTATGAAACGGGGCATGTTTTTCTTTGACAAAGGTGAATGTTTTTGAATAACTGTGTCTCAAACTCAATGGGACCTGAGAGCTCACCCAGCAGAGCACTGTCTTTGCAGTCAGTCCACGTAATTAAGAAACCAAAGATTTTAAAATCTGTCCTCTTAACATGTTATCAGAGTCTCCCCGACACCGTCAGGGGTAATTCTGTAGAATCCTGGAGGGGAGAACGGAATGGCAGGGGAGAGGCATCAGCCCGGGTGAAGAGCGGTGCAGCCGGCGCACCTGAGCCGGCGCTGTGAGGCCCGCACCCCGTGTCCACAGCAAAGAGCTACTGTGGGAAGAACGTAACCAAGTCTCTCTGTTCTAGTTTTCGTAACCACCACAAAGATACATTTTTTGTTTCTAAGAGTAGTCTGTTTAAAAGCTAAAAATGCTGGACTTTGATCATTCAATGATATTATGATGAAATTAGCCACAGTGATGGAAGAATCATCTCTAAATGCCGATCTGATCTTGTTTTTGCCCTGCCTGCCTCCAAAGTGACGTGTGTCCTCTTCGGCAGTGGAATTCCCTCGTGATCGCCGCTTCTCACCTTTGCCCCTGTACCTCTCCCTGTCTGTTCCCTGGACACACCGGGCTCTTCATGCCGCTTTCGGTCGCTGCGTTTCATCTGCCAGGGAAACTTTCTCTGCTTGACTCCCCCAGTCGCCTGCGCTCTCCTGTCCAGCACAGGTTCTCCTGAGCCTGCCTCTCCCACCCCCAGCTGAGCTGGATGCCCTTAGTCTGCACCACCCCACGCCTGGGACCCGTGTCCGCCCAGGGAGTGCACGTGGGATAGCGATTTACCCGTCTCCCTGTGCTCCCAGCGTGAGCATCTGCCAGCCTGGGAGCTTCTCCAGTGGACGCTAGGACTGTGCCTCATTAATTTCAACATCCCAGCCCCTGGCCTCTGGGCAAGCAGCACAACTGCTTAGTATGGTGTGTTAGTTGCATAAATGAAAGAACTATTAACCACATTTGAAAGTTGATATTAGTTATTAAAAAATAACCATCCAAGGTTTATCTCTGTGCCACATGTTAGATATTCGTGTTTGCCTTTTGATGCATTAAAATAGGACTGTGGATATAAAATTTACTTCAAGGTGAACTTGTGTTTCACCCTTCGAAGTCACCAGGTGATGGTTGAATTATTTTAAGGCATCGCCCCTAACAGCGTAGTTGTTCCCGAAATGGTTTCTGCCCCCCTTTCCTTCCATTTCCCTCTTCTCTTTCTATGGTTAACCGGGATCTTCTCGGGGTTTCAGATTCTTTCATTCGCCCTCTTCTTTGTCACAAGTTTTTAAATTTACACATTCAGTTGGCTGTTCCCTGTTACTTGGCCTACAAATCTGTCCTATGTCATCTCCTTTGAGTAATTTATAACCTCCATAAAATGCCATGGAGAGGCACTTTTTCACATTTTTGAGTAATGGCGAGAAAGAATTGCCCTGGGAATCAGAAATCCAATGAGTCATAGATTATTTTGTTATTTATGACCAGAGAGTGGTCATTGACAATATTCGGCAATTTTACAGCTATGAACCTAGGCTATTGTGCTTTAGAATGTAATTTATTAAGCAAATAAAACTCTTAACTGGTAATGGGTCCTGTTAAATCCGAGGGACCACGTGAGTGCCGGGCCTGTACAGCTGTGGACTTCTCACGGTGGCAGCGTACACTTTGGGTGTCTGGACACTGATACTTTACACTTACTTCATGACTTTATTTATTCAGTTCCCTTTATGTTCTTGATTGGATTCTGACCAACCATTTTGGTTGAAGAAGTCATCAGCTTTGAGCAGAGAGGGAGGAGCATGGAAGAAATAAAATGAATTTATGTTGAGAAAGTGTAAGTCCTTCCTTCATTAGCTACACTTAGTAAATTCAGGCTGTAAAGAAACGCCAGGTGTGTTCATGGAAAATACTGGGGTAAAATCATCTTTGAAAAAGAAAAAGACAAGGACCTAAAACTTAATTAAGTGTACCTGAAGGAGAGGTAATATAGATACAGAAATAGGTAGATACGTATGTATTTTGTAATGTTGGCTTCAGTTTAATTTCAGCCATCCTTACCTTTTATTTTATTTTATTTTATTTTATTTTATTTTATTTTATTTTATTTTATTTTATTTTATTTTATTTTATTTTATTTTATTTTATTTTATTTTATTTTATTTTATTTTATAATTTTTCCTCCATCGTTAAGCACTGCATG
The DNA here is from genome assembly GCF_964146895.1 of Miniopterus schreibersii. Classification (NCBI taxonomy): domain Eukaryota; kingdom Metazoa; phylum Chordata; class Mammalia; order Chiroptera; family Miniopteridae; genus Miniopterus; species Miniopterus schreibersii. The sequence continues at coordinate 81,933,790 of NC_138109.1, read as the reverse complement.
ACTGTAACTGGAGGGTTGGAACTTTCATTCCCCCCCCCCCCCACTCCAACCCCCTCTCCAGGGAGGAGAGAAGACAAAGTAGCTAGAGGTTGAATTATATCACCAATAGTCCATGATTTAATCCAGGCATTTTCAAACAGTGTACTACAAAAATTTTTAAACTGTCCAGTTCCTGACTATTTAGTCAGTGGCATTGACCTCTTTTCCCTTTGATTGTCAAATAAAGAAATGACAACAGCCAACACAACAATAGCCATCCAGTGTAAATGAATCAAAATTAAACCTTTTTTTGTCATATCAGCAAAATATATATATATCTTTTAAATTTATCTTTATTGTTGAAAGTATTACAGATGTCCCCTTTTTACCCCCATCACCTGGCATCTGCCTCCCCTCCAGGCCTCCTCCACACTATTGTCTGTGTCCATGGGCTGTGCATATATGCATGTAAGTTCTTTGATTGATCTCCTTCCCCTCCCCCCCGCACTCCTCCCCACCTTCCCTCTGAAATTCATCAGTCTGTTGCATACTTCTATGTCTCTATATCTATTTTGTTCATCAGTTTATTTTGTTTATTACATTCCACATATGAGTGAGATCCTATGATACTTGTCTTTCTCTGACTGGCTTATTTCACTTAGCATAATACTCTCCAGGTCCATCCAGGCTGTCCCAAAGGTACACGATCCTTCTTTTTTACAGCTGCGTAGTATTCCATGGTGTGAATGTCCCACAGCTTTTTATCCACTCAGCTACTGATGGGCACTTGGGCTGTTTCCAGATCGTAGCTCTTGTAAATTGTGCTGCTATGAACATAGGGGTGCATATATTCTTTCTGATTAGTGTTTCAGGATCCTTAGGATATATTCCTAGAAGTGGAATCACTGGGTCATAAGGCAGCTCCATTTTTAATTTTTTTAACAGTGAAACTCCACACTGTTTCCCACAGTGGCTGCCCCAGTCTGCATGCCCACAGCAGTGCACTGGGCTCCCCCTTCTATACCAGCATCACCACACACACATCAGTAATGCATGTGCTGCGCTGTTACAAAGGTTAACGACATCACTGCGCCAGGGAGTTTTTCAGCTCCATTATGACCTTATGGGCCCACCGTCCCGTACTCAGTCTGACATCGACCGAAATGTCATTATGTGGCACATGACTGTAGCGACACTAGTCAGTACTTATTTGTTGTTGTTTTTAAGCCAGAAATATACCTTCTTTGGTGTAATTATACATATATATCTGACATCTAGAATTAGAGAAATTCAGTTATATACTTAACAGTATGAGACACTGTCAAGAAGTTGGGTCTAAAGCCAAACTCCAAATACTGATCAACAACTAAATTCTAAGAATATTTCTTCCATCTGAAAGTAAGTTCTGGAACCGTGGTCAGTGTGCCTCAGGTGGTCGGGCATCTTCCGTGCACCAAGAGGTCGCCGGGTCGATTCCCCGTCGGGGCACATGCCTGAGTTGCGGGCTCGATCCCCAGTAGGGGGTGTGCAGGAGGCAGCCGATCGATGGTTCTCTGTCATCGCTGTTTCTCTTTCTCTGTCCCTCTCCCTTTCTCTCTCTAAAATCAGTAAAAACATATTTAAATAATAATAGAAATAAATAAATAAAAATGAAAAAAGAAAGTAAGTGCTGGGTATTACATTTATCCATCCATTCTACAAGTTATTAACCCTCCCCACCACGGTCCTACCTCATATCTCCGTCTGAAACAGACCCGGGAGGAAGACTTAGCCTGGTGGAAGTGGCCCCAAGGAAAGTAGATTAGAAGGAAATGGAGCCGTTCAGTAACCTTCAGCTGCCCTTGAATTGAGCGGCACCTCATCCAGACTTGCACTGCCATTTCCCACTGTTATAATTCCCGTTTACTTCTCTGCCTCCCTGATTAAACTGAAAGCTTCTTGCCATTTACTTTATCAGTTGTGTGTGCACAGGTCCTAGCACTGGGCCCAGTGGCAGGGTCAGGCTTGAATGAATGCACGTCCCCTCCCTAGCACTTGTTTGAATCCTGCTTCTCCGGACAGGTGATGGTGCTCGGTCAGAAAAGCATTGGGCTGCTGGCTTTTCTTTATTAATCTTTAGGAGTTCTTTGCATAGTCTAGAAATAAAGTCCTCCGTCCTTTACATGTACTGTGAGCATTTCCTCCCACTCTGTGAGTTGAGTTTCCATTTTCTTAGTGACTTCCTTTGGTGAGCAGCTTTTAATTGTCATCAAGTCCAATTCATCATTTCTTTTTCTTTTACAGTTACTGTTTTTTCTGTCTTCCTTAAGATATCTTTGCTTATGTCCATAGTCCTGAAGATACTCTATGTTTCTTCAATAAACTTTAGAGTTTTAGTTTTCATATTTAGGTCTATGATCAACCTAAAATGTTTGTGTGTGGTGTGAAGTAGGGGTGGAGATTTCGTCTTTTCTGCATGGATATATAGTTGCTCTAGAACTGGAAAAAAAACTTACTGAAAAATAATTTCCTTTCTTCCATTGAATTGCTTTGGTGACTTTGCTAAAAATTTGCTTTCTGTCTCAGTTAAAAATTAGAATAACATGAGTTTTTATTTTTATTTTTTTAAATATATCTTTATTGATTTCAGAGAGAGGAAGGGAGAGGGAGAGAGAGTCAGAAACATCATTGATCAGAGAGTCATTGATCAGCTGCCTCCTTCACGCCCCCCTCTGCAGATCGAGCCCAAAACGCAGGCATGTGCCCTGACCGGGAATCGAACCCCAATCGCCTGGATCCTAGGTCAACACTCAACCGCTGAGCCGTGCCCTGCTGGGCACATATGAGTTTTTAGAATTCATTCTTTCATCTGTAAATTCCTCTAGTGAATTTTTACTGCATTCATGTTATGGTCATTGTCAAAACCAGAGTGAAAAACAGACAGTTTCTGCTCTCCTAGGATTTACAGCCATGGCTTCCCCCTTTGATGTAGACTGAAGGGAGGGGATTGTTTAGGAGAGTAAAAATCTGTCATTACAAGCATAAGATATCTGGCTATAGATCTTACTTCCTATAATCTGGTCTTTGAGTTTTAAAAATAAATGTACGATTCCTGAAAGAAAACAATTACTATACTGAAAATACTTTTCCAAAGCACACCCCCCACCCCACCCCCGTGCTGAGAGTCACAGGTCTAGATGAAGACCAAATGTGCAGATTGTATTTGTTCCTCCTGACTAAGTCTATCAGAAACTGACAGGGCTTGAGGGGCTGAACAGTGAGATTTCTTTTGTTTGACAGCTACATAGGGACTGAACAGTGGCTCTCAACTCTCAGGGAGAACCATTAGCTGATTTGTAAAATTGAGTGGTATTTATGGTTCTATTTTGAAAGATAGCTACTGCTTAAAGAAAACCCTGTGCCCGGCCGGCCCTGGCTCAGCGGTTGAACATTGACCTGGGATCCAGGCGATCGGGGTTGGATTCCCGGTCAGGGCACATGCCCGGGTTGCGGGCTCGATCAGTGACTCTCTCATCATTGATGTTTCTATCTCTCTCTCTCCCTCTCCTTTCCTCTCTCTGAAATCAATAAAGATGTATTTTTTTAAAAAAAAAAGAAAGAAAGAAAATCCTGTGCTTCAATTATAGATATCAGTGTGTGAAAATATCAGTAGTCTCTTTCCAGTTTTGAAATGTAAGAATTCTAAATTTCTTACCTAGGCAAATTCAGACCCTTTATATATCATTGACAAACACTAATGGCTGTAATAACTGAAGGCTTTTAGTACCCAAAACAAAAATGGATAGAATTGGAATAGTGTTTCCAAAGCCCCAATTTGTTAAATTTCAAATGGACCTCCCAGACTTAGGACTCAGTCAAGGTGGTGTGTGCATTCCCAGTTCCTCTGGACAATGGATGGAGCACCCTTGCCCATATTCACAGACTTTTGCTAAATTAATAATATTGACAAAATAATCCCTAATCCAAAGGAATTGGCCTCTTGGTTCTGAAACTAAGGTCCCAATTTATAAGGACAGGGTTCTAAAGATTTGTAAGAACTTTTGGTGGTCTTTGATATTTTAATAAGCAAATACTAAGGCCCATTTTATTAGTGGGAATAACTCTTTTCCAAGCTTCAAAACTTGATCTTTGAATGGCTAAGTACTTTTCAAAAGTAATGGATGAATTTGGACTTGGAGCCGAGTTGGTTATCAAGATATATTTTTGCATATGGACCCCAATTCCATGTCTACATTTTCATATAAAGTGGAACTGCATAATAGATTAGCCTTAAAGTGAAAGCACTCTAACTGCCGTATTCCAGAGTTTCTTCTCAAAGTACCTTTGTCTCAGAACCTCACCCCACCCCCTTTGCACTCTTAAAAATTTTGAGGATCTCAAATTACTTTTGCTTATGTGGGTTAATAAGAAAACATTTACATATTAAAAAATAAAACTGATATTTGACAGATACTTATTAATTCTTTAAAAAATAACATTGTAACATAAATAACTATGTTCCACACACACACACAAATAGTGAGAAGAGGAACATGTTTTCACATTTTTTAAAACCTCATTCATGTCTGAATTAATAGGAGACAATTGGGTTCTCTTATCTGCTTCGACAGCCTCTTGCAATATAAGTTAGGTCGTGGCTAGAGAATTGCACACTCGTGAAAGAATGATGACAAAGGCATAATGTTTTTAGAAAACTAGTTTGCCCTCAAGACCACATTAAAGGGTCTCAGGGACCTCCCAGGGTCCCCAGTTCATGCTCTGAGAACTGCATCCTGCACTGTTGGAATGCTTGGGCGGCAGCAGCAGAGTGGTTTAAAATGGCATGTGCGTGGGTCCCTCTAATGCAGAGGGATGTATTTTTAATAATGTATGCTCCCTCTACGTAGAAAACAGTGTATCTTATAAAAGTCAAATGCATATAGAATTCAGCAGGAAAAACAAAGCATGCACTTCAGATCACCTCTTATGTCAGCATTTAATAAAAATCAAACAGCTTAACTTTAAACCATCTCAAAGAACTAAACTACTAAGTTACATTATGAAAATCTTGGAAATATAAAGAGAGAGCTGTTAGTTCCACGTGACAGAAGAGATCGTCAGTTCCGAAAGTGAGATAAAACAGGTATGGACAGTGAGATGCCCATCTTAATTTCTCCTTGAATTAGCCACTCCACTTCTTTAGAAGGTTGGCTACAGGATAGTTGTAGATAAATGTTTTCTCAAACAAAAACTTTAACTTTGTTGACGCACTTGGAAAAAATAGTTAATTGAGATCCTAGAGTTCTCTGCCTCAAAGTTTGGCAGAGATGACTTGAGCCTAGAAAATACTAAAAGCAATATATTTCAGCTGCCAATGAAATGAGCATATGATGTTAAAGAGTTTTAGAAAAATGCAAAAGAGAATAAACACATTTCTGCCAGGTAAACAATGTCTATTGATAAGGATTAGAAGTGAATTTCTAATAGGTTTTCAGAATTTTCTGTTTATTGGCTTTTTTCTGTAAAGCTTATTACATTAATGAATTTATAATTTCAAATGAAAGTATACAGTTCATGATAAATAAGAGATCAGTGTTTTCTCTGGTAGTAAGGGACCTGGTCAGCGAGGACGATCACCTGACGGTCTGATTCCCTGGCAGAGTTCACGCAGCAGTACCTGTAACATAAAACCCCAGAAGCCACAGAGAACAGCAGAGTGGCGGTGCCGGGTAGGTGGGGGGCACTGCTCCTGGTGGGGGGGGACCAGCCTCAGCGATGGCTGGCGCGGTCTGGGTGCAGCAGGCCGGAGCCCCACCCAGCCGCTCCACTGAGGCCCGTGGCAGCTGTGGTGCCCCTGGGCCGTGATTTAAGACTGAGGGGAGGAAGGTCATGGGGTTAGAGAGAGGCTTGTATTAGAACCGAGTCAGTGTGGGAAACTACAGCCTGCGAGTAGCCAGCTGGCACCAGGAAGCTGAAGAAAGGTTCCTGTCGTTCCTGATTCTCTAGAGACAGTTTCGCTAATCAGACCCGCGCTCACCCATTTAGAGTGAAGACGGTCGGGGTGACGGGCAGTGATGCTCAGGCTCCGCCTCCGCCGCCTGGCCGGCCCTATTCTCATGGGGTCTAGTCTCCTATGCAGGCGGGCTTACACCTTTCCTTTCACTGAAACCTTAGGATTGCAGCCACTCTCTGAAAATGTGCCCCACAAATCAGACACTAAATTACACCTGTGAGCTTCAAGCAGCAAAAATAATGCACTTGACCCCACTCACCCCTTTGGTTGCCGCAGACTCTCTGTGTCTGTGCCTGGAGTGTGGAGCAGTGGCGTTTCGCTTCTGAGCCTCCCTCCCCACCTCATTTCCCACCCTGTAACCAAACACTTCTCAGCAACTGGAGGCCTAAACAATCTTGTTAACTTAAAAGTTTTCCTTCAGATTTATTGACCCAGCAGAGCTAAACCGGGTAAGTGTTGATCAACACCTCACAGGTATTTCTTTAATTACTGTGCTGCCGTCTCTGGGGCCTCATAAAAGTTTGCAATATGAGTTCGAAATAAAGTGACTATTTACCTATCTTCCTATTTGTTTACTTATTTGTTTATTTATTTATTGGGGGGGTAGAATTTTAGGTTTTCTAAGGGAAGCCTCTACCTTGTGCCATAAACTGTAGTTGTAGCCCTGATAATACCGTGTTTGAACAGTAGGGCCTCCAGAGCAGCTTGCTGAAAGAGATTGAACTGTAATTAAACGACCTATGAGTAAGGAGGTCCGGAGAAAAGAAAGAATGCGGTTTTCAAAAGGCAGAAAAGAAATACATTGACTGGTGTTTACAGCTCAGAGACTTTTTTGCCTTCTCGACTACAAAACAGTCTTATTTTTAGCCAGCCAAGGTTTTGCAAGAACGCCATATCAATCCCACAGTTCTGTTCCTTGAAATAATTGCACCAAGCTGGTCCCAAATCAGCAGTAACTAACTGAAAAGCAGGAGGGGAACATTTCTCAAACACAGTGCCGATGAAATTTGCCATAACACTATGAATTATGTCGGCTGCTGCCTGTATGAAGTTGCACATAATGGGGGAAAAGACCTTAACTAGGTCTTAATTGAACATACAGCTACATAATATCCTTTTGTTTAGGCTCAAAAATGGATTTTTTTAAACCTCCTTATCAGTGCAGCTATTAAATATTGTGGCTCTCCAGCTATCAGTCTCCGATCAGCACAGTTAGTGCGTTTTACCTTCCAAGGAAGTGCACTTGGAGCCAGCTGGAGCAGGAGAGATGTAGGAGCTGGAGAAAGACGTAATTGAAACAGGCGACTGCTTCGGCACAGACAGGAAATAAAAGGAAGACTGGCCCTCCAACGGATTAAATTAGATGTTTCAAATTCAGACAGTATCAGGAAAAAGAAGACTTATGTTAGGGGGGGAAAGGTAACAGTAAGTTCATTCAGCTGAGCACCCCTCCTCCCCTCATAACACATGTTTTTGCTGGAATTTCACCACGCCGCCTGAAGGGCAGCACCGCCAGGCCTCTCTCCTGGCCAAACAACAGAGTAGCAGGTCCCTGTGCTAATGTCACACTATCCCTTCCCTCCTGCGGGCCTCTCCCTGTCAGAGCCCTCTGGTATTCTATTTCCATAAATTAGGCGTGAAATTGCGCTGGGCTGAGGATACCTGATTTCAGCTGTTTTATAGTTGGAAAAGAAAATCTTTAGACCTAAAGCAAAAACATTTTTTAAATATACTTCCTGCCTATTAGCTTGAGATAAGCCTATGAGAGAAAATACTTGCTTTGTAGAAACTTGCTTTTTTTCTTTTTCATCTCACAGAATTCTGTCTTGTTCTTCAGTCTATGTCAGGTAACACTTATTGAGTACCAACTATATACAAGGCCCTGGGCTAACAGGTGTGTCTGATATTTATGTATATGTACAATTCAGATTCTTGAATGAAGACTTACATCTTTGTTAAAGTATTATAGGAAGTAGATTTTATTTCACGTTGGACTGATCACCTGAAAGTGGCCCGGCCTTTTTTCCCTTATTTGATTCTGCATTGCATTTTTTCTAGCTAAGCAAATATGGGCCTTGGTTCAACATAGTTTGCTTAAATATCCAGGTCCAAAACTTGCTGGTAGCAGTGCCTGAGATGTTGCTTTTTAAGGTGGGTGCCTATTTCAGCATTCTGGTATCCAATGTCATTTATATATAAGGTGTTTTCTCTGAGACACACACACTCACAGAAAAACTCAAGCTGAAAACACCGTAGCTCTCCATTGTCCCCCTCTTGAAAGCTGATAAAGTTGAACATTACTAGTGGATAGAATTCCAACTTTAAAGATTGAAAATGCCTCTGTTTTTCCTACTCTGTGGCATTCCATGCTTGTAAGCCGCAGTCTTAGAGCAGTGCGGGATGCCCACCTGGTCCAGGCCTCACTTGCTCAGGTGTGCTCTCTGCTTCAGCTCCTTGAACTAAGCCCTGGGAAAATTCCCATGCAGACATCTGCTTCGCGCGCCCCGCCTCTCCAGCCGGAGGGAGGGAGGGTGTGGAATGCGTCTCGTGAGTGGGTTTTGCATGGAAAATGTTGTGGGTTGCTTCCCATCCAGCTGGAAAGCATTGTGTAGCTATAAACCTTTACTGCTGTATTAAGGTTCTATTCAGAGGGTATGAATCTCCGATATTCATGGCCCAACAACACTGTTACTAATTACTTACCTACTGAGTAGCTCCCAGGATTGGCAGCTTGGACAACAAGGGCCTACACACTTAGCATTCTCTAAAAGTATCTTGTTCATACAGATAGCATGGCTTTCATTCTTAAACTCAAAGGAACAAACTACAAATGTATACTCTGGTCCCCTATAAAGGCCACTGTGCTTAGCTTCCCACCGAAAGCCAAATGTCCTTTCCTGAAAGGTCATTTCAACGTGGGTCTCTAGGAGTGGGGACACTTAACAGAGAACTCTGCTTTCTAAGCTTTGGGGCAGGCTGTGCCGCCACTGGGGCTCAGAGTCAGGTTGGGGGTTCCAAAGAGTGCCTGGAAGTAGACTGTCCTCGGAACATACCTTTTCAGGAGCAGGGAGGAAGGGCTGCCTGCTGCCTTGTTCTGTGACGTTCAGGGCCCTAAACCAGGACACACCCTTTCAGGAATTACCAGTCTCCGGAGCTCCTCCTGAGAAAGTTCTCCCCCAGAAGTTGGTTCCCATACCTCAACGTCTTTTGGGGTGACTGTTCTTGGAGGCCCAGTCCCATGTCTGTGCACTCCTCCCAAAATTCCATCTGTTTGCTGCACTGTGTGGAGCAGCTGTGTCAGGTCCCAGGTGTCGGTGGTTACTCTGCAGTACACACTATACAGAAGCCGCATTAGCCGGGACCACGAGCACACTGTGCTAACCTTTTACACATGCCCCCTCCTCTGGGCCTCAGTGGCCCTTCTGAGACAGGGTGATATTATTATCTACGTTTTAGAAAAGAATAAACCGAAACTTAGGTCAAGGAATTCACCAAATCAGTACAACTGGTATGTGGAATTGCTAGGATTCCCACCCATAGCTGTCAGGATCGAAAGCCTTCTTGTTTCCGTGTATCACATTACCTAAACGAGGCCATTTTTACTCTGAAAACCTAGTCAGGAGACCTGGTTGTTCAGAAGGAATGGTTTCCAGAAGCCAGCCACCAGTCCATAGGGTGTCATCAAGCAGCCCTAGCTAAGACGGAAGGGAGGGAGGGCTGGGAAGGAGGTAAAGGTTGGCCTGAGCAGGTGCACACGAGACCCGTTTTACCCCATTCTTCTGGTCTCCTGTTCTCTGTCCCCACAGCAATGTTCCGACTCACTGAGACTCTCAGCTGGTTGTGATTTTAATTACTAAAAAAAAAATACTGGCCCTAAGGTGTGAATTACCTGCTAGCCTAAACTGTGCAGTTTGTTAACTCACATGAGTGTCTGTTACAGATGTGTGGAAGGTATTGGAAATAGTGGGTGGGTTTTCCTGTCTGTTCAAAGAAGGAGTCCCCAAACTAGTGTATGTAGGCACCAAGTGCACAGGGTCTGTTGAGTAGGGTGTAACATGAAATCAGCGATAGTGTGTTCAGGATAACAGATGGCATTAAATGAGTAGCATACGCATGTATGCCGGAATTATTTTCTCCAGAATCTGTCTCCAGTTTTAACTCTTCTTCCCTCCCCAGCCCCTAGTCAGAATCCCTTCACTTTCTCCTTTGCTTTCCTTTCCTTTCCATGTTAGGGTCATGGGACATCTCTTTTCTAGAATGTGACGAATGAAGGAGAAGCAGTGTTTTATCTTTCTGCCTTCCTTGGCCTACTTTAACAATACCGAAGACCTTCAGACTTAAATTAAATGTATATCTTGATTGTAGTTTTCCTGTTAAAAAAATATGCCCATCAGAGGTATCACAATTTAAAAGGGAAACGAGAGCAAAGGTGCCTAGTTTAGGTGTATCTGGGCTGAGCGTCCTATGCTCAAGCTTGGGGCCTTTTCAGCCTGCAGTGTAAGCCAACACATCCAGGTCAGCCACCTTTATCGGTAGGTTTTAAATCCTTAGAAATGTGACATATTAAAGAGAAACTCTTTTTCATTACTGAACATTGAGGGCAGGAAGGCGGGACGGCTGAATCTTCTGCCCGTGGGGAGCTCTGGACCTGGACCAGCATAAGAGCCCACTGTCAGCTCCCCCTCCTCTCCTCCCCTCCCCTCCGTCAGCCTCCAGCTCCGGCTCCTTGGTTGCACGTCCCTTCCCTCTCTCATCTTTGAACTAAGCAATATCCTGGGGATTGTTAGGTATGAAGGTGCGAAAATTCATATTTAAAAATAAGTAATGGTGATTTTAAACGCCTCTTTCCAGGCTCATGAAATGCTGACTGGCCCAGAACACCATCCATAAGACAAGTAAAATTGGGGGTTTCTGGGTTATTTGCATCCAGCTCCTGCCTTCCTAAGTTAGAAGCATGTTTTTAAGCAGGCGAAGTGCAGGTTTGTGTTGCCACAGATGTGTCATAGCCTGCAGTTCACACCCCCAGTGTAGGTGTCAACAAAGCCATCTCTTACTCCTGGAGGTGCTCATGGTGCCAAAATCAGAAATTGAATCTGATTGCGAGGAGGCCAGGCAAGACAGAACCTTCTAGTGCATGGTGCCAGTGGGCACTGGGGACGTCCACATGGAGGACTCCCAGACACGTGCCCCCCAAGAGGGAGGCATACTTTCCCTTTGAGATTCAGTGGGTGCCTGGCTGTGGAGAGAATCACAAAGCCCTTCTGGTCAGAACGAGACTCCTGCTCCGCCCTGGGCTCATGTCCCTTGTTCACACCCGGCTTCCAGGGAGCCTGGTGCTGCTCCGGAGCTTCCCACACAGAGGCCTTACACGAGACCCGGTGGTTCTCAGGTTCTCTTGCATGCAAGAGGACTTACTCCCCAAAGACCTGGTTTCTTTCCAAAGATCAGTTACTGTCACTTACGGAAAATCAGAACACAGTGGTGCGAAGCTGCATTTCTCAGTAATAGCTTCTTAAATCCCTAAACCTTTTTCCCTAAGGTCGTGTGTGTGTGTGTGTGTGTGTGTGTGTGTGTGTGTGTTGACTGCTGAGTAATTAGAAGTAAACCCATAAATCTGAATTTAGACAAGCCTGGCCTCCTCCCATGTGCGGTCACAGTAAAGGCGTTTTTAGAACTATGGAATGAGTACTTATCTGAGGCTGATACAAACTGAGATTGAAACCAAAACCGGGAAAATGTGAGAACTTGGGTCCTTTGACTACTCTGTAAAAGAATTGCAGGAGGGCATACACTTTTGAGTATATAAAGCCAGGAAATAACTGTGCAACGTTTTTAGCATTAATACCCCAGAACGAGAGACAACGCTGAACCAGAAGATCTGAGTGTCCTCCTGTTGTGGGGAACCAGTATTTGGCATGTCACAAATCTGCCCTGGTAGACGCAAAGTCACGGGGCCAGGGGCCTGCAGGCAGTGCCCCCGGTGCCCTCAGGCGCACACCTTATGTCGTGTTCTACTGACCGGTGTCCTGTGGGCACAGTCCCGCGCCTCAGCTCTGGGCCAGCGTCTGAGGTCGGCGGCTTCACGCCCCAGCTGTGGCCCGGCGGCCCCCCTGCGCTCTTTGTGCTTCAGCTCGGCCATGAGTAGGGTGAGCGTAATAACAGTACTTACCTCAGAGGACCTCAAGGGGCGCTTAAACACACTGTGTGTGAAGTGCTGGCACTGTGACTATTTTAAATGTTAGTAGCTGCGGAGACGCTGCTGGTGGGGACGGTATCGACACGCACTTGCCACCGTGTTTTACATCAGAAATCCGAACATCCCAGAATACTTCCTGAGGAGGAGCTCGGTCTCCTAGAAAGTCAGCCCAGATAGAACCGTCACCCAAACTGCACCGGGAGGCGGGAGGGTGCTGCCCCAGGGACAGGCTCCGTGCCCCCTGCAACCTGCGCCCCCTCCCGCGCAGCAGTCGCAGCCCACAGCCGCGGGAGCAGCCCCCGCCCCTGCTTCCCGGAGCCGCTGGGAAACGCTGCTCAGACGCGAGATCCAGGGCACACGGATCCCCGCGGGCATATCCAATGAGTACAACTGCTGCAGTTTGGGGCACAAGATCTTTACTAAGTGCCGAGGAAAGAAAACCTTGTTCTCTGATAGCCCAAGTTTTTTGCTACAAAAACAGGGACCAGCCTGGCCGACGTGGCTCAGAGGTTGAGCACCGACCTAGGATCCAGGAGATCGAGGTTGGATTCCGGTCAGGGCACAGGCCCGGGCTGCGGGCTCGACCCCCTGTCGGGGGCGTGCAGGAGGCAGCCGATCAATGACTCTCTCATCATTGATGTTCCCCCCCTTCCTCTCTCAGAAATCAATAAAGATATTTTAAAAAATAAAATACAAAACAGGGACCATTTGGATGGAAAACACAGTAAATTAATATTTTGTGTTTGTTATTTTTCATTGAAATGAAAAGGTGAATCACTAAATGTTATGTTGCTAAAGAAGCACATGGTATTTCAAATGGACCTGAAATATGAGGGTTGTGATGAGAACTCAGTGTTCCATGGGAATTTCCAGAAGAGCACGAGATTTGAAATCCCAGTCAGAGCTGGATCATTCAGAGCATGTGGGGAGCCTTACAAAATTAGAATTTCCCGGGCCCCTCACCAACTTAACCTGATTGCAACCTGCAGGGGTGAGACCTGAGAATGTGTATTTTTTAAAGTACCTCAGGTGATTCAAAATACACGTGGTAGGGGTGTACTTTATAACCCAACCTGCTTTATTTTCATATCCCATATTTTTGAGCACCCTCTTAAGAAAAAATAACAAATTATATACATTTTTCGAAAATGTCTTCCTATATGAGATAAAATGACCAGGGACCCTGCTTCTTGCTAAACCTCAAGGAGAAAATTTGAAGCTGTCTGGACTTCCGCAGCCACCATCCCCAGAGCCCTGCTCATGTTCCTGGCTGCAGAGCCCTCTGGGGACTGTGCTGATTAAAAGACCAGTGTGTACACACCACTGCTGACTGATGAATAGGAGAGAAGTGTCCACACACCACCGTGCTGATCTGTAGAGGAGTGTGCACACACCACTTGATGAATAATAGAGAAGTGTGCAAAGACCACTCTACTTATGCTCAGAGAGGGACATGTTCTGACTGAGGTCACAGCTCTCGTCACCTCTTTCTGTTAGGCCACAGACATCCTGCTGACCGTGTAGAAAGAAGGGGAGTTGCCAGCCCTGCCTTTGTCCCACCCCTGGTCCACTGGTATTGGAAATTGGGGCACAGTAAATGCAGACCGTGTACTTATGAGAAGTTCTCAGCACGGGGCTGCGCGCTTCTGTAGTGTCACGCTGCAAGTGTTTCTTGCATGTCTTTACATCGGAGCTATTTAAACTGAGTGATTAAATGTGAGTGAACCACACTCACAGGAAGAACATCTGTTTGCATGCTGTTTATATTGCTGAGCTCCTTCCGATATTGGAACATTTCACGTGGACTTCATGCTTAGACATAACTGATCTTCAGATGTTTTTAATTCAAGGCATACTTCCTACTCATTTGCCCATTTATACTACATGATTATTATTTTGAAATCTAATAAAAGTTTTCTTTCAGATTTTAATTTTTCTCCAATGAGAAAATATAGTATCTAGATCTTCTTTCTAACAGTTTATTTTAAAGATATATGTATAGAAATATACCACAAGTATGTGCATGTGTGTGTGTACACACATACACACACACACACACACACACACACATATATGGATAAAGATATTGGAATGTTAGGAAGGAAACTCAGGCGTTAGATTCCACACCGCCATTTAGTGTTTCGATTAGCATTGTGTGCCTTAGCGTAGTTTCAATACCTCCTGGGTTTTAGTTATAACTGAGAATTCCTTGAAAGTCAAAGAAATCACTACATCAGAGTATTCGGTAGCAAATAGAAATCTTTATATAAATTGCACTGATTTAGATCATTTAGAACATTTAAGATACTAACATCTGAATAGTCTGTAAAGGGACATTTCTACCTCCTTTTCGAAGGATCCAGATGAATTTTATGTACCTGGGACAAGGAAGACCATATGTCCTCTGTAGTACACACGTAGTACACGCATAGTGTACTGGACGTATTGGCACACCAAACACAGACAGCTGTTAATCAATGTATAAAATTATGTGGGGACTGTTGTAAATATTCAGAGTTCATAGGAAGCTTTGTAACTGGTATTTGATATGTTAAACAAACACAAAAAACACTCTCACAGTTGAAAGCTTTTCTAAAGAAAGGATTTATTGAGCCAAATGCTAGCAGAACAGGATAAGGCCTGGGGCATGGAGTCTAAGAGCAGCAGGGCCGGGTGGGGGGACAGACATGCCCGCCGGCCTGGGGTTGAGGGGCTCACTGTACATCACGTTTGGGGAAAGAAAGTATCGGTTGTTTTGAAAGAATTGACATTGGTCACAGATAAGGTGGGAAGGTGATGCGGGGCATTTCTGTGGTAGGTAGGTGCACAGCCTCTAAGAAATATTTACTTTTGATTGGCTACGGACAGCAGTCCTGAGAGTTGCGCATGTGCAGGCTGGGTGTCTGGTGGTCCCCCGGGAGGGGACGAGAGCTCTGCTCGGGGCTGCCTCAGGACCCGGCCGGCCCGCGGCTGTTCATGGGTCAGCTGCTCGCGTCTCTCTCTCCAGCCTGCTCTAACTTAATGCAGGACAGCTCAGAAGTTTTCTCCTTTGGTGCACGGGCCAGTGGTCTAAGCACTGAACCACACCGGCCAGGGCCTCTTCTAGCTTCTTAAATAAGTGGAACAACAAATCGATGTTTCTCTCTCTGTGTCTCTCTCTTTATCTCTCTCTCTTGTTCCCTTCCCCTCTCTAAGATCAACAAATTTTTAGAAGTTTACAAAAATATATGTCCTATTAAAAATATTCTGAAGAAAACTTTGCTCTTTTTCTACTCATTACAGACAGCTTATGAAATTTATTTAGGCTTTATTTCTACTTTAGAGTCTAAATTCTCTCTTTGGTAATTCAGGAAAATGTCTTTACAACTTCTCCTCATTAAAAATATTTCAAGTATCCAGGGGTTGCTCTCCTTCCTTTTTCATGTGTTTGGGTGTCAAGACTTTACACTTTAATTTTGTTGCAAAAAATAGATTCAAACCAACTAATGTGTAAGCTTTTTTAAAAAACGTAAATCCAGCCCGCATCCACCCGTGAATCAGGAGGTCACGGTTCAATTCCCAGTCGGGGCACAGGCCCAGGTTGTGGGCTCGATCCCCAGTAGGGGGGGCGGGAGGCAGCTGATCAATGACTCTCTCTCATCAATGATGTTTCTCTCTGTATCTCCCTTCCTCTCTCTGAAACTAATTAAGAAAACCCACACATACAGAAGAAACATAAATCCCAAGGAACATCTCAACATCTGTTTTTCCCGGATTGCAAGTGAAATCCCTGTTAGTGGCAGCTGGGCCTGAACGTGATCGAGAAGGGGCCTCCTGTTCCCGAGATGGGCTTATCACACGGTTAGCAGCTGGGATTTATGCGCGGACTCATTAAATAAAACAGCAGTGGCAGCTACCTCCTGCCGGAGTACACTTGGAGGTACATGCCTGAACTCCCCAGTCCGAGCCAGTCTTTTATACTGTGTATGTCTCTCATTTTTCTGCCTATTCTTGACATTTTCTGACCTCACAGTACTTTTATTATTATTTTTATTGCTACTACAACAATGATAACTCAAGGGCCTGATTTACAGACGGCACCTCAGCCGAGGCAGATTAGGGGATACCCAGAAACATGCTGCTAACGTGCCAGTTAGTCAGCCTTTTGTTTTTATTAAGTGGGGACACAGACAAGTTTGGAGAGTTGTGAATAGCTGTGGTATTGTGTTTGCTGGGGGTGCATTGCTGGGGGGCTGGGAGAAGATGAAATAATGGAGGTGCCTCAGTGTCTCTAAAGCTGATACATCCTAACATGACACTCAACTTACTCAACCGTCTTTCTTGTTTTGATTAATTGATAGTCTTTTTGTTGTTGTTCTTACTTTCCAAGTAATTATAATTTTCAGAAGGTAAAAATTCCACAAATTATTGACAAGTTTTCTTAATTGTAATGATTTCAATATGTAACCATCTCATTTGGAAGATGCCAGACCTCCTGTGCTCACAACAAAACAGCCTGTGGTGAGGGTGGTAGTGTCACTCTTAGTGCCTAGCTCAGAGGCTCGCAGCCCCTGTACGTTTGATGTGTGGGCACAGGACCGTCGCCCGTAGGCGAGGGCCAAGGCTCGGCTTGCTGGGAAAGCCCAGTGCATGGGCCAGATGCATGAGACTCGGCAGTCGCCCTCCTGCCCATGGAGCATGGCCTTCCTCTGGGCTCCTGGGGGCTTGCCCAAGCTGGGTGACAGTGCCCCTGTCTTGAGTCTTTGCTTTCACTACCCAGAGCCAGAGCTCTGCTCCTTACCCTGTCCTGCTGGACTTTGGTTCTCATTGGCGCTGCCCCCAGCGGACTCCACTTCCCTCCTCCTCACCCTGAGCCCAGGTCCTGTGCCAAGGGGATGTTATCTGTTGAGGCAGCAATGGTGCCATCTCTCTGAACCGTAGTTACCAACCTCACTGGTGGCTGTATGAGTGAATTGAACTCTACTTACGCTTCATTATTTTACCACTGCTGTGGAGTTATTAAAGTAGCATCATTCTGTGGTGGATAAATAGCATGACCTTGAGCGTCATGAAACAGACTGTCCCAGACCTTCACTCTCCGTGTGCTCCGCCAGCACTGGAGCATCGTGTGGAAGTGGTGGCACACCTGCTTCACGTGGGTTTTTCCTCCCTAACCACTGTCTTATTCAGCAGCCCATCCTTTACCTCACATTCACCTTTCTGGCTAAGAACCATCTCTGCTGGGCCTTTTCACGTCCTTCGTCAGCACTTTCATTTGGGTTTATTTCTGGGAACATTTGTCACAAAGTAAGTTTTCACCTGTTTACGGGAGTACCTGGGTGTTGAGTGGTGAGCAGACCGGAGCTCTTCTGACCCTCAGAGGTGACCCACTGAAGCTCAGTGTGGCAGATCATATTTACAGAACTGGCCACAGCAGGGATCGCAGTCCCACGTGTTCTTGCAGAACCTTGTCACCTCTCTGTCAAGAGGTAGACCCTGTTGTCCCTTCCCTGGAAGTTGGGTGGGCCTTTGTGACTGTCTTCGTGGACAGAACGTGGCAGAGATGGAACACAAGTCCCACCAGACTTCCTGTCGTGGGATGCTCGTCCTCGGGATCCAGTTGTCACCCATGAGAAAGCCTAACCTAGCCCGCGTGGAGAGGCACCAGGCTCACTGGCGACAGTCCATGTTGACCGCCAGACGCAGGAGTGACCATGAGTCCAGCCCCCAGCCTGCGCGCCTTCCAGCTCAGACCCCACCCAACAGCTCTTCCCAGATTGCTGACCACGGGATTCATGAGCATGATACACGGGAGTTTAGACCACTGAGCTCTGGGGAAAGCAGTGCCTCAGCCAGAGGACCAGTTCAGACACAGCAGCTTGCACAGGAGTTTGGCTCCGGGTCTCAGCACAGGGCGAGGCACCACAGGCCCCGCCGCCACCGGCGGGGAAGCGCCGGCCTCCGTGTCCACCCGCCCGCGCCCAGCAGCTCACCCTCCACGCAGAACAAGAGCAATGCCCGGGCGTGGTTGCTGTCTTCCAGTCAGCCTCGGGACGTTGGGGACACCAAGAACTTGCGAGTGAGTGGGTGGTGTGCCCTGCTTGGGAGGAGGACAGCGTTTCCCCTGCTCCTCTCCGCAGGCCCTGTCCCCTCGGGGTCCCCCTGCTCCTCTCCGCAGGCCCTGTCCCCTCGGGGTCCCCCTGCTCCTCTCCGCAGACCCTGTCCCCTCGGGGTCCCCCTCCTCCTCTCCGCAGGCCCTGTCCCCTCGGGGTCCCCCTGCTCCTCTCCGCAGGCCCTGTCCCCTCGGGGTCCCCCTGCTCCTCTCCGCAGGCCCTGTCCCCTCGGGGTCCCCCTGCTCCTCTCCGCAGGCCCTGTCCCCTCGGGGTCCCCCTGCTCCTCTCCGCAGACCCTGTCCCCTCGGGGTCCCCCTCCTCCTCTCCGCAGGCCCTGTCCCCTCGGGGTCCCCCTGCTCCTCTCCGCAGGCCCTGTCCCCTCGGGGTCCCCCTGCTCCTCTCCGCAGGCCCTGTCCCCTCGGGGTCCCCCTGCTCCTCTCCGCAGGCCCTGTCCCCTCGGGGTCCCCCTGCTCCTCTCCGCAGGCCCTGTCCCCTCGGGGTCCCCCTGCTCCTCTCCGCAGGCCCTGTCCCCTCGGAGCTGCTGTCTCTCCAGGGCCCCTGCCTCGGTGTCTGTTCGAGCAGAGTGACGGCTGCTCTGGGCCTTTCTCTCCCCCTTTTCCTGTTTGCCGGCAGGAAGCGAAGGTCTCCGCGTCCCTAGGGGATGGAAATATCCCGAAGACAGAAGGACCTTGCTCCCTGAGCCCATACAAGGGAAACTGTCTGTACTACCTGCTGAATCAAGGAAAGCGGGGTAGGGAGGGCTCGGCCAGCTGCCAGCTCCGGTGTGGCCCTGAGCCCTGAGCCCGGTCCAGCTGTCCGAATGGCATGGCTGTCCATGGAAAGCAGGCACTGCACTTCAAAGAGTACAAAAAGCCAACGCAGAGTGTCTCAATAATTTTCATCTGAATTACAAGTTGAAGTGATTATATTTTGGATATTAGATTAAGTAGTACATTATTAAAATTCACTCAGTCATTTCTTTTTATTGTGGCTACTAGAGAATTTTAAATGGCCTCTGTGGGGACAGTGTTTCTGTGGGCCTGGTGGTTCTGAGACCGGGACGTGTCAGTGCTTGTCTGTTACAGAAGCAGCGGTGCCTGGGAAAATACAGGGGCGCCCTTTAGAAGTGGACTGTTGCATAGCCTCCGAGACCCACGCTGGCTGCACCCCTTCAATAATGCTGCGCCCTCTTAGAACCTGTCCTCCTGAACGAGATGTTATCCACATTGTTAAAACTAAAAACTAAGCTTTTTTTTTTTTTTTTTTTTAAATCCTCAGGCAAGGATATCTTTTCCATGGCTTTTCAGAGAGGGAGGAAGGGAGGGAGGGAGGGAGGGAGGGGGGGGAGGGAGGGAGGGAAAGAGAGAGAGAAACAGCCATGTGAGAGAGAGACGTGGAATTGGTTGCCTCCTGCACCCGCCCTGCCCGGGGACAGGGATCGAGGCTGCCACCAAGGTAGTGAGTGCCCGTGACTGGGATCCCGCAGGAGACCCTTCAGTCCGTGCACCAACGCTCTAGCCACTGCAAACCAGCCAGGGCCAACTCTAAGCATTTTTGAGTATAGTTTCTCTGTGCTCTCGGTGACCAAGTGAGTTCCACAGAATGCTGTCGTGGTGTCCAGTTCCCACGTCACGGTTCCATTACTCTCTTTAAGGTAGCATTTTGACTTGCATCTGGTAAAACGATCTTTTCTTGCCACTTGCTAGAATTTTTCTTAACCCACCACCTACATCGCTTTGTTTTTATTTATTTTTATACTTCGTGCTGCAGATTTATTAAGAGTACAAATAAAAGCATGTTTTTGACCCTTTTTCAATCATAAACCCTCCTGGATTTCTCATGCCACACAAATAACTTCATGAATTATGTTCCTAACCCTGTCTGGCTGATACAAGCTCCTGCTGGAAGGTAACGGGTCAGGTTCTTAGGACTGAGTGTTGCTGCATTTTTCTCCGGCACAGTCGTTAACTTTGATCCTCACCTTATTAGACTAAAAAGTCGTCCTTTATGCTCTTCTAGAGAGAAACTTGTGCTGTAACCCAGATGGCTTGGATGCTGAAACTGCTCTCCTTTCTGAGTGTGATGTGTAAAGTGGGGTTGGCAGTTAGGAGGCGGGGTCGGAGCGTGACAGCATTCATCCTTCGGATCTGCAGGGCCAGACCACGGCCCACGGGGAACGAAGTCGGGCTGTTTCACGTGTCATGCAAAGGAAACTAGGCTGTGAGTGGACAGTCACGCATCCAAAAGCAGCAAAACTCCAGCCCCACAGAGCACTGAAAAGTGGTTTTATTCTTTTCTGCAGTCTTTGGAAGAGGCATCCCAGGGGACCACCATGTGGCAAAGCAGTGAGCCCTGAAGTTCCTATTCACCCGTCTGCCCAGTGCCGGCAGCACCTCCCACCTCGGCCCCAAACTGCTCTCAGATTCCACCGAAACCGGCTCCACTCTCCTTCCTTGTCTCTGGCCTGTGCTCTCCTCAGCCTGCACTCCCTCCAGCTAGTCCCAGTAGTCCCAGTGCCCGACAAACCGAAAGTCCTTTGGCAGGCGAAGGGGAAGGAGGGCTGTGAAAACTTACAAATGCGCTTTTCTGGTCTCTGTCACATGTCATTATGCTTTGAAATTGCTTTTTTTTAACAGCAATCACAAATAATCCACATGTGACATGCAAAATACAGCTTCTATTACAGCACGTTTAACATCTAATATTTGGTGTCAGGACTCTAAGTTTCTGTTCTTTTGTTAAGGCTGGCCCACCCAGCCTACCGCCTGCCCAGTTATCACCAATGCGGCTGGCCATCGACCCAGGGGGAAGGGGCAGGACGTGTAAAGCACCCAAGCTAACCTTGGCACGCTCACATCTTCCGCCACCCAGCGCCCAAGAGCCCTGTGTCCTTGTGCGTTGGGGGGTGGGGGGGCCTGAAGCTCGTTAATACATATGACTGAGTGGCATTGTCAGAAAGCTTGTACCAGTGTTTTGCTTCTCTCTCTGGTGGATTTTCAGTGGGATGTAGATGCCGCCTCAAGATGGCATTTATTTCAGCAGCAGCAGCACTGTTGTGTAAAACATCACGGCTCTTAAGGCAAAATGCATTTTGTTATTTTTATTCATGACTTTACTCAGATTTTGTATACAAAGAGTGAGAGAATGGCACCCCGCCTTTTGGATGCTTTTGGACATGTGAGTGGTGACCTCCGTATTCAGTGTTCGCCTGCCTTCGCTGCGTCGGGCCCGAGGATGCGGTGGTGAGAGAGGCACCACCCCCTCAGAGCATGTACAGTGACTAGGTAACATGTCGGGGTCCATCCAGTATGCCTGCACCCCGTACACGGCACCCATAAACCCCAGGGACAAGACTCCACAAAGAAGGGGGTTAGGGGTGTCTGAGCTCATGGGCTTTGAGCTGAGCAACCAAGTCCTTGGTTACTCCGCCAGTCAAGCCTCTCTGGTCCCCACTTTCTGACAGAAATACAGCGCCTCCTTTTCATTGTTCTGGGCATTAGACAGGTTAAAATGTGGGTGTGCACTAGGCCTAGAACATCGTGGCCTTGAGTAAAATTGCTTCATAAACATTTCATTTCATTCTGATCTACTTGCCCTTTGCCCCTTCGTTACTCCCTAGTAATTGCTAGTATTTCTCTTTGCCAAGACTGAATTAAAGCCAGTAAGCATTAAGAATCAGACACGTAGCCGTGAGGCCTTTTTGTCACAGTCTCTTGATAGACCATTCATCCTCTGATGGGTGATTTGAAAATTGTGTTTGATGATGGTCCCGTTTTCTCTACATTCTTTTTTATTGGTTCTAACAGACGGTCTTAAGGCTTGGACTTGAAAGATATTATTAGTAGATTAAGGTTGTAGAGCATTTTGTGGCCTCTAATGAGATTAAAAAACAAAACAAAAAATGTATCCAATTGTTCTTACTCAAGATAACGAAGAAAATCAGTGTTCACGAAGCTTGAATGGAAGATTGATTATTGTGTGTGCTTGGCACGTGTCGCTCGGAACAGTGGCTGAGAACATACCTAGGTTTGGGTGTGTTGCTTTGGGTATTTTGTTTTCCTCCTCGCTTTTTAAATACTGGTAAGTATGTCTTTTGCTAGAAATTTCTTTCAGGCTAAGTTGGAATAAGGAAATAAATGAAAAAAATTGGACTAAGCCGGCCAAATACTCTCTCCCCCATGCAGTTTCAATAGAATTCCATTGAATTAATTTCACCCCTAATAGAATCAGTTGTCCCTCCAGCCTCCTCCGGACTCTCGGCACAGCTGGTCCAAGCACAACAGCCTGTGCTGTGGGCCTGTTGAACTTGGCGGTGAGGGCGGGGACAGGGCTTGTGTCTGAAGTTAGCTGTTCCACCCTGTGCATCAGTATTGCAGTGCAGCTGGGATGCTCTGAAAACCAGTTCTTGTCAAAAAAAGAAAAAAGGTTGGTCTGAGAAGATTGTGCTAATCCTAAACCATTACTCCCACAATACTATAAAATTGTGAAAGGCTCCGCAGCCAGTAAGAATGTTGGAGCCTAGTGACTCACCTCCCAGCACTGAGTTGAAAGAAAAGGATGTTATGACCACAGGGTCCATTCCAGGGGGTATTCTCAGCGGGCGTCATTCTCTGAACGGACAGTGCCGTCGGGTTCAAATCCAGGTGGAAGAACTGCCAACACATCTCACATGAGGTGACCTGGCATGAGAGTGAGGGTGGCAGACAGCAGAGGGGAGCAGGCCAGAGGGCCTGGCCTCCATGCTGAGGACTTAACCCCACCCAAGTTCAATTGGGAGTAGAGCCCTAAGAAAGCCTCAGGAGGCAAGGGCTTGGGACCCTGGGCCCAGGCTCAGTGCCACAATGGTAGAATGCACACCAGAGTGAATGAGCAGTGAGACACCAGGGGCAGGGCAGCTGGCTGAGTGACAGGCTAGGACCACCAGCCAGGGCAGGATCAGCCCCCTTGGAGCTTTCTGTCCCCCACAAGGGACCTGAGTCGGTAGCAACACCTAGAGGAGGGACCACGGAGGCAGGAACTCCTTTGTGAGGTCCTGTCCCTTAAACATACCAGGCCATTTTCTCACTGTTTGTTAGCAGAGAGCTTTTCCAACCAGCAAGCTGTCTTGTGCCTTTTCTGGTTTCCGCATCTTCACACATAAGGGGCCCCCGCATAGATAGTGCTTATGAACTTGATCTTATGCAGGATTTGTGTGTCCAGCTGTGACAGTGGCAGAGGAAATCTCACTCCTTGCAGGTACTTCTGCAAACTCTGATTATATGCGCAATGAGATATGAAAGAAAAAGGAAAAGAAAAAGTCCACTCTAGGTTTTTGAAATTTAAAGTTTGGTTCCTTGATATGCTGGTTTAAAATGTATACGTTATAAACAAGACATGGAGAAAAGACGCTGCGTCATGTCCACACCAGGCCGTGTCTCTCCATGACTGTGTACTCGTAAGCCTGAGGATGAAGTTTAGTCTCTGATTAAAAAGCAAGTCACCTGGATGTATACTAGTACAGAACAGGAGGGCCAGGTCCTCGAGTCTGCCGTGCTGTCAGGCCCTGGAGCTGCTGGGACCGCATGGCTGAGATGTGTGGCATGGGGAGTGACGGAGCTGCACCAGGCCGGTCCCCACCGGAGGGGACGCTCAGCTCCCTGGGCCCGGCATCCAGCGCAGGCCCCCACCAGGGCTCCCAGCCCCACAGCTGGGGAGAAGGGAGGGAAAGGAGATGGTTTCTATTTGATGGCTATAGGCTCCTAGTGCCATGGAGGGACTGAGTATTCGGGGAGCTTGGAGACAGGGTGTAGACCTTTCTGTCCGTTCCCTCTCACAGGCCAATGGAGACAGTCCCCAGGAAGCCTTGCCACCTCTGCCACTGTTTAAGCTTACCAGGTAATAGCAGTTGTTGTCTTTTATAGACTACATTGTGTCTCTTGCCATGCTAAGTACTGTAACTTAATCCTAACAAGAACCACTATATTACTCCCTAGTATCATCCTCATTTCGCAGATGAGGAAGCTGTGACTCAGAGAAGGGATTTGCCCAAAGTCACGAATTTCCAAAAGATTAGAAATAATTATTAAGAAAACAGAACTTTTACTCATATATTCTCACATGCAGCTACTAAATATCTTTTCATATATGTCAACAGCAGGGTGCAGGTGGAGGGAGTGTATTAAATATGCTTCTCTTTCTATACCCTCCCAGCCGTCACCAGCTCCTCTGAAGTTGTGGCTATTTGCGTGTGGCCTGAGGGAGCTATTTGGTAGGATGTGTTCTCAAAAGACTAAACTCCGAACTGGAATCAGCCACCAAGGCAGGACTCGTGAAGTGATTCTTTCCAGCTGGTTCAGTAATTGCCTGCTTGCGCCTGTTGCTCACAAAAACGTACCTGATACCACAGTTGTAGGGCTGGCTCCCTTTCAGGATCTGAGCAATTAAAAACAGACACTTAGTTTAAGTCATCTGTGACCCTCAATAAATTAAAGAAGAAATTGAGTTTGACCAGTGGTGTTTTTATTTTACCACTATCAATTAGAGGAGCAGATTAGCACACAATATTGAATTATGCTGGGCCAGCTGCTTACACACTGCTCTTCAGGGTGGGGGGGAGCAACAAAGGAACATTTTTGAGGACATTTCCTGCCCGAGGACATTCCTATTTACATAGACATGTGCTCATCAAGCAGAAGATGATGTCTCCACAGGGGTCAGATGCACTGTCTCCCACTGGAACAATGTGGGGTGGGCCACAATTTCCTTCCACAGTTACTGGCTCTAGAAGTTCTCAAGCCACTCAGGGTTTTTTGGTTGCCTTTGGAGGGAATTTGGAGGAGGAGGGTCCGGGTGGAATCCCAGACTGTTAGCTCACCAGATATGTGACCTTGGGCCTCAGGGACTTCCTCCAGCAGCAAAGGGAGTCCTCCAGCTCCAAGAGCTTTGGTCAGGAGACTGTTGTCAGGCCTGTCAGAGAGACAGAACGGGGCCCACAGGGAGAGGGAGCACTGAGGGGAGTGAGTGACCCGTTTCTGGAGTTTTCCACCCAATGGATGTAGGGTCTGGGACAGACTGGTTCCCAGCCTTGACTGCTAGAGAGACCTGCCAGGGAAGGGCAGCCCTGGACCTGAGGAGGCGTGTGGATTGCAGCATCCCACCTCTGCCCAACTTGTAAACAGACTGGAGCTTTTCTCTTTAGGGCCTTGGCCAGGCCTGTCTGGGGAGCGGCCCAGGAAGCGTGCAAGGTGACAGGACAGGCAGGGTCCGGGAGCAGCCTGGGAGGCCTGCAAGGTGACAGGACAGGCTGGGTCCAGGGAGCTGCCCAGGAGGCCTGCAAGGTGACAGAACAGGCTAGTCCTGGGAGCAGCCTGGGAGGCCTGCAAGGTGACAGGACAAGCCTTTGAACGGCCAGGCACAGCAATAAGAAACCTGAACCAGGAGGGCAGCGGGGGTGTTGGGTTGGAAAAACATTCTCAGGCGTTTTTCTGCCTTAAAGGGAAAAAAGAAAATCCAAGGGGCCAAGTCCTGCCTGTGGCACTGGTACAGCCCTGGCCCACACTGGTCAGGCCGCTGCTGCCGACGCACTTTGAGGTCTGAACTGCGAACGTCAGCAGGCTTTTTCCTGGCTGGCAGGAAGGGAAAGTTCCCTCCAGTGACAGACAAAAATAATGATCTGGGGCAAGTGTAGGCCTTCGGAGGTTACGGTGAAAATTAATGGAGGGCCACGCTAACTAATGTTACTCTAATCCTGCAGTTTGGGGCAGGGGGCTGGATTTCTGTTTTATAGCATGTTTTACAAACTAACCTGTTTTAGATGTTGGAACACTCCATACCGGAGCGAGTTCCAGGTCAGAAGCCTGCCCCTCCTTGGGAATGCCACAGTCCTTGCTGCTCCTAGGGCAGGCAGCCTGTCCCACTTGTCTGCTGTCCTCCCCGAGCCTTTTACGTTGGCTCATTTATCTTTCAGGTGTGATAATCACCCGCTTCCATCAGTATGCCATTATCCTAAACGGGCAATTATCTACGTTGTCACTTTTGCCTTTGCTCTTTTGACCTAGGGGTCACAGAGTCCTGAGTGTAACTGAATCCAGCAAAATTATTCCCTTACCTGTCATATAAATAGTCATCCCGGCAAAATGAGACCCACGGGGGCTTTTCGCGAGGTGTTGAGAAGGCCGGTCTAACTCGCTCCTTTATTCGGCTCTTTCAGGAATGCAGTACTGTTCTGGCACTCTATCAAAATAAAACAAAGTTCCATTTTTCAGCTTCTTATTTAAAGTGTGCACCCCTGAGCTCACAAATGCTTCTTTGTGGCCTTCTTTATTGAAATTTCCATTCAGCTCGTCCATCTGTGAGCTGTGTTTACCACTATTTCTAGGGAAAGAATTCAGTATTTCACCTTTATTTGGGGTGTAAGGTCATAAAACTGTCTGGATTATTTCAGCTATATTTATACCAAACTTAATATTGCTTCTTTAACAGGTTTAAAGCTTTTAATTCCCTGGTTCATTATTCACAGGGAGCAGCCTGAAGAGAGCTGTGTTTTAAAATGAGGACGGCATTTTATACCTTCTTGCTATCCCTTCACCATCCCCCCAAGAGAAAGTGTTCTATAAATGTGGATTTCATCCAAGGAACATCTGATTAAACCTCAGCCTGTCCCTTGCGATGCTGCCGACTGCACATTATTGCGTTTCAGGGGCAGAGACTCTCCAAGTTCTCTTTTCTCCTGGAAGTAGCAATGCCATTCCTGTCTTAGAAACTCTTGGCTCATGGCAGAGCACCCACTGTTGAAGCCAGGTCTCCATACAGAGCTGACATATCCGTGTGCGTGTGTGTACATACAGATGTGTGGGTACGTATGTACGCATGTGTGTGTGTGAATGGGCCTGTGTGTGGATTTGTGCATATGTGTATGGGGACATGTGTATGTGCATATATGTGAATATGTATATGTGCAAAATGTGTGTATGTATATGTATATTTTTTAAATAGATATTAAATATTTAAATTTCTCAAAGCAAGGTGCCTTAAGCCTTCAGCAGTGAATTTGGAACTACGTCAAAAAGAAATAATATAAAAGTACAAAGTTTATTTCTCTTTGTTGAATTGACACATCATCATTTTTTAAAAACGTTTTGCACATTCCCCGTAGCAGCCTGAACTTGGAGGAAGCAGTGTGGAGTCATGGAAAGAGCGCTGCCTGTGGCACACTCCTGGCTGGTTGGGGTGGCAGGACGCGGTGCCGCGATGCGTCCCACCCACCCGTCTCCTCCGCTTCCCAGTAGGAGCAGTGCAGCCTATTTAATGCGGAGATTAGGTTAAATGCGGTGTGAGAAGCAAATGTGCAGTGGCTGCATGGTGCCTGTGTGCTGCATGGTCCCCATAATGCCGGCATGGACCCTGTGGTGCCTGCATGGTGCCTGCGTGGTGCCTATGATGCCTGCATGGTGCCTATGGTGCCCGCGTGGTGCCTGTGGTGCCTGCGTGGTGCCTGGCCCATAGTAGGTGTTCATCAGAGATGGGCTTTGTTATCATTGCACCAGGTTTCCCAGGGTAAAAGGTGACCAGAGTTCGTGTCTAAACCATTTGTTTTCACACTAGTGATGGTCTGACACCTGTCCTCTGTGACCTTTTGCCAGATGGCCACCTACAAATGTTCCCTGCTGTTGCTTCCTCGGTTGATGAGCCCTGGCCACATCCCCCCAGGAGTTTGCAGCACTTGCTGGGAAGAGTGTCAGTCTTCACCCTAACATTTATTTCCTGTGTTGACAGGCTCTCGGTAGGCAAGTTGAGTGCCCCCATGGAAAAGAGCTGAGGCCGTGCTTCGGGGATTAGGTTCAATGCAGATTTTGATCCCAGAGGTCTGAGGTGTAGAACCTGAGATTCCACATATTGGACTCTCATCCTCAGAGCATTCTTTGAGTTTCAGGATCTAAGATTCCTCAAATGCTGTGGGATGTAAGGCTTTGTAACAACAGGAATGACTTCTATTTTAATGGAAACTATATATTCAACATAATTTGTTTTACCTGCCCCTTGACTTTGCACACTCAAAGGAAGTAAAGAAATGGTATGTTTTGACTACCCTCCCGTGAATGGTTTAGAAAAGGCATTCTCTTCTGGACCACTATGTGTTGTCTACTGCAAATCACACATGGGTCAGTGTGTTGACTGAGGGAGGTGCCGTCTCCAAGGCGAGCTGGTTTGCTTCCCTGCTGCCCCTGTGACTGCAGGATGGGGCTGTGGAAGGCCAGGGAATGACAAGACATGCCCTACAGTGCTCAGTAGACACTGCCCACAAAACCCCACTGACCTTCAGCTGGGTATTAGCTTGCTAGCAGAATTCTCCACCTCTCGGAGGATTGGTACATCTATAAAACCTTGCTCCTGGATCCCTGAGGTGTTTTATTTACTTATTTTTAACGATCATATTAGGTGTTATGGGTTTTAATTCAGTAGTTGTCACTAATAGACTTGTTCTTTGGAAGAAGCCAAAGACAACTGGCCATCTAGTGGCCCTGCTTGGAAATCCCCAGGACCTGCACAGACCCCAGAAAAGGTCAAAGATTTGCCTGGTCCCAGAGACATTTCTCCTGAGTCCTTCCTGGCTGTGCCTCAGGCTGGCAGCTCTGCCTTCAGCTCTCTGAAACTAAGACCTCTTTTCTTATCCTCTTGTCAGCTCAGGTCTTTTGATCCTCTGAGATCATATACACCTATGTATGGTTCGGTCAAAGCTGCTGGTAAAGGTGACTACAGGGATTCAGTGTGGGAATCTGCCTCTTTATAAGCACGAAGAGAAACTTTGGAAGCTACTTCTTTTTTGTTTGGGTCAAGTGATTTCTCCCCTGCCCTGAATTACCATGCTTTTCAGAACCTTCACTTGCTGTACATGTGTGTTCAATGTGAACCACAGGTTAAGGCATCTTTTCTCGATTTCTGTGAGGCAGAGGACAGCGTGTGTGTTTAGGCCTATGTTTGTCTGTGTCTGAACATTTGCACGCGGCCATCACTTGGG
This sequence comes from Miniopterus schreibersii, assembly GCF_964146895.1. Taxonomy (NCBI): domain Eukaryota; kingdom Metazoa; phylum Chordata; class Mammalia; order Chiroptera; family Miniopteridae; genus Miniopterus; species Miniopterus schreibersii. The sequence continues at coordinate 81,904,535 of NC_138109.1, read as the reverse complement.
GATGCAGATGGGCCCTGATTCACTTTTAAAAGCCTAGTGAGAGATTGCATTGTGTTTTGTTTTACAAAATATGAAAACTATCTGCAGCTGTGAAGGAATAACCCTCGTAATTCATTGGAGAGCCTGCCTCTCTTACTTGTGGGATCTACTCCATATCTCACATCAACTCATTACTCTGTCCACCCCCCGTGTTCGCAGAAAGCCCGCATGATGGATGCTGTAAAACAAGGCTGTTATGTCCACAGGCGGGGGAGGCTGAGCCCTGTGACACAGGAGTGATGAGGCACAAGTGAGTTAAGAAGACAGTATATCTCTCTACACCAGATAATATACTGTCCTGTGTTCTGCAGCTATATTTATATTAGCAGTGTAGCTAAGAGAAGAGAAAAGTAGAACTCTTATGTTTTTGATTCATTTATTTATAAGGCCTTGCCTCCAACATTTTCAGTGCTCTTTGAGAGTTTTGCAAGAAGCAGCCATGGCTATGGCCACCTTCTTTCAAGATTTCCTTTAATTAATTTTTATATGTCATTGGAATGTTGATTTTTGAGTAGATATAGGTATTTCTTTGCTTTAAATTAAAGCTACTATTCAAAATTTCACCTAGTTCTATTTTTCAAGAATGTATCTTATATAGTGCTTTCAATTTTCACCCAATAATAAATGCTAAGATACTCATAAACTGTTAATGGGCTTGATATTTCTTAAAAACAGGCTGTCCCCTTTCATGTCAAAATCTTCTCTATCCTTTCCAAAGAGACTCAAGTCTTAACTCGTTCTTGAACTAAGACATGACTCCCTCAGTAGAGTTTCTTCTCCACATTCTCTTAGGAGGAACTGACCTCTTAGAATTCCTGTGTTGGACACTCCTCAGAGCTGGGCCAATACACCCAGAGCTCTGAGTCAGCAGCTGACTGACTTCAGAGTGAACTGCCCACTTCCCTTACTCGTCTGAAGCTGCCATGACATGTGTACCCCAGTTTTCCTCTGATGTCTCACACACCTGTCCAGTGTCAGCCCTCTCTCTTCATTGGTATGACTCTGCTTAGGGGTGTGGTCCAGAGGCACCCAGAACCTTTGTGAAACGGCTGAGGCAAATGATAATTTCATGTCCAGCGTTTGACACTGTAGCAATGGACAAGGCTTTCATTACCGTCTCAGTAGAAGAAGAGAGTTGTACTTGAGGAATTATTACTTCAATGGATGCTAATACCTCCCGAGGAACACCAGGCCTATTGAGAAAGACCTTGGTTAACCAAATAACTTAGCTTCTTCTCTCAAATAGTGCACTAACTTGAAGTTAAAGTAGTGGGCCTCACTGAGTTTTCTGACTGCCCTGAGTGAATTGTAGAGCTCACGCTGTTTTCCCCCGACTTTCTCTGCTTTTTTCATCACCCATTGAGACAGCCTATATCCCCCCTGCCATTGGCTTTACCCCTGCCGTTTGAGCCCAGTGTGTGCAGTTAGGGGATGGTAGGCCCTGCATTCACAGAGAAATAAGATGCGATCTTTCAATACTAGTCCCAGCCAGTGATCATTAAAAGCTTCTGTGTGATCTTTTCACCTGTATTTTCTCTGAAACATATTTCCCAGCTTAAACATGAGAAATACCAAACAGGAACACAGAGTTAGTGTCTTCAATCCAACCCCTCCTCCCGTAAACTAGTCGTTACTGACAAGCTGCCGCCTGCTGAGGAGCGGAGAGGAAACGAAGAGCATGTGCTCCGTTCCCACGTGCAGGGTTATCTTAGGAGCATAGAAGCACCGCGACCAGTTCTGCCCCCAGTAGGCATCCCCCACTGTCCCAGCCTGTTTTCCAAGTTCTGCTCAGTCTAGACAACCTAGCACATGATCGTAGACGGCGCTGTGCCCAGTCAGCGTCTCTGTCCTCCGAGACCCTGTGCAGGCTTTTCCATTTTAGGAGCTAAATCTAATTGTAAAGTGTTTAACTGCCTCTGAGGGTGCAGTCCCAATACTCACCCACTGACATTCCTTAAGGGGCACCTTCTGTATTTGAAAGGGGCTTTTTCTTATTGAGACACGGATTCAAAATATCAGCTCAGATGCCTTGTTATTTTCACTGAAGACAGAATGAAAGGACTCCGGGAATTGTGTACAGAAGAATTTGTCTACATAGACACAGCACTTTCCAGTTATAAAAAAGCATATTTCATTTTTTCCTTAGCATATTCCTTTCTTGTTCTACCATCAGGGATTTTTTTTGAAAGCACTGGGTTTTGATTGTGGTCTTCACCTCATTTTCTCCTTCTGCATCTGGGAATGCATGAGCCTCTGGAGGTCACGCAGGGCAGTGTGTGCTGAGCACATGTTGCGCTGTCTTCGTAAACACCGCGTAAAGCCAGCCGTCACCAAGGCTGGGTGTCTGCTGCCAGGCTGCTCTTTCTGTTGCTGTTGGAGGTCGACAAAGGCCTCTCTGCTTGTTCTCTGTGCGTTCTTGTACTCTGAGTTTCTCTTGACACGGATTTTCTCTCTATTATGTGTTCACACTTCCCAGATAGCTCTTCTCTCTTCTCTTCTCCTGGGTATTTACAATGTTGGTAAATAGGTGCTCTCCTTGCTGGACCCACCAGATGTCAGAGCACTGTTTGTTTTCAGTTGTGCCACCTCTTGCTCATACCACTGCAGGACGCTGGCAAATCAGTTAACGTCTCTCATCCATTGTTTTCTCATGGGTAAAAGAAACAATGATACCTGTTTTATTAACTCAGAGTTGTGTGGATCAGATGACACAGTGTGAGGGTGTTTATGAAACGTAGCCTGTGTAACGGTAGGATATCTGTGCCTGGTTTACTCAGCTTGACTGGCATTATTAATGCAAACGAGTGTTACTCCCATCGTTATGGGTACTGTACACTCATGATCTCCCTTATTTTTTTGAAGCCTACAGAAGAAGCATTGCTATCTGTTTTCACAGCTTTCTGGACATTGAGTAGCAGAGCTGGGATTCTAACCAGGGTGTGTCTGACGCCTACGCCTTCCTCGTGGTTTCTCTCTGCACCCTAAGTTAGGAGAAAGAGAAGACAGACAAAGGGAGACAGTTGAAAGTGAATATAGTTTGTGTAACGCCTTGCCGCTGACACGTTACGGATGCGTCCTGTTTTCGAGCTTAGCTATCTTAGCTCACGAGGAGTACGGTGCCTGGGTGCCAGCAGGCAGGGGTGCCAGCGTGTGCGCGGTGTGAGGGATGAGTGTGGGTCGAAAGCGACTGCATCTTATACGCCCTTTCCTTGTTCCGTTATTTCATTTAGTTTAATCATTTTATGTGTGTGTCCTGTGAGCCCAGTGGAGAGCATCGGGCCATCAGAGGCTGCACCCCACACTCTGGCGACTGCTTCTTCACGTACCCCCTGGTGGCCCTGCTTAGGAATCGGCCTCACTTAAAATCTTTTCCAAGCAGTTTGGCTGGGTGCTTTTGGTTAAACCACCTTCTGTCCTCATTAGGAATACTGTCATGGGTGCTTCGGATTCGCTCTTTTCCTTCTGATTTCCATTTTTCTGGTATAAGCTTTCTCTTTACTACTCAGTGGTTGGCTCTCAGACCAGGAAGGCAAGTTCGACTTCATAAAATCAACAACTAGCGTTTCGTTTGCACAGTGGTTTACCTCTGACAAAGACAGCTCTGTTCCCTGCCACTGTCCGGCTCCCAGGGCAAGGGCCCCTGAGGCAAGACTCAGCCAGCGGCGAGCAGGCCGCCTTCCAGTTGCGCCCTGGACAGTCGTGCGGGCAGTGTGCACGGCCTCGCCCGTGTCCGCCTCAGCCTGAGACCTTGGTTGCAAGGACTGCGGCCCGAGTCTCTCGTGCGGGGACTGCGGCCCGAGTCTCTCGTGCGGGGACTGCGGCCCGAGTCTCTCGTGCGGGGACTGCGGCCCGAGTCTCTCGTGCGGGGACTGCGGCCCGAGTCTCTCGTGCGGGGACTGCGGCCCGAATGTCTCTCGTGCGGGGACTGCGGCCCGAGTCTCTCGTGCGGGGACTGCGGCCCGAATGTCTCTCGTGCGCGGACTGCGGCCCGAGTCTCTCGTGCTCCCACAGCTCTTAATACAGCACCTGGAGCTTGGCCTCTCAGTAAATGTGTGCTGGATGGGAGCATGAGGGAAAGAAAGTTAATGGAAATCCTAGTGTTACCTCTGTAAATAAAAATTTTCGAACCCTGCGGCCAGAGCTAGCCTGCAGGAGGCATCTGCGAACGTTCTGCAGACTTAGACCACATCCCGTGTGCAGCTCACACAGTTTTCACTGAAGAGGTACCCTCCTCACTGTTCATCAGACCCTCAGGGCGTCCATGAACCAAATACAGTAAATAATCACTACTTTAAAAAATTAGACAGATAGCCATAAAATATTTTAAGATTTTATTCAGCATTCATAGCAAAAGATAGAAGTCATCAGAAAGTTAGATTCAACCTCTGTGTTACTAAAGAGTGTCAGCATTTCACGTCTAAGCTAATCCTTTTTGGTTTGTTGGAGCCTAAAACTAACGCGATGGAAGCCTGGGCTTCAGTTTTCCCCCCGGCCGACTCACAGTACAGTTCTGTGGCCGTAGGCCTCACCGAGTCCCACAGACCTCCCGAAATGCCCGTGAAGGGCTGGACAGGGCAGGAATCAGAGCATTCCACTCGCTTTCCTCTACGTCCCCTGTATTGTGCGTGTTCCTAGCTTCAGTCTAAATACCCCTTGCCCGTCAGCTGAGAAGTCACCACCACAGGCTCACGGGTACGTGTGTTTCATTTCCCAGGCCTGAGAGCTTCGCCAACCTTCGGCGCTCCGGGGGGGGGGGGGGGGGGGGTCTCCTGCGTCATGCTAGACACCCCTGCAGCACTGGATGCCCTGTAGCTGATGCGTGGTGTCATTGTGTAATGTGTGCTCATTACTGTCTGCCCCTGGGAGAGCTCACTCAAGTAGCTGAGGGCATGTTACACAGAAGCCCCAAGGCCAGGCAGAGGTCGTAGCCCTAGAAAGGGCTGATACCTCAGATCACCTAATGTGCCGTAAAATACACCAGCAAATAATCTTCCTCACCAGGTGCTTTGCTGTGTATCGTGGATTGTGTTCTAACCAAAGGAAGCCGTTACTCCTCACCTGGGCATATTGCTTCATACCCTTACCTCTTACATAGTCAAGGAGTAGTAAAGAAACCCAAAGTAAAAAATGTTTAAAAGCTTCAGTCTGCAAAATGTCAGCAGATGGATACTGGTTTATAATAGTTGTGATAGGCCAACATTTAGAAATTGTGAATATTAAAAAGAAACAAAATATTTATTAAGTCAAAGCAAAGCACGGTATGCATTATGGTGCAGTAGCTAATAAGAAACATATTCATCAGAGAGTTACGTTAGTAAGCGTGGCCCTCCCTTGGTTGAGCAGAAGAGCGCCACAGTGTGCCTTGAGCTTGAATTCTCTAACGTTTCTGAGTCATATCCTTCCAATTAAATTTTTTAAATGCAAGTGATGAAATGGTCATTGTTGTGCTTTTTGAACACATCTCATTAATTATCCTATCTCTAAATATTTCAGTGTGTTCTCTCAACCATCTGAAATGTCATAGTCAGCTGTCCTCTTTGGCATTATATGCTTCATTCAATTAGATGTCCCCGTGTTTACACATACACGGTATGGTCAGTGATTCATGTTACCTGCTAAGGTTTCCTCTTTCCTGATTTAAAATGCATTTAAAGGCTAAACTACCAAAATGGGCTTTTTTTTTTTGACCTGGGGATCTTACTGCTTTATATAGTAACACACAAACAGGCTACATACTTATTTTAACACCACCAAACCCACATTTGCCTTCATTGTGAAAGTAAGGTTCGGTCAGCTGAGGTCGCACTGGACTCTCCCAGCGTCGAGGGCAGAGAGCTGGTGGCCTCTGTCACAGACGGAGAGTCGAGGCCAAGGGAATGGTTCTCGGGCAGCTCAGAGCTGGGATTAACTTGGATCACCTACTCTTCTGCTTTTAATGAAAGTCCCTCCTTGTATTTTCTTGTTTGGAAGAGAGTCCAAAGTTATCTCATGCTAATTCAGCCCGGCAGTGCCCTCCGGGGATGTCACAGGCTTCCCTGACCTCTCCCGGGAGAGACTCGGGGAAGGGGTGAGGAGAATTAAACATTCCTGAGAAATTGGAAAGCAGCAGCCCCCAGAGAATTTGCAGAGAAACTCGCTCCAGACTCAGCTGCCAGATACTCAAGTCACCTTTTCAGCACTTGCTTGATGTCTCTCTCAGTCCCATCTGGCTTGACTCAGAGGTCAGTCTGGGGACTGGGAAAGGTGGCAGCTTTGAGAAGAATTCAGGGGAGGTCCGGCACTGTCTGTCTTTGTCATTTGTTATTGGAAGTACATTCGAAAGGGTGGACAGAGCGTAGGGTGAAAGTAGTACTGGATTTTGCTTGGCTGCCTTTTTTTTTTTTAACTCCAAATTTACTTCAGATGAACTGGTACTTTTGTTTCCCAGATAGTGAGTTCCCTGATTTTTGATGACTGAAATTTAAGGCTTGTTGTTATTTTTATCATGTAGGACCTCTGCAACTAATTATTTTATAATTACATTGGTGATTTCACAAAGGATGTTCTCTTGTGCCTTTAATGAAATTTGGGGTGGGGGGCAGGGAGGTTAGAAAATATGTTTCCGGTTTAAAATTATATTCTCTTTGTGGTTTACATTTCCTATATGAAGAATTCCAGCAAAGTAGGAAGACATGAGTATTCTTAAATACGATGTCTCTGTTGTAAACAAACGAAGACACGACGCGTTCTAGTTTGCCCGTTTTATTTTCCGGTGAACTGAAGCACGTGTGTGCCCGGCAGTGAAGGCGCGAGGGGGAGGTTTGGAGGCTCTTGCTCCGTCTGCACTGATGTCAGATTCCTACGGAGGGGCTCCGGTCGGAGCAGAGACCTCCCTGGACAGGTCTGGCTGCTCGCTGTGTGTGTAGTCCAGGCAAAGTTTTACTTTTTTTTAGCTAACACCCAAAATTTGAGAGATTGTTTTAGCATAACTCTTGATTTTTAGCCTTTCAGATGGAACCGTCTGCTGGGGGAAGCGTGCGCTGCCCCTCTAGAGCGGGTGTTCTCTGCCTCAGCCACCAGGGTGAGCCCTCTGGGTGCCCTGCAGCCCTGGCGCTGGGAGCCTGTCTCAGACCCTCTGCCCAGTGCCTCAGTAAAAAAGAGAGGTCACTGGACAGTTATTTCTAACTCTTGTGTAGAAGCAGGTAGACAAATATTACGTTTCTGCCTTCATTGGCTCACATGTGATTCTCATATTTTTACCTCCTGTATAGTGACCTAGAAGGAGGGTTGGCCTGGACAGGGGAGGCCTGGGCTCTTGTGCTGGCCTGTCTCTAGCCACCTGGAACATCTTGCTGGACCCCATTTTATTACCCTTAAAAACGAAATGGACCTGCCAACTCTCCAGAGTTCTCTGATCTTTGTTACTGTCCCCTTTCCAGTGATTCAATACACAATAGCTTAGGTTTCCTAACTTCTCTGGTTTCTCTGTCAAAAACAAATCAGAGAGTCCAACACATTGATGCACCGAGAGAGTACTGTCCGTAACAAACGCGCCGGAACCCCTTTCCGCGGTGAGGATCACTCACGTTGCGCCCTCCCGCCCATCTCCACGGCCGTCCAGCAGTCCCAGTGGACGTCTGCACTCACATCCGAAGTGGAGTCGTTGGTGAGGGATCGCGCAGGGGATGTTTCAGGGAGCAGGCTACAGCCCTCGAAATCCTCGGTGCTGGTGCTAAGGCTGACGTGGGAGGGGGCAGGGTCCTGCGCTGGGTGCTGGGGGCACCCGCCCGGGCCCGCACTTCAGGGCCCCTCTAAGCCAGGGTGTGCTGGAAGGGTTAAGGGCCCAGCCCCAGCGCCCATCGGGAGTGTCTCAGCGCGGGAGAGAACCTGGCACAAAGTGTGTTTTCATGGAACTGCTTATCAAAACTAAGCCTCTGCCGGTTCCTTCGGGCGGGCGGGCGGGCTGGGTGGAAAGCTGGCAGCGGGGTCAGGAAATCTGCCTGTTCTCTTGCTGCAGCCTGACCCTCTCGCAGGTCACCCCCAGCGTGTCTCAGTTTCTCAGGCTGGAAAAGAAGATGAAGACATCAGTGTTCTTTGTAAGAAATGTTAGGTATTTTTCTGATTATTTTCATCAAAACTATTGCAAATGAATATTTTCATGGGGGCTCTGCCTTGATCGGCCTTAGATTCACTCTTCAGAGCCTTATCTGTTGGGAGGCGCTGCTCAGCTTCTTGCTGCCTGTTGGTGTGTCCCACCGGACGGGACACATGTCAGCACATCCCCCACTCTAGGGAGGGAGACAGTGGAGGTGGGAGCTCCCTGTGCCAAAATAAACAGTGACGTTTGGAAACACTTAGACCAAGACAATTAGGAAAACTATGTTGAATAAAGATGGCATTACACTGCTTTTTATGCTTAAGTTAGAACTCACTTCCAAAAGCACTCTCCAGTTAACCCGTGTGTTCATAAAAGTTGCTTGGTTTTTTTTTTGGTTGGTTGGTTGTTTTAAAGATTTTATTTGTTTAAATCTGCTTATTATTCCCCAGTTCAGGTTCTACTTAAGAGTTTTTCTACTTCATTGACAAATCCTGTTGGAAAAGCCTCTGTCAACAGCTGTTTACTATTTAGGAAGACTGTCAAAGGAGCACATCTACAATAATTAGTGAAACTATTCAGAGAAAGAGGCCTAGAGTTCCTCTGAACCATCTACTTGTATAACGCAGATTTATTTTCCTGAAATAGCAGAGACCCACGTAGAAGACAAACATATAAATTATCAGGATTTTTATGCTCTTTTAAAACTCGAATATAACTGACCTGTTTTGGGCAAGGAATCAGAAATTCTTAAGGATGGAAATGTTGAAACCCAGATTCAGTTCTAAAACACATTTTTTTTAAAAAGAATGTGCTCAGAAAAATGCTGTGCTTTTGTGTTAAGCATGATAATGGTCTGTGGAATTACCACATCGTATCTCGATGATTGTTAGGGAACACTGATCTCTTAGGCATTAACCCTGGAATTTTCTCCAATAATATTATCATTTATAGTAGCAATAACATTTAGTAGATCTCAAAGTGCTTTCAAAATGTTATCTGAGCCCTGCCCGGTTTGGCTCGGTTTTCCGAGCTCTGGCCTGAGGATTGAAGGGCCGGGGGTTTGAGTCAGGCTGAGGGCACATACCTGGGTTGCAGGCTCGATCCCTGGCCCCAGTCGGGGCTTGTGCAAAAGGCAACCAACCCGTGTCTCCCTCACACTGATGTTTCTCTCCCGCTCTCCCACTCTCTCTGAAAAGCAATGGGTAGGATTTAAAGAAACTGTTGCCTGATGTGCCACCTAAAACCATGGCACCTGTGTAAGGAAGTCGAAGGTGAAGAGGCCACCTGCCGTAGGACTCGGGACTTCCTTCTGCGCTCTTTCCACCGCAGAGCACCGAGGCTGTCCTCTAGGACTGCCCATTTTCCCGTAAAACACTTCATTTGGAAAGACGCGTAAACATGCGAGGCCTTCACGTCTTGGCTCTGCGATCCTCTCAGCTCTCACGTTCTGCGCACGGTTTGGGTTTTCCTTTTGAGTATGTGTTTTTGTATCCAGTCTCACACCACAGGCTCCTGTTTCATAAAAGTGTGCGAGTGATCACAGAAAGGGTTCCTAAGCTACCAGCACTGTGTTTACTGCTGGGAACAAGAGCTTTTAAAAATATATAACAAAAGTTTTTTTTCTCTCTCCTTCGCTCTTAGCTTCCACCTCCAGTGGTGCTAGGAGAAGGTGAACCAGATGAGAAACAGGCCGTGCTGGGCGTCTCTGTTCTCCGACGCAGCCTCCAGCGGGTGGGGGCCTCCGCTCCAGGGGCCGGGGTTGGAGCAGGTGGCGCCGTTTCCTCCGAGTGAGCGGACGGCTCTGCCCCCAGCCGAGGGCACTGCTCACTCTCGGGAGCAAATGGCTCAGGCTTGTCCTTTTTCTGAGTGGTTCTAGCAAAGTTTTAAACTAACACCGAGTTGGAGACAAAAGTGAGTCGTGCAAACTGAGAAACGGCTCTTGTTGCTTCGCAGGTCGCCCCATTGTCCCATTGTTCCCTAGAGCGGACCAGACCGGAGTCCAGTTTAGAAATACAGTGCTTGATTTTTTCATCTGTTTGTCCTGGGGTCGGTCAGACATAGGCAATCTTTATGGGAAAGAAAGACAGGCAGGAGCAACTGTGTGACTGTCACTGCAGCGGAGCGTGGCCATTCCCTCCCTGACCCAGCTCTGAGGCGTAGCCAGGTTGGAGCACAGCGCACGGGGGTCAAGGATTTATCACTTGGCAGCCAGGTCACTCTTGGGGAGACACTAGGACTTTATCTCTGTACCCAAGAGTACTGATCGACTGAATGTTTTTCTTAAAGGCTTAATTCTCTGGTTCTTCTGCTCCCTCCCAACACCCCCCCCCCCAGCTCTGTGCTGAATTCGTTCCTTTCCACTTCGCTCCAGAGGAGTCACTCTGGAGGACGCCTCCCTCCACCTAATGGGGCCGGCTCAGTGGGGGGGGCGCATTAGTGTGTCGCCACGTCTGTGGGGGACCCAGTGGCCCACATATAGCAGCACCTTACGATACGTCCTAAAGCTCCGACAGCATAGGTCACCACCACCCACTTTTGTTTTTCTCTCTGTGGTTTTAGAAAGATGTGGTAGAAATGGGAACTGAAGAGTTGGTGTGGAAAGAGCAGAAAGTGTGATTATCACACCGGCTCATTTTCAGGAGCAGGAAAGGTGCACCACACAGTCTAGCGCACGCTTTAGAAGGGCCCGCTTCACTTACGACTTTTGGAGCAAATGTTCAATATTATTGATTTAAAAACAAAAGTATCAGCATTACCCAGTGTCTCACTCAGGGTGAAGAAAAACCTGGGGGTAACATTTAAAATTTAGTTTTGAAATGTTATTAGTTTGAAGTTTTCTGAAGACCCTTTTACTCTTAATAAGTGCAAAGAGAGCACCTTCGTATTTGAGCAGATGAACAGGTGTGTGGCTGCGGCCGGCTTGGCGCACCTCGCTTTGGGGAGCCGCGCATGGCACGCCTTCCTGGGGAGGCTCCAGTCCTGAAGCGCGCCTGTGTAAATACCCTCTCAAGGTGCTCCCTTTCTCTGAAAGTCGGCGCCCGAAAGCATGAAGCACAGATCGTCTCGGGCCAAGAGTTGCGTCATGAGCCCTTTGTGATCAATAAGAACATTGTGGTGGTGATTTCATGGCTGATTGACTTATACGTCTACAAGCCAGCACTTGACCTGCAAGGCTGGCCTGGCTGCTCGGGTGCGAGCGCGGCCCTTCCCGCCTGCCTGGCACCGAGCTCCGGGCCTGTCTTCCCTCGCCGCAGCAGGGTGCAGCCTTCAGTTTCGTAGTGAGTAACCGTCCGCGGGGCCTGCTGCTTTGTGAAAGGTATTCTGTCTTTTCGGGCAGAGCCACAATCGCAGGATAATTGGTGTTAGGGAGGGAAAAGAACAGAACTGAAAACCACATCAGATACCTGGTGGTGAACTGTTGAACTTTGAAGAGGCAGAAAATGTGATGGTTTTATTTTTCTTAATAGCTAGTAAATGCAAATAATTCCAGGCAATTGAACATTTAGTGATATGACGATACAGAAAGGCCCAACCGTAAAATGGCCCCACGTGTGTCTCAGTGCACTGTTGACGGCACTGTGTCCCCGCTCTTCTGTAATTGGCGCACATGGTCTTGTGCCATAATTCACGTCAGGATGCTGGAACTTCCTTCCAGACTTTGTACTCCTCCTTGCAGACTTTCTGTTTCATTTTTAGGGATATGGAATCCTTGTGTCTTATAGTTGAAGTATTATTTTGTGGTGTCTGACACTGCTTTTAACTTCACCAATTGTGGGGTCAATAAACCATTGTGTACTTGGGGGGAATTGGCAGGAAAGTAGAATGCGTCCAAGACTCTTTCTTTTCATTGCTAGTGAGATTTCCCAACTGGAGCGTCTCTGTTTTACTTTGCCTCTGGCTAACGTCTAAAGATCAGTAATAAAGCTCTATGAAAATACTTCCATGTATTAAAAGAACAACATTTTGACGCTCATTGACACAAGCAAAAAACACAACACTAAATCAGTGTTCGGGACAACACTGAAGACGTTCATTTACGCCAAGTGCATGTGGGAAATGTGTCGCATAACAGGAAAGCCTGCTCCTAAGTCCTCGACCTTAGCATTTGCTGCATGGCGCTGCTCATGGGGTAGTGTAGCAACAGACAATTGTTTATTGTTAATAATGGATCTCGAGTAGTGGTTGGCCCTTGTCAAACTGAAAAGTTTAGTAACCGAAAAATAAATGTTTATGCTCCAGCTCCAGAATCTGGTTATTTCAGTTAAGCTTCTCTAAAATTTTTTTTTTTTTTGGACATTTTAGAATTTTCAAATACTTGAGATACATTAAATGTTTATAAAATGTTGATTCAGTTTATCCAAGGCTTGTTTTTCTAGATTTCATCTAGAATTATAAAGACCCAGAAAAAAACTCTTGTCGCCATCTATGTGTTTTTAAAGTAATTGGATGTTTAGGAACTCTCTTGATTTTCTTTGTAATTTGGGGAACATAAGGGACCTTTGTTTCATCTTTGACAGTGCGGAGGAGTCCTTATTGGAGATGGAGTTGTCTCTAAGTTATTATTTCTTATATACAGTGGAATTTCTTCCCTCCTCTATCACTAGGCTCAAATATTACTGTTATAATAAATGTTTTCTTAAATATAACTGGCTTCCCTTTTCATACCTTTCAATCAAGGACATTACAGAATCAGCATCGAGGAAATAATTGTAACAGAAACTTACGCTCGTGGGTAGAACCCAGTCAATATGAGCAGTTTGACCTCCCAGAAGAACAAAGCTTAGGTATTGTTTATATTGGGGTATTTTTATATTTAGCAACCAAAAATTAAAGGCAGAATGATTAAATCTAAAACTATTCAAGCCTAGCTTTAAGCGTCTTGAGTGGAGAGTGACTTTTAAATTGAAATCCTACGTTTTGTGAATGAGGACATTGTGGGGAAACACATTTGAAATGAGTTTAAATGAGAGCTGAAGGGGACACCAGTTCCTTGTTACGGAGACCTTGCGTGGGTCCCAGCCTGCACTCCTGCTGGGCTGACCGTGGGCAGTTGCCATGCTCCCCGCGACTGAGAGCAGACTAACAGGGACCCTCTGAGGCTCCCCACTCCTCGGGTGTGTGTCTCTCCATCGGCGCCCCAGGCCCCCTTTCCCGAAAGCATTCGCCCCATCCACCTTGTGTTGTGGTTGTGTTGGGCACACGGCGGCCTTCCCAGGTGGTGCCTTGCCCTTTGAAACCGCCTCCTCAGTGCCGTACAGAGTCTGGTGCATGGTTGCTTCCACACACGCGGACTCACAAAGTTCTGGAAGTATTGTGTGGTCCCCGCTGTCTTCATCAGACCTTACTGGTTCAAGGAGCAGAAAACGACCGAAAGAAATTCACGTAAGAAGGGATTTATCAGAAGGAGTGTAGGGATCCTTCACAAGAACTGGGAGGTGGGACCAGCTTTCCCGTGTTTGCGCACCCCTCCCTCACCCCGCATCTGCCATCTCCCCTCCCTGCTCCTGCGCCCAGGTGGGCACAGCTCTGCGATGCCCCTTCTGCAGGCCTCCCCTCGGCTTTAGCAGGGCCAGCGGCGGCATGGACACGATGCAGTCCGAGGCTCAGTGCCGTCCTCATTCAGTCTCCAGGTCTCCTACCGCAGGCTTCGTTGAGACTGATTGGCCCAGAGTATGTCAGGGTCCCTCAGGCTAAGGCTGGGCGCACAGCCTCAGGCCGCCGGGCTGCTCTGATTCGCGCACGGCGGGAGCCCGAGGACGGGCATGCTGAGGAGGAGGCTTGAGAAAGCTGTGCAGTGACTTCTGGGTGCTACCTGGAGTTTATGTCTCAGTGGCAGACTTTAAAACCCTTTTCCTGTATAAATGTTGGCAGTCCATAACCCAGGGAGGCACCGCGTTGACTGTTTACTCCTGCCTGGCGCACTCGCAGCCGCCAGCAGGCGTTCCGTGTGTGGTTACTGGCCGACGGACCAGGTGCCCAGGTCAGCCCACGGAAGTCCACGCAGCTCTTCCTAACGACCGCCTATAGCAGAGCTGCTGCAGGAAATGCGTGTTCGTGTGAGGCAACACGGAGAGGACTGAAGGAAAATCGGGGTTCCCGTCCCACTCTCGCACCAGAAGGCGTGTGACTTTGGGTGGGCCATGTGATCTCTCTGGGTTCAGGTGCTTTGTCTTTAAAATGAATTGAATTTTTTTTAAATTTTATTTTTGTTGAAAATATTACAGATGTCCCTTTTTCTCCCCAATGACCCGCTCCACCCCGTCCCCTTCCCCTCCCCAGTCCCTCTCCCCACCATTGTCCGTGTCCTTGGGTTGTGCATATATTCGTATAAATTCTTTGGTTAATTTCTCTCTTTCCACCCACCCGCCCTCCTCCATCCCCCTGACATTTGTCAGTCTGATCCATGCTTCCATGTCACTGAATCTATTCTGTTCATCAGTTTATTAAGTTCTTTAGATTCCACATATAAGTGAGATCATGTGATGTTTGTCTTTCTCTGCCTGGCTTATTTCACTCAGCATAATACTCTCCAGGTCCATCCATACTGTCCCAAAGGGTACAAGGTCCTTCTTTACAGCTGTGTAGTATTCCATGGTGTGAATGTCCCACAGCTTTTTATCCACTCATCTACTGATGGGCACTTGGGCTGTAAAATGAATTGGATTGAATGGGAGCATCTCTGAGGCCCCTTCCAGCTATAAATTTTGTGGCTCGGACAGGATGAGGCTTACACTGACGCCACTGTTCAGTCCTCCCTCCCGGTGCCACAGTTACCAGAGGCCGGTCATGGAGACGAGCTAGGTCCTCAGGCACCAATAACCCTCTCCAGCTGCATAATCACCACTGTCATCATCATAAGTCATAGTCCTTGAGCACTTACTATGTGTCAGGTACTGTTCCAGGCACTCTATACATATTAACTAATTTAGTCCTAGAGGCAGCCCTGTGAGGTAGGGACTATTATTGCTCTCACTTTTCCCAGGCACTGGGAAACTAAGAGACTTGTCAGGAATTACCCAGTAAATCTCAGGCTGGGGTTTAAACCAGGTGGTCTGATTTGAGTCTGAGCTCCAACCACAACAAGTTGTTAGTGTGGTCCCCAGACCAGCAGCTGTGCCCCATGGAGCTGGTTAGAAACACAGATGTTCAGGCCTCAGCCCGAGGCTGCTGAATGGGACACAGGCTTTGGGATGAGTGTGCTGCACACTGAAATTCTAGGTTCCTGCCTCCTCTCCTCACTGCACCTCAACATGCTGATAGGGCTTCTCGAGGTTTCTGCTCCCCAGGATTCCAGCGAGGGGTTGGGGGTTGGGAGTGTGGTATCACCCCCATTTACACATGAACGAGGCAAGCATTCAGTGTCATAAATGATCATAAAGTAGGAGCTAGTTGTGCTACCTCCCAAGCCCTTTCTCCTCGTTGGCATCACCGATGAACTGACACAGGAGAATTTAGGAGGTGGGGATAACCACTCGGGGAGAGGTCTCCTCCAGCCGCGCGGCGAGGGGGGCCTCCCCCACGGGGCCCAGGCGGCCCCTGGCAGGCTCAGCACTCAGGATCGGGCAGGTGGACTCCCGCTCCCACGCGCCGCCTCAGCCTGAGTGTCCCACACAGGTCCCTGAGCGCATGTGGTCACTGAGCACCGGGAGGACAGTTACTGGAATGTGCTGTAAGCGCAAAGTACACACTGCATGTGGAATCCTTAGTATGCGCAAAAATAATGCAAAATGCCTCAATAACACTTTATATTGAAATGAGTGAAATAAAACATTAAATTTGACTTCACATTTTCTTTTACTCTTTTAATGTGACTAATAGAAAATTAACAGTGACATCTGTGGCTGCATCTTACTTATGTCAGCAGCCCTGGTTTAGACTAAGCTTATAAAGTTCTGTCATCGTCTGCCTTGATGCACACAGTAGGGCCTGTGTGCATTTATTTACTGGTAGTGATGGTGATCAGCCCCGGCACAGAGATCCACGGCAAGGCCAGGGCCTGTTGTTCAAGGGAGCCCTGGGCCAACTCAGAAGTCGGATTCCAGAGGCGAGAGTCAGACCGAGAGGCAGAACCGGGTGGTCAGGACCAGCAGCAGGGGTCACAGAGGGGTCAGAGCTGGCTTCTCTAGAGCAGGTTTAGGCAGCGTGGTCAGGGCCGTGAGTGGGGAGATGGCCAGTCAGGCGCTCATGAGTGTGAAGTAACTTCCTGCTGCACGCCCAGTTTCTACCTTGTTCCTGCTGGGCTGGGAACCAACTCTGGAACGGCTTACCTGGGTGTGCGAGTGGGTGCAGGTAATGGGAAACACCTGGCTGGGGTAGGTGGCTGGGCACGCTCCAGGAAACAAGCACTTCTGGGAAATATGTTGTGACAGTGATGATGTTAGGGCCAAGTTGGAACATCTGCTAAGTTATAGTGACCTGAAAGTGAGTTTCCATATTCCAGGTGCACGTCTGTGAATTACTGTTGGCCCATATAAAACCTAACCATCACTGCATGGTAGGAAAGGTAGGCAGAGCCTTACGTGGAAACCACACGCTGAAGCAATGTTTATATTAAAGGCAAAAATAGTCATTACTATATTGAATCAATCAACTGATGTTGTAGCCACCACAAGACAGAGGTGTTTTCCAGAGATAGCTGCAGTGACCCCTCCCAACCTGCGCACCCTCTTACAATGCGACTCTACCACTCTCCTCATAAAGGGCTGAGTCTGTGCCCCTCTCCAGAATTTGGGCTGACCCTCTGACCAGTAGCATGCAGAGGAAGTGACGCCTTCCGAGGCCCTGCAGCTTCGGTCTTGTAGAATAGCATGGGCTGGACGAGTGAGCTGGGAGAGACTGGAGTAGAGGCACCTGAGAACTGACACGCATCTGCACCCAGCGCCCAGACCTGTGAGGAAGGCCCTCTGGGTCCCGGAGCCCCAGCCAGGTCACCTCGGGCAGCCCCACAAGCACAGGCGAGCCCTCCTGAACTGTGAACTCCCAGAATACTGAGCAGAAAAATGGTTTCAGCCCTTATGTCTGAGGATGGCTTATTAAGCAGCAGTGAACACCCTTTATTTGTATCTGCATTTTTTACCAAGGCCTTTCGAACATTAGTTACTTGGTCACATGACTTTGGAATACATCTAATTGCTTAAAATAATTCCTTAACACTCATTCAGAATGTATTATGCTGAGCATACATACATACATACATACATACTACATACATACCTGCAGAGTCTGTATTTTGCTCAAATTAATGTGGAGTACTCAGAGGCACACAAAATGATATTATATAGGAATGGAAACTGTCTTGACTGATACGCACTTTTATAGGCCGAATGGCCGGAACACGTTGCTGAAGGGGAAACCCATTGTCCTGCCTGTGTCACAGCCTCCTGGTTGAGGGCAGTGTAGTATGACCTGCGTGGAGCCGGAGGGGGGCAGTCATTGCCACATGGCTCCATGGTGGCCTGTGGTCTACAGGCTGTTCTGTGAGCCCCGCTGACCATCTAAGTGTCGGGAAATGAGGGCTGCCGCGTCCTCCTAGGGTGCAGCACTGAGTCAGAGGGTCCGAGAGAAGTTTGAATGGAAGCTGCAGGCTGCCTCTGTGCACGTCCCTGCTCTTCCTCGTGATTTCTCCAGCAAGTATCAGCCTAGTTTAATCAGGAATAGTAACTGGAAAGGCACTGCGCATGGTCTGTATCGGAGGTGGGAGTGGGGAGGAGGGTCCCAAGAAGAAGAAAAGGAACATTAATAAAACATGAACAGCACAGATTATAAGGAGTATTATTCAAAGGAAAAAATAGCTGCAGCTCAGGTAACTGAGGCAATGTGTTTTTGTTCAGTTTTCTAAAAGCAAAGGTGGGCAAGTTACAGGCCTTGGGCCAGTTGCCTGTTTTTGTAAATAACATTTTATCAGAGCACAGGCGTGCCTGGTTGTTTCTATATTGTCTGCGGCCATATTCTCACTTCATTGCCAAGTAGTTGTGTTAAACATCGTAGCTGCGTAGTTCTATTAAACATCATATGGCTGGCAAGACTAAAATATTTGCTATCTGGCCCTTTGAGAAGAAACTTGCTGACCCGTGGCTTAAAGAAAATAAATGAAAGCATTAAGCTGGAAGTAGTCAGGAAAGATATGGAAGAGAAAAGGAAAATCATTTCAGAGATTGAAGCCACATTAGCAATGAAATTTAAAATAAGTGTTAACTGAAATAACCAGGTGAACAATAATATCAGGCGTAAAATAATATCCATAAGAACGAACACTAAAATGAGTAGGTAGGGTAGTGTAAGCATAGAAAATGGAAGAAAAGAGGTACAGTATGTGCATAATTGGTGTGTTCCTGAAAAAGCAATTGAATAGAAGAGATAAAATACACTCAAAGATTTATAGAAGAAATAAATAGATAACTCTACGTATTAAAAGAACAGATGGTATCCCAGAAAACCGATCCCAAAGTGTGTGCACGAGACGAAGAGCCGGTCGGTTTCACAGGTTTCTGGGGGGGCCCGTGTTCCGCTGCCGTCGACGGAGAGCGGGGCCGGCGTCGCCCCTTCCTCAGTGCCTGTGGTACCGATGTCGATGGCACCTCAACAGCAGAAGTAACAAGCAAGAGCCATGTAGCTTTCTAAATCGTGTTTTATTATTTGTGGTGTTTTTATTAATTTGTTATCTAACAATTTTTCCTGTTCAGTTACTGTATCTTTAAAATGTCTGAAGAGCCCTTCATCAAAGGCATCCACGAGCCACAGTGTTTTTACGCAGGAAGAAATGAATAGATTGAGAGGCCTTATTTTATGCTAGAGGATTTTCTTGATACGGTTTCATTTGTTAGTCATTTGGCACCTGTTTCCCAATGATGTTGTAGTAGGGGTACCCTCCCCGGCAGACCCTCAGACCCCCCACGTGGGTCCCGCAACACGTAAGCCCTGACCCTAACTATAAACGCCAGGCTGTCGTCGTCCAGACAGCTACTGAGCGAAGCTTACAGACGCAATGGACCCACCCCTGGCATCCTTTCCTGGGGACTTTAATTTCCATTTGCTCAGGTTTCTGATTGTTATTAGAGTTATCTCATAGACTTTGTCCCTGGAACGTGTGTACATAGAGCCCCCTTTCAGATCGGCCTTAGGACAGCTGCGCAGGAAGCAGAGCCGTGCAGGGCTGAAAAAGCAGCGGCAAAGGACATGGTTAAACAGAACCTTGATTAACAGATCTCGTTATTCATGGGTGACAGCCCAGTTAATAAGTGTTTGTGGCTTGGATACTAAACTGCAGGTTAATGGTGAGGTGGAAGCAATTGTACAATCCAGATTTTTAAGACAAACACACATCTCACCCAAAAAGGCATGCATGGAATCAGGTGTGGTTATGGGCTGCGTGAGGTGCTCCGGGTGTTCTCCTTCACTGGTCCAGCTGCGAACAGCCTCCAGAGCCACAAGTCCAGGAAAGAGGAGTGACCCTCGCTGCCCATTTCCGCATTCATGATTTGAATGGCCAAAGGGTAGTCTGTGAGAGAGGGGTATTTTTATTTGAAATTTCTTAACTTAAATTTTTATTTTGACTTCTCTAAATTAGATTTGTAGAATACATAGGTTAATTATATAGTTAAAAGAGAGCACATGTCCACAGTTAACTAATATTTATACGTATCTGACTTGGCCGTCAATTGTATGGAGTCAGATTTCTCCCAAACTTCACGTGCCCTAAAAGCAAAATGAATGTGAGACATGATTTGAAAACTGTGCCATTCGTTTAACGTACAGTGACATTCTGTGTTGAAGAATCCGGAGCATCGGTAAATTCCTTAGCTAATTGTCTTTCCTCCCTGTGAGATGGATTAAGAGGCAGGAGATGTTTTTCATTTGCTGGTGATCAGGGCAGAGCTGAAAGTAAACAAGCATGTAAGGAAGTGGACAAGTTGTCATAGCTGTAAAGGCACTGAAAGGACGTGGGAGACTTCGCCTTTCTCCTCCATTTCTTGAGAGAGAAAGAGAGAGAACTGACATCTAAAACACACAGCTTCAAAATCCTTTCTGTAGTCTGCAGCCGAGGCTGGGTGGCAGTTTGCTCACAGACCTGCCCTGGTGGCGTCATGGGTCATGTGCTCAGCATGTGAACAGGAAGGTGAGGAGTGGTGGACCTCTGCCTCAGTTGTGCCATCCATCAGAGAACAAATAGACCAGATCAACAGTGCAGCTGTATCAGGAGGGACGGCTGAGTGCTCCTCACACAGGGGCCTTTGTGTCCTGGGCATGACCCAGCATTACGATGGGATGCACTGGGCCTGGGCTTTGTGGCAAATTGCTAACCCATTATCACACCAGAACACTGGATCGTTTATCTCCCAGTCCGGAGTGTCACCTGTTCTTCATTTACCAGTCAATAACCATTAATTATGCTCAATGGAAATTTAAACAAAGCCCTTTCCCTCTGTACAACCAGTAAACTATTCAGTAATAACAAATAAATCTGGAGCTGTATATCCTTTCCCTTCCCATTCCCAGACTGGGTCTGCTACAATATGAGCTTCAGAGGAAATGCCTAGAAATTGCTAGGTCAGAGGCTGCAGACAGCTTTCGGGAAAAGAAAGCAGATTCTTGGCACTCACCCTGGTGAGAGTGAGGGGCCCGACTGATCCCCAGACTCTGTTGAGGAACAACGTGATCTACTATTTAGAGGAACCTACTATTAACCAGTAATCATATCCTCTCCTTTAAATATTAGCAAGCCCTTGCTTTTTTTTTCATATTTTTATGCCTAAAAATATGATTTTTTCAAATCCATTCTAGCACAACATAGCGTTTTAAAAGAAATAAAATAAAGCTGAACAGTCCTGAAAGACCTATTTGAAATGTTATTTTTAGAATGGAAATTTGAGTAAAACACATTTAAGTGTATACATTAATCCCTCAGAAAAATGTTTAAATAGAAATTCTAGCCAGAAGCATAATTTAATTTTTCCTAAAAACTTTGAAAGTATTTTAGAGAATGCCAAAACTAGTTTGTGTGTGCGCATGTGTGTGGGTGCTCTGGGGAGGTAGGGGTGGGTGGCCAAAGGGCAGGCCGCGTCCCAGTGAACCCAGCATGCTGTGTGCGGTGGATCATGGGGAGACTTGGGCACATCACAGAACTCCTGTGAGGCCGAGACTTGGGGCTCTTGACCATGGTCTAGGAGTGATCAGAGCTCCCACAAAGGTGAGGGAAGAGGGCGTTCTAGGCCCCGGGGATTGCACGTGCAGGTCACAGACACGAGGAGCGGGCCCCTCCTGGCCTCTGCTGGAGCCAGCGCCCCTTACAGAAAGGCCCCTCTCCCAGGAAGGAGCCCAGAGGTGCGCGCAGAGAGACCCCTGTCCCAGGAAGGAGCCCAGAGGTGCGCGCAGAGAGACCCCTGTCCCAGGAAGGAGCCCAGAGGTGCGCGCAGAGAGACCCCTGTCCCAGGAAGGAGCCCAGAGGGGAGCTCAGAGAGGCCCCTCTCCCAGGAAGGAGCCCAAGGCGCGCTCCGAGAGGCCCCTGTCCCAGGAAGGAGCCCAAGGTGCGCTCGGAGAAGCCCCTGTCCCAGGAAGGAGCCCAAGGTGCGCTCGGAGAGGCCCCTGTCCCAGGAAGGAGCCCAAAGGCGCGCTCGGAGAAGCCCCTGTCCCAGGAAGGAGCCCAAGGTGCGCTCGGAGAAGCCCCTGTCCCAGGAAGGAGCCCAAGGTGCCCTCGGAGAAGCCCCTGTCCCAGGAAGGAGCCCAAAGACGCGCGCAGAGAGGCCCCTCTCCCAGGAAGGAGCCCAAGGCGCGCTCGGAGAAGCCCCTGTCCCAGGAAGGAGCCCAAGGCACGCAGAGGGGCCCCCCCTCCCAGGAAGGAGCCCAAGGCGCGCAGAGGGGCCCCCCTCCCAGGAAGGAGCCCAAGGCGCGCAGAGGGGCCCCCCTCCCAGGAAGGAGCCCAAGGCGCGTCAGAGCCGGTTGCGCGTCAGACGGCAGCCTTGCCTTAGCCTGGAGCGAGGTCAGGCAGCCTCGAGGCTCTGCAGGCCGTGCTGCGTGGACGGCCTCATAGGGAACGCCTCAAATTCTGTGCCTCTAAGAAACGGATCGAGCTGTATTATCAATATTAATATAATAAGTGTAAAATTTTAAAAGTACTGTGCTTAGCCCTGGCCGGGTGGCCCATCTGGCTGGAGCGTCGCCCGGTTCACCAAGAAAGGTTGCGGGCGTGATCCCCAGGTTGGGCTGGTGCAGAGAGCAACCTGCCCGTGTTTCTCTTTCACATCCACGTCTCCCTCCCTCCCTCCCACCCCCACTTCCTCTCTCTCTCAAAATCAATAAACATATTCTCAGGTCGGGTGAGTATATTTTAGAAAATTGCGGAATGAAGCTGGGTATTTCATTGATGTGAACAGACTCGGCCAAGGCCGCTTCGTCAGTCACTTCTCAGGGTGTCACTGACCTGAACCCGTTGCCGCTGTGCCACCCAGTAGACGCATCTCCGCGGCATGTGAAATTGCCCAAAGCCTCCCTTTTATAAACCAAAAACATGATTTAACTCTCATGTAATGGGTCAAAAATACAAAATGTTCACAGGAAGTAACTTCAAGCAAAAGAGAAATATTTACCTATTTTTTTTATTTTTTAGGAAGTGGCCATGAGTTCAAAATAATAAGGAGTAATTCAGCATTTCTGTTTTCTTTTTCTAAAGGGAAAATAAGCTGCCCTGCTCTCCAGCTCACCCGACAGCAGCTGGGTAGACACCAACCAGAGTGTTTTCCTCAAACGTTAAAACAAGAGTTTAGCTTACGTAACACTGGGCACCATTTTAGAATGAACCCCTATTATTTTTACCTCTTATATTTTGAGAAGTGGGTGGGAGTGATAAGAAAACATTGATTTGTTTCTTGCTTGGATTTCTGTTAAAGAGACATGCTGTGCTCAGATATCATCCATACTTATTTTAAATCTGTATCTTCTATCTTTGTGAACAAAACCTATAAAATTAATGTGCGGTTCCAAGCTGTAGGAACTCTAGGCCTGCATGCTGCTGATGAAAGCCGGTGGACCGGAGGGGAGCCGAGCTGTGACGGTGGCCACAGTTCGCATCTAGACATGCGGCTGCCTTTCTGCCGGACCGGAGTTCTTGTTCTTTTGAACACATGCACCTGCAGGGCCGTCCCATGGAGCAGCAGGCCTGAAATGCTGCCGGGTGAAACCCTGGAGCCGTGCACACCTTCTCACTGTCTCTCAGCGCTCTCGAAACGTGGCGGTGCTGTTCATTCCATGATTGCTTTCCATTAATTATTCCTTTTTTAAAAAATTTAATTCGGTAGAGACTTATGTTACAGGGTTTGACTGTATCTTCTTCTGGTAGGAATGTGGGATTGGTCACCAGTGAAGCCTCTAGAAAAAGCATTAAGAGCCATACATGGATCTTTAGCTGTTGCTCTTGGAAGACTGAAACCTAAGTTAGGTTGGTTTCTTTCGGCGCTGTACCATTTGCTGCACTACTCACAGAAGGTGGAGATCTTTAAAATTTTGAGCAATAGGAAATCAAGATCCACAGTTTAACATGGTAGACTTGTTTATGGAGAAGGGCAGTGGTAGGGTTCCTGAGGTCTTGGAACACGTGAAGTCCAACATTATGTTGAGGTTTCAGGATTCCCTGCTGAAGATCACTTCCAGTGTGGTGGGGGATCACAGATCATCTCATTTACAGTCCATCATAAGCCTATGATTAGGCAGCATTCTTTCCGTTTTACAGATAAAGTAATGGATTTATAGATCAATTGTTGAATCCCAGGTTTTAGAATAAATTTAAACAGTATCAGTAAATAAAATATATATATTTCTATTGATTTCAGAGAGAGGAAGGGAGAGGGAGAGAGAGAGATAGAAATATGAATGATGAGAGTCATTGATCAGCTGCCTCCTACACACCCCCGACTGGGGATCAAACCCACAACCCGGGCATGTGCCCTGACCGGGAATTGAAGTGTGATCTCCTGGTCCTAGGTTGATGCTCAACCGCAGAGCCATGCCCAGCCAGGCAGTGATAGTGGATTTTTAAAAAATTTCCCTTGGGCCTGTATTTTTAAATTTTTTTAATCATTTTTTTCAATTATAGTTAACATACAGTATTATATTAGTTTCAGTTGTACACCCAGTGGTTAGATATCATATAGCTTACTAAGTGATCATCCTGATAACTCTAGTACCCACCTGACACCATATGTACTTATTAGAATACTGTTGACTATATTCCCTGTGCTGTACTTTACATCCCCATGACTATTCTGTAACAACCTATTTGTGCTTCGTAATCCCTTCACCTTTTTCACCTCTCCCCCAATCCCCCTCCCATCTGGCAACCATGAAAATATTCTCTGTATTGCCCTAGCAAGTTTGGCTTAGTGGTTAGAGCATCGGTCCCGGGACTAAAGGGTCCCAGATTCAGTTCTGGCCAAGGGCACATATCTTGGTTTCAGGCCCCAGTCGGGAGGTAACCAATCAATGTGTCTCTCTCTCATCGATGTCTCTCTCTCTCTCTCTCCCCCCCCTTCCCACTCTCTCTCAAAAGCAATGGAAAAAATATATATATATAGTCTCTATCTATGAGTGTGTTTCTGTTCTGCTTGTTGTCATTTTACTGTTCATATTTTTTATCTTCTTCTCCTTCTTCTTAAAGAAGACCCTTGAACATTTCATGTGATACTGGTTTGGTGCTGATGAACTGCTTCAGCTTTTCTTTGTCTGGGAAGCTCTTTATATGTTCTTCAGTTCTAAATGATCACTATGCTGGGTAACATAAGCTTGGTTGTAAGTCCTTACTTGTCATCACTTTGAATATTACTTGACAATTCTTTCCGGCTTGCCAATTCCTTTTTGTTAGAAATCAGCAGACAGGCATATGGGTGCTCCCTTATAGGTAACTAGCTGCTTTTTTGCTCTTGCTTCTTTTAAG
The DNA here is from genome assembly GCF_964146895.1 of Miniopterus schreibersii. Classification (NCBI taxonomy): domain Eukaryota; kingdom Metazoa; phylum Chordata; class Mammalia; order Chiroptera; family Miniopteridae; genus Miniopterus; species Miniopterus schreibersii. Next base: position 81,879,498 of record NC_138109.1, on the reverse strand, counting down.
ATTCCCTCTTTGTCTTTAACCTTTTGCATTTTAATTATGATGTGCCGTTGTGTGGGCCTCTTTGGGTTCCTCTTGTTTGAGACTCTCTGTACTTCCTGTACTTGTATGTGTATTTCCTTCACCAGGTTATAGATATTTTTAGTCAAATAGATTTTCAATTTCTTGCTCTCCCCCTTCTCCTTTTGGTTCCCCCATGATGCTAATGTTGTTATGCTTGAAGTTTTCCCAGAGGCCCCTTTACACTAGCTTTATTTTTTGGATTAGTTTTTTCTTTTTGCTGTTCTGATTGGCTGTTTTTTGCTTCCTTATACTCCAAATCACTGATTTGATTTTTGGCTTCATGTACCCTAATGTTGATTCCCTGTGAATTTTTCTTCATTTTAGTTAGTGTATCCTTCATTTCTTTTTTTAATGATTTCCATGTCCTTATTTATGTTGTTGAAGTTCTCTCTAAGTTCCTCTACTCTTCCCCTGATTTCACTGAGCACCCTTGTAACCAGTGTTTAAACTCTGCACCTGGTAGGTTGCTTGTCTCCATTTTGTTTAGTTCTTTTTCTGGAGTCTTGTTCTGTTCTTTCATCTGGGACGTGTTTCTTTGACTCCTCATTTTGGCACCCTCCCTGTGTTTGTTTCTATGTATTAGGTAGAGCTGCTACATCTCCCAGGCTTGGTAGAGCGGCCTAATGTAGTAGGTGTCCTGTAGGGCCCAGTGGCACCGCTTCCCCAATCACCCAAGCTGGGCACTCCAGGTGCCCCTGCCCCCACTGTGTGGACTGTGTACACCCTTCTGTTGTAGCTGAGCCTTGATTGCTGTTGGCACATCAAGGAAAGTGATTTAACCCCAGACTGATTGGCTGCAAGGACTGGCTGTGACCACTGACCACTGTGGAGGATCAGCTGAGCAGCGGCCCTCCCCACAGAGCACGGCTTCCTTCAGCAGGGCTCTAGTACCTACTGAGTCCACCCCTTGAGTGTGTCACTGTGGAGGTGGTTCGGTGGTGGTACTTGTATGTCATCTAAAGCTGTGCACCAGGTGTGCTGGCTCTGGGGCCTCCTGGGAGGTGCAGGCCAAGTCAGCCATCACCTCTGTTCTGCCCAGAGCCACCCACCTTGAGTTACAAAGTGATCTACAAACAAACGGCTGCTACTTGTGCTGGGCTTGGAGATGACCAGGAGAGGCCAAGCTGCAAACCACGGCTGGCTGCTGCTAGTGCCTGGCCTGGGGCCACTTAGTGATAGGTACAGAGCTCACTGAATCCAGATGCTGCTTGTTTGAGAGACTTTAGGAAGGTCTGAAGCGAGAGCCAAGACAGGCCAGGCCATTCAGATGGGCTTGAAAGTTGGGTGGGGTCTCAGGGAATCACCAGGGCAAGGCAAACTGTGATAGCCAGGTTGATGGAGACTCAGATATGGTGCCTGTCTGCTCTGTGGGGGAAGGACTCAGCAAAGGAACAATGGCCTCTGCCAGCAGTTCTGTCTGGAAGAAAGCTGTCTCCCAGCTCTCACCCTGATACCAAACAGTTCAGTTCCTCCCCATATGTCCCTGGGGCTTTTTGAGCAGCTATTCCAGTGCTGGAGCTCAGAGGGAAGAAGTCAAAGTGAGTCCATGTGCAGGCCCTTTAGGAGGAACTTCCTGGGACTCTAGCAGCCTCAGCCTCCCTCCTCAACACATGCTGATTTTCACAGCCAGAAATTATAGGGTCTTCTCTTCCCAGCACTGGCACCCTAGGCTTGGGGGCCTGGTGTGGGGCTGATACCCTTCACACCTGAGGGGGGACCTCCACAGCCGAGTCATCCCTCTCAATGTTTATCCACCACACCTGGCTGTGGGACCAGCCTGTTCTGTATCTCTTCTCTCCCCGCCAGTCTTGATGTGCCTTCTTCTTTAAATCCCTAGTTGTAGGACTTCCATTCAGCCAGATTTCAGGGGGTTCTGACTGATGGTTGTGCTGTAGATTAGTTGTAATTTTGATATGGTTGTAGGAGGATGCAAGCACCACATTTACCTATGCTGCCATCTTGACCAGAAGTCCATTAATGATTCTTGATTATTTTGCTTTGTGATGTCACCAAATTGATAAAGTTTTCATTTTGTTGTTAAGAAATTTTGTTCTATTTTGGGGGTAAACATCTGTCTTTAAAAGACTTTTCTTTCTCTTCTATCCATGATACGAAGGTAAATTAAACAATGCTTTTTGAACTCCTAAGTGTACTACAGTAAGGTTATTTGCCACAGATACTCGTCAGTATCTTGTTCCTCTAAATTGCAGTCCGAGGACCTGAGAATCACCCTGGATGTTAAAGATAAAGATGCCTAAAGCAGGTTCTCTGCTAAGTCCGCCAGGCATCCACACGGAGATGTTCCCCACGTCACTGATGCACAGTAACGTTTGAGAACCACCACTCTGGTGGCAAGAGTATTGTATTGAATTCATGGTTGGTTTCTAGCTGTATGTGTCAAAGTATATAAACAGGGAGAATATTAGACTGGGTGGCTCTGATGCCTTGGCAGCCACATGAGTAAGCCAGAGCCTGAGCCAGACTCCTCCACTCGAATCCAGGAAAATGAAACGTAAGACCAACCAGTCACAGCCAACTGGCTTGGCTTTCCCAAATAAGGCAACTGCATAACCTATAGCCAATCAGTTCATTTCTTTACTTCACTTCCGTGTCTACTTTATAAGAACCTTGCCCCTAGCTCTTGGTGGAGCACTCCTAACAATCTTTGGTTTAACCTGCTCCATTCAAATAGAAGTATGATCAAATAAATTCTTTTTTAAAAAAAAATAATGTGCCTCAGTTTACGTTTTAACAATGTCTGTACCCAATTATGTGCATTTGATGACATGACATTTCCCAGCGGCAGCTGGCTGCAGCTCTAACCCGGATTTGCCTTCTCTCCAGGCTATGTGGCTGATGCTGCAGACTGATGAGCCAGAGGATTTTGTCATAGCTACTGGGGAAGTCCACAGTGTCCGGGAGTTTGTAGAGAAGTCTTTTTTGCACATTGGAAAAACCATTGTGTAAGTATAATGAGAGCTGGTTCCTGGTCGCTCACAGACGTGCTGGCAGGGTCGCGTGCGCCTGCTGTTCTGCCCAGTCCTGTCCCCTCTTCCTCTGGTGTAAAGCGCTGCAGGCGGTTTCAGCCTGGAGCAGGGGCTTTCTCACTCACTGCATCCAGCTTCAGTATATTTTATGGGAGTGTTTATCACCATCCAAACAGTCTTTTTAAAATTTCTTTTGTCTTTTTTATTTTTTAATTTTTTTTACTTTTTGAAAGGTTTTAAGCCTTTTATTATGGTTTATATGTGGTGTACTATGATTTTACTGTAGCTAATTGTACTTTTACTGGTCAATATGGTAACGTTACACAATCTTTTTTAATACTTTCAATTTATATTTTAAAATTGTGAAACCATTGAAAACTTACTGAAAAGTTTCAACTGCATTACAATCTTCTTTTTTCTGAACCATAGAGAGTAGGTTGCCATCCTGATGCCCCATCACCCAGGACTTCTGTGTGTATTCCCTGAGAACACAGACATTTTTTCACATGAACACAGTGCAAACATCAATATCCAGAAATTCACCATGACAAACGGCTACCATCTAATCATCGGCTCTGACTGGAGTTTTGCCAGTTGAGTGAAAGCTCTACTGTACAGGGTTGGGCCAAAGTAGGTTTACATTTGTGGGTACACAAAACACAGAGTTTATTCTTGTATTCTTATTTCTTAATTATTGTATGGTTTTCCATACAAACAACTATAAACCTACTTTTGCCACACCCTGTATATGAAAATGATCTGGTTTATACTCATACATTCACTTTTGCATTAGAAAATTTTGAAGCAGATTTTTATTGGAATAGTTGAAAGATTTCTGGGAAATCATTATACATGGAAGATTGGAAGATTCTTTTTTGGGAATTTTTTTACTATGGTAAAAAATGTATATAACAAAATTTACAATTTTAAACATTTTTATTTTATTTTTTTATAAATGTTTTATTTTTATTACACTTGCAATTCAATATTATATTAGTTTCAGGTGTACAGCGTAGTGATTAGACATTTATATAATTTATGAAGTGATCTTCTGGATAAGTCTAGTGCACGTCTGATATGATATTATTGTTACATTATTATTGATTAAGTTCCCTATGCATACCTTGCATCTCGGGGACTATTTTCATAACTGACAATGTGTATTTCTCAACCCTCTCACCTTTTCACCCATCCCTCCAGCCTCCCCCCTCTGGCGACCCTCACTTTGTTCTCTGTATCAGTGAGTGTTCGTTTATCTTGTTTATTTGTTTAATTTGTTCTTTGGATTCCACATATAAATGAACTTATGTGGTGTTCGTCTTCCTCTGTCTGACTTACCTCATGTAGCACGATACCCTCTAGTCCGTCTATGTAGTCACAGGTGGTAAGATCTCACTTTTCAGGGCTAATATTCCAGTGTATATAATGCACCGCCTCTTTATTCAGTCCTCTATCAGTGGGCACTTAAGTTGTTCCCATACCTTGGCTATGGTAAATAATGCTGCAGTGAACACAGGGGTGCATATCCCTTTTCGAATTAATGTCTTGGATTTCTTTAGATAAATACCCAGAAGTGGAATTGCTGGGTCATGTGTTAGTTCTATTTTTAATTTTTTGAGGGACCACTCTGCTGTTTCCCATGCAGGCTGCACCAATTTGCATTCCCACCGACAGTGCAGGAAGGTTCCCATTTCTCCACACCCTCGCCAGCACTTGCTGTTTGTTGATTATTGATGGCAGCCATTCTGACATGCGAGGTGATACCTCACTGTGGTTTTAATATCATTTCTTTTATGATTAGTAACACTGAGCATCTTTTTCATATGTATGTCCTCTTTGGAGAAGTGTCTGTTCAGGTCCTCTGCCCGGTTTTTAATCAAGGATTTTAAAAAAGAGAGAGAGAGAGAGTACCTACCTCAGAGCTGTGGTGTGAAGACGAAGTGGGTTGACGTAAGTGAAGCGCCTAACAGCGCCCGATGCCCCTGCACCCTGTGTAAGTGTTTGCTGTCACTGAAGTGGGTAACTGGTTGAAAATACCATTTGTCAACAGTGAATAAAAGGGACAAGTAAAATGCAGACACAATAAGATTGGGCAACTGATTATATCTGGGGGACAATAAAAAGTAAAGAAGGTCACACTAATGTGTGAGCAGAGGCGTTAACAGCCACTTAGCAGAGAAAGGGAGCTGCAGGAGGAGCCAGCGTGCCCTGCGGCCGTGAGACGGGTCGTGGGTCTAAGGAACAGCTGTCTCCAGCACCTGACCCCTCCTGAGCAGTAAGTGGCCGTTTCTCAGAATTATAACACCTTCTCCTGAGTCTCTCTCCTGTAGAGCGTGCTTCTCAGACTCTCATTTTCTGTGGCTCACTTGGGGATCTTGTCAAAATGCAGATTTGGAATCAGTAGATCTGGGTGGGGCCTGAGACTCTGAATTTCTAACAAGACACGGAGTGGTCCATGGATCACGCTGCTGGTCCATGGATCACGCTGAGAGGCAAGGCCTGAGAGAACTGTAGAGCCTCCAGTTTAGAGTGATCCTTGGCAGTGGCCATGTCCTAGCCCTTGTCACTTTGACCTTGATTTTAGTCACCTGTAACTTTACCTTCCCTGGTGGGCTAGACAGCTCCCAAAGGGCAGACTCTGGTTCTGGCTGATTTCTGTGCCTTTCATTCTGCCCAGTGCAGACACACATTTGGTTTAAAAATCAATATTTTACTGCATCAAAAATGAAAAAGTAATTTTTGGAAGCAGGAGAATTTGATTGTGGAGGTGGTTGCAGGAGGGTAATTTCTAAAAAATGTAAAGACAAAAACTGCAGGGTTTCCCATGAGAACAGGTCAGTACCTGTAACGAGTTCAGTTCATTTTCCTCCTCTCTCCTTTTTCCTCGCCTCTCCAGTACTCATAAGATCATCTACATGCTAGTTGAATTTAATTACGATTGGATTGAATTTATCATCTGACAAAGTGAGGTAAAAAGAGTTCTCTGGACTTTCAATTTCTGCCATTAGTGAATTCAGGAATGCCTCAGAGCAGATGCAGAGCTCAAAACAGCAGGGGTCATAGAACCTACCTTTTTCCTTTCATATGGTTTGAAGGAGATAAACCAAAAGACGTCTGGAATCTCCAAAGTATAAAGCCAGAGTTTCTGGAAATGGCTTCTGGTTCAACCATGACTAAACTGATCTCTAATCTAAGATATTATCTTTGGTAATATCAGTCACCTCACACCAAAAAAACTATTAGAAACAATAAACAAATACAGTAAAGTTGCAGAATGTAAGATTGATGTACAAAAATCCACTGCCTTCCTATATACCAACAACGAAACTTCAGAAAAAGAAATGAAAACAACAATTCATTTTACGATTGCAACCAAAAGAATAAAATACCTAGGAATGTGTTTAACAAAGGATGTGAAAGACCTATATACTGAAAATCACAAAGCATTATTAAAAGAGACTGAAAAAGACACAACAAAATGGGAAAATATTCCGTGTTCACGGATTGGAAGAATCAACATAGTTAAAATGGCCATATTTCCCAAAGCAATATTCAGAATTTATGCAATCCCCATCAAATGCCAATGTCATTTTTTAAAGAAATAGAACAAAAAATCATCAGATTTGTATGGAACCACAAAAGATCCCGAAGAGCCAGAGTAATTCTGAGAAAAAGGAACAAAGCTGGAGGTATCACACTACCTGGCTTTAAATTATACTACAGAGCTCCGAGAATCAAAACAGCGTGGGATTGGCACAGAGACAGACACACAGAGCAGTGGACAGAATGGAGAGCCCAGATATAACACCACATGGATATGGACAATTTTTGACAAAGGCGCCAGTAACACACAACAGAGAAAAGAACTCATCTTCAGTAAACGGTGCTGGGAAACCTGGAAAGCCACGTGCAAAAGACTGAAACTGGGTTACAGTTTGTCCGCATGTATAAAAATTAATGCAAAATGGATCAAAGACCGAAATGTGAGACCTGAAACAATAAGTTACATAGACGAAAACATAGGCACCAAACTTATGGACCTTGGTCGTAGAGAACATTTTATGAACTTGACCCCAAAGGCAAGGGGAGTAAAGGCAAAACTAAATGAATGGGACTGAATCAAACTAAAATGCTTCTGCTCAGCAAAAGGAACTGACAACCAAACAAAGAGGCAGCCAGTGGAATGGGAGATGGTATTTGCACACAGCTCTGATAAGAGGTTAATATCTAAAATATATGAAGAACCCATACAACTCAGCACCAAACAAACAACCCAATCAAAAAGTGGGCAGAGGACCTGAACAGACACCTCTCCCCAGACGACAAACAGCCAATAGATATATGAAAATATGCTCAACCTCACTAGCAATTAGGGAAGTGCCAATAAAAACCACAATGAGATCCCACCTCACGCCTGTTAGAGTGGCTGTTATCAGCAAGACAAGCAATAGGAAGTGCTGGGGAGGCTGTGGAGAAAGGAGCCTCCCTCACTGCTGTGGGAATGGAGACTGGTACGGCCACTGTGGAAAGCAGTCTGGAATTCCTCAAAAAACTAAGACTTGAGCTACCATACAACCCAGCAATCCCTCTCCTGGGTATATACCCCAAAAACTTGAAAACATGTATTCACAAAGACATGTGCACCCCTATGTTCAGTGCAGCATTATTCATGGAGGCCCAGACATGGAGACCGCCAAAGTGCCCTGCAACAGAGGACTGGATACAGAAGATGTGGACATGTGCACAGTGGAATAGTACTCAGCCATGAGAAAGGATGGAACACTGCCATTTGTGACAACATGGGTGGACCTTGTAGATACTATGTTAAATGAAATAAATCAGTCAGAAAAAGCTAAGAACCATATGAGTTCACTCATATGTGGGATATAAAACTGGAACTGGTGGACACAGCAGTGTGGTGGCTGCCAGAGGGAAGGGGATAGGAGGGGGTGGGGAGTAGATGGAAGCAAACAGGTGATGAAGATTTGACTTTGGGGGGTGTGCACACAATGCAATATACAGATCTTGTATCATAGAGATGTACACTTGAAGCCTATATGATCTTGTTAACCAGTATCACCCCAATAAATTTAATTTAAAAAGTCCCCTCAGAGCCTAAGGAGCGCTGTCATTTACCCATTAATTGTTATGTCCCCAGCTCCACCAGCTCGTGATGAGTCAGGCTCTTTCAAATCAACTAACAATTTAATTTATAAAGTAGTTTGCATTACTTCAAAAATTATAATAGCAGCCTATCAAAATAACCTTGGAAACGGGAGAATGTTGAAGAGCTTATCTTTTTGGAAACGTTGACCCTGATTTTCTCTAACATTTTGCATTTTAAAACAGTTGGTGTTACTTAAATCCCAACACTAAGTGAAAGTCCATAGACCCATAACCAGTATCATTTTCTGTAGTAGTTTCACGGTAATTTGTTTGAGTTGCAATATGTAGAGCAAAATTTTTTAATTAGAATCACTTTACATGTCATTTTTTATTCCCTTACATTTCTTTTGTACCTAGCTACCTGACTTACAAATTTGAGTAAAAACATTGTACAAGAAACTAATTATATTAGAGGAGATTAAGAATAGAAGGCAGAAACATGGCCTTGATGCTGGGAGTTGAACTGTTGAATAAAAATAAAAAGCAGAAGGATATTAAATAATCTCGCACTGCAGTTTAGTCGCCCAGTACCTTTATGCCTTCTATTTTATTTCTTAAATCAGATATTTCATGTTTTGAGGAATTCCCCATATTCTTTTGTGGACTTAAAGATGCATGGTGGATTGGTTGTGTTGGGGTTGAGTTTTTACGTTTTTAATATAGAATTCACACTGCTGTTAAATGGCACCCAAAGCTCTTACTGAGAGTGCACTTTAGAAGTGAACGGCCTGCGCTCTAAGTGGAAGCCACTTCACACCTTGTTTTCGTGAACTAGGGCCCCTTTTGTCTGTGTTCTCCGAAGCAGCCAGCATGACATTTTATTATTAGGTGTCTTCTGTTAAGCTCCAAAAATTGTGACGGATGATATATATAAATTCTTATTTTTTCAATGTGTGAGATATTCGTGCAAATAAAGCCTTGAGCATAACGAAAGCATTTATATTAGGAAGGAGAGAAAAGTGAATGAGCATTTTTACTCATCAGAATTCTGTTGTTCTTAAGGGACTGAAACTGGGTTCCGAGTGGCCTCGGGGACATTTGGGTCCAGGATCTGCAGCTCTGACCTACTTCTCTGCCTTCTGACTGTACTGCTCTTGGAATTCTTGGAATGCCACCTTCGTTCCCTCAGCGCGTCCCCGTGACAGAGGATGTCATGGACAGTGTTTCTGAGGACGCACCTAACAGTCAAAGAGGAATAGAACCGTTTTGGATAGCTCCCACCTGAGAGAAATCCCAAGGAAGGATGCTGACTGTCCCCTTTGGGCCCTGTGGTCACCTCTAGACCAGTCCCTGGAGCCCGAGTTTGGGGTGGGCCCTGAGGCTCTGTCCTGTTGTCAGGGAGAGGACTCTACGCTGGGAAGCCCCGCAGGCGTCCCGGGTGCGTGTGCCCGGAGAGGAGCAGGGTCCACGGCGGGGACGGTACTCTAGAGTGAAGGCAGCGGGGGTCACTGGGCAGACAAAACAGCATGTTCACTGTAGCCCCACGCGTGCCCTGAGCGGCAGCCCGGTCAGCTTAAGGTCAGGGCCGGGGGACTGTCCACAGAGAGGGGAAGAGGCGCAGTGAAGCTGCGACCCTCGACGTTTGCTCCGCAGTGAGCGGTGCAGCCAGGGCTGAGCGCCTGTCTCCCACGCGGACGCCTTTCGTACCGCGCTTCCCGTCCCTCAAAAGCTTTGTGACGCGATGTTTCGCTGCAAACAGTGAAGTCACATGGCCAGCAAACAACTTGCTAAGCTAGCCCTCGGCCTGCGTGCCTCTCGAGAGAGAAGCCCGACCACGGTGCAGAGGGAGCCTCAGAAGCGAAGCCTCGGGCTGAGCACTCAAGAGCCCCAGCTCTGATGGAGAGAGATCTGAAGGACCTGTGAAGGATGGCTTTTCACGGCGTGTCACTCTGGCCTGTCACTGGAAGCATAGCCCCTGCTGTCCTGTCCTGTCCCAAAGCCCCTAGTGGCTGAAGCCCATCCAGGCCGCGAGGGAAGGAGGTAGGACTGGTGTCCGCTCCCCACCGGTGTGTCCCAGTGCGCACAGCGGCTGGCGTGCATGGGGCTCCGCAACACCCAAGCCGAGCCCAGAGGGAGGCCCAGGGACCAGCCTGTCTGAACGTCCTTCCACGAATGCCCATTGTCACCTAACTTCCCCACGTAAGGACAGTAGGAACTCCTTCCCCAGGACTCCTTCTCACACGGTGGCGACAGCTCTGTGGAAGCCACCGTGCTTCCTATCCCAGGAGCTACCAAGGAGGGATGATAAGGACCTCAGCTGATACCAAGGGACAGAGATGGCGAGGACGGGCCGACCCAAGGGAGACACAATCAACAGCACTCGTTGAATGATTGGACAGAGTGGGTGAAGGAGAGCTTGATCAGGGGGGCCGTCACGTGAGACGGAAGCCTGGCTGGTTTGGCTCAGTGGTTAGAGCATCAGCCCGCAGACTAAAGGGTCGGGTTCGATTCGATTCGATTCTGGCCAAGGGCACGTGCCTTGGTAGCAGGCTCGACCCCCAGTTGGGGCGTGTCCGGGAGGCAGCCAATCCATGTGTCTCTCTCACATCGATGTTTCTCGTCTCTCTCTCTCCCCCTCTCCCCCTTCCACTCTCTCTGAAAAGCAATGGAGAAAATATCCCCAGGTAAGAATTAAACAAAAAAAAAAGTGAGAAAACTTACTTTCCTCCCATCATTTTTACCCACTGTGGTGTTTGTGGGTAAAGGAAGGTGAGAGAGATTTTCTCTGCACTTCTGGACTTTCTCTAACTCGTGTTACATGCCTTTCATATCAGACACACTGATCCATATCTGACCATTCTCACTTTAGCTGTTTTAAGATCTGTTGTCACTTCTCATTTCTGCTCCTATTTTTGAAAATATCTGTTGTGATTTTCACTGAAGAAGCTTGTAAAATGTGTTGCCATCTACATATTTAGACTTGGCACAGATATTTGCTCTTGAAGTCTTTGACATCGTTCAAGTGATTTTTGCTTTGAAGTTACCAGGGGATAGCACATTCGTTTGCGTTTGGATGAGTAGAAGACGCTCCGGGCAGGTCGGCCCCACGCGCAGTCCTGAAGGGAGCTGAGGTTCCCAGCTGGCCATGGGTACTGAGGAGGCACCTTTGTGAGCCAGGCGTTTTCTCCTAAGAACATTACAGGGTGTGCATTTGTTTGTTTGGAGGAGGTTGCATTGTTGGTGTTTTGTTTTAGTGTTTTCTTTTGCCTTTCACTTTCTCATTCGTTTATTCCTGAGTAGTGTGAGAAGGAAACTCCTCTTCCACGGTTCCAGTGATAGTAGCATAACCAGCAGGCAATTATTCATCTCGACTGACCTTCTGCCATCCATCTTGCTAGGTTTTGAAGTTGTGAGAGCAGCCTGCAACCTGTGAGACCACTGTCTGCTGCTTGGGGCGGGGCCAGACGTCCAGCCAGTGGAAGTACCGTCATGGCTGTGATACTGTATCTACATTTCAGTAAAAACAGCGAGGGCAAGAATTATTATACAGTTTAAAAGAAACTCATTTCTAAAATCTGCTGGCTGGCATACTGACGTTCTGAGTGCCTCACATTCTTTCCCTGCTAGGGAATTGTTCCACGGGGGGACTTCTGAGCCCTGGCCCTGGAGCACGAGGGGAGAGGACTGTGGAAGAGGGGCCTGTGTGTGGAGCTTCTCGTATGGCTCCTGCACTCCTGCGCCGGGCAGGCGGGACTGTCAGGTCGCACGTGGGAGAAACACATCCTTCCAGTCCGGCATTTCTGAGAAACAGGTTTTCTCGTGACACTTCCAGAGCTCCTAGGGGAAAGCCGGGAGAAGGACATCACGTGGGCCTGCACCTCTCCTCTGGGAATGTCACGCCTGTAGGTGTGCACAGGTGCACCAAGCATTCCTCCCCTGACCAGCGCCTGGGAGCCCCTGACCCCCACCCAGCCTTCCCCCATTGCTACCTGTTTCTTTGATGGCCATATCTAGTGAGCGAAACCTGAGCTGCTGAGTGATAGAAATGCAGCCCTTGTGAGACACCCACCAGGCAGAATCTGTCGCTGGAGCTTGGAACTCACTCACTGGGAAGCCTGCAGAGCTATTCCTGAACGCAGGGACTGTGGGAACTTCCTGGACATACTCTAAATAGAACCAAGCCTTCGGAAGTAACTGCATAGGGTTTAATAATCACAAAGAGATTTGGACTTTTCATATAAGCTTCAACTTACCACTGAAAGAGAATTTCACCCCCTCCCTCCCTCCTTTCTTTCTTCTTTGTCTTTGTCTCTGGAAATATAAGCCCTACTATCATTTATATTTATAACTTCTAAGATACTTGGGATTTTCACGTATGAAAAACAAACTATAACTGCCTAAAGGGATGTGGCCCTCTCCTGAAGCAGCAGGTTTTGCATTATTAGCAGGTATAGGATCTAATCAGAGCCCTGATGTTTCCTGTGTCTGAGGCTGAGGAGCCCTCATTTCATGTCATGTACAGTTGATGCAACTCACTGGGCAAGCAGGTCGATTTAAATTCTTTAACTGAGGATTCATTAGACCCTCAAAATAACCACTGCCTCTACATGTTGCCGAATGAAACAGCCAGCATAGTACCTAACACATAGTAGGTGCTCAGTAAACATGCTCTCTGCCCACTCGTTTTTCTCTCACACCCAGACTTATCTAAGAGGATCAGAGGCATTTTCTTGTCCTGAGACATGTAGACTCTAAGTGGGCGACCATGGGAACCTATTCTTTACAAACAGGTACAAATAGATTGTGTTATCATGCCAATTTATTATTATATCAGCACCAAAGCAACAGCACATGATCCGGAGCGGAGTGGTGCCTGTGGAAGGTGGACCTGAGCAGGCCTCTGGCCACAGTGGGAGTCATGGATGGTAGTTAGGAGGAAAGCATTCCGAGTGGGTGGAACGGCATGAGAAAAGGCGTGGGGGCAGGAGTTACTAAACTGTGTGGGCAGTGGGCAAGCGGGTAAGCTGGGTTGGACCAGCCTGACCACATTGGGGCACAGGAAGAGATACCCACACCTACTGTGCCTTCCACTTCCCCACACGCACTGTCTAGCTCTTACCTTAGGCATCCTCCTGTGGCCCACACCCTACCTCTAACCACATCCTGCTAGGTGCCCTCCCTAGTCCTCTAACAGCACCCTGTCTGCCCTCTGCCATCATCAATACACTGCACTGTGGTGGCCACTGGGCTCCAAGCCTCTTAAGGACAAAGACCATGGCTTGCTTGCTCATGTGTGTGTCCTGGGTGCCTGGCTTAGCTTACTGCCTAGCATTTAGTAGGTCCTCTGTGCAGATTGTGGAAGGTGGGAGGAGGGGCGATGCACAGATAAAGTTGGCCAAGTGGGGGCTGGGCAGATGAAGAGGCCCTGAACTGTGGCTGCAACTCTCACACAGACCTGGAGCACTAGTCCTGGGATTGCCACCTTCCCCGGCCCCTGAGCCGGACAAGACCTCCATGTATGCTGCCGACTGCTGTAAGCAGGAGAAATGCCACCTACGTTCCTTGGGAATGGGCCACCTTAGCTAAGTTAAAATAAATAAAAATGCAGCAGGTGGATAGAGCCGGTTACTGTCTGTGAACAGGACAGCATGGGAGCTCTGAGGCGCAAGAGGAAGCCAGCTGCGCATTTCAGTCTCCCTCCGTTGCCTTCTGGTCTGGTGGTGGATTTGGTCTTTTGGCCACCTCATTAGGCACAGCCGTACAAGGCTTTTACCATTGAGTTAATTATACCAGTCGTGTTTGCTATTTAATAGTTTCTCAGTGATGCTGATAGATAGGAGAAAGCAAGGGAAATATTGCGCAGTTGACAACTCTTACGGAAAATGTTTGGGTTGGAAGTAGGGTATGGGCCCAGGGAGGATGCCCCATACAAATGACTGTGCCCTTTCAAGAGAGCCCCCCATTCTGCTCAATTCCACCTGTGAGGGAGAGGTGTCATCTGAGCCCTTCCCCATGAGGCCTTTGGTAGGTTGTTCAGCCCCTTAAACTCCTTTCCCCCCACATAGAAACTGCAGGTTGTATGCCTGCGGGACTCGGCGTGGGGACCCGTCAGCTGACAGTCCGAAAGGCCCGCTGTGTGGGAGGCGAGAGGAAAGGCCGCCCAGCGACTTGAGCAGCCTCCACGAACAGTGTGCAGTGGGTTTAAATCTCACATTTCTTATTGTAGTTGACTATTTATTAAGTGCATGTAAAAGCTGGAAACCCATCATTTAAAACAGTTGTTTTTGATGTAAATAAAATGTAGCGAGACTGAGGGTGAATGGAGACGAAGGAGTTTCCACTTTGCAGGATGGAAAGGCCTCTGTCCTCACATGCACACAGCACAGCCTTCACATGGGGCTGACCTTTCAGAATCAGGGCAGGTTTTGTGTTTAAAACAGTGGTCCCTGAACCAAAAATCTGTACCCTGCCCTCCCTCTCCTGTTCTGCCCGACCCCTTTGCGGAGCAGAGCCGCCTCCTACCTTCTCCGGAAACCCTGGGTCATCCCTCCCTCCTCTGCCGGCACCCCTTCCTCACTGCTCCTGCCCATCAACATCTTGACACTTTGAAATCCAACCATCTTTTTAAAATGTACCCCCACCGACACTCATTCCTTCCAGACCCTGCCCTTCCTCTCGCCTCCCCGCTGGGCTAAAATGTACCAGAGAGCTGCCTCCTCACTGCCTCCCTTCCCTCCCCCTCAGGCCAGTCACCTCTGCCCCAGACTCCATCAACGCTGCTCTTTCTAACGTCCCCAGGGGCCTAAGCCCATGGACCTGTTTCAGTTCTCGAATCCCCAGCACCTGGCAGTGGAACCCTCCCTCCCTTGGCACACACCGCTCCCCCCTTCTCCACCTGTCTGGAGCGTGCCTGCCCTCCGCGCTTCTCCACCCGTCCCCAGGGTGCCTGCCCTCCCCCAGGGTGCCTGCCCTCCCCCCTTCTCCACCCATCCCCAGTGGGCCTGCCCTCCCCCCTTCTCCACCTGTCCGGAGGGTGCCTGCCTCTCCCTGGCCGGCGCCCCAGTCTGCAGACTCCATCGCCTGCCCTTCCTCAATGGGCAGCTTCCTCCGTGGAGGGTGTGGCAGCTGGAGCGTCAATGGCTGTCCAGAAGGCAGAGTGGGGGCAGATGTGCGGGAGGGAAGCACTGGGTTTTCAGGGCAGGTGGGCAGAGCAGAAGCCCTGGGGCAGAGCTCCGGCTGGGCAGGCCTTGTAGAGGGAGCCACAGGAGGGCCTTGGTCAGTCAGCCTGGGGTTGTAATGCTCCTGTTGGTAATGAGTTTTTCCTTCATTATAGTGTTTTGTTTCCCCCCAGTTAATTTAGCATAATTTAAACTCCAGTCATTCTCCAGGAATTGTCAGAAAGCCCAGCAGTTTCCCGCCTCCACCCTCCCGCTACATCCTCGCTGCCACTGGAGAAACTCCGTGGCCCCGCGGGCAGAGGCCCTTGTCCTGGTTCACCTCCGCTGGTGTTTGCCCGCTGTTCTGTTCTCTCTGGACAGCCCCGTCTGTCACACTGTTGCACCTGCTGCTTTTGCATTTAGCTCCATGCTTCTAAGTAACATATTTTTATTGCTGGCTCTTGACCTTTTTTCCTTCTAGACATTATCTACCTGTTGGCCTCCTCTTACTCAAAACAAGGGTTTTGATCTCTTTCCTTCCCTTGCCCCATCCCTCCTTTCGCTTAACACTGTCGTTATATTTTAATTTTAGGTTACTTAGTGTTACGTTATCATGACTGATCAATGTTATTCATTCTAGTAAACCGCAGTTACTTTTTCTTTTCTGTACAGTTGTCACTTTATCATCGCTAACTGCCCCCAAGGTCGCCCAGCCCGTGGGTTACTCTCTCCGCCTGTCTTTCTGTAGCAGGCCTCTGGTGACCTCCTTCATGCTCATCAGAGGGTTCTCTTAGCCACTCGCCTAAGCTGGGTCTCCTATTTGCTGGCATCTTTTAAAAAACTCCTTGGTTTGGTGAAACAAAATCTTAATGAATTTCAAGCCTAGTCCCACCCGTTAGTTTTGTTTGGGGGGTGGGGCCCCTTCTCTCTGGAAATGGTCCTTCTTTTGCTCTGATCAGCTCTCCTGATTTACTTTTAGGTAATTACTTGCTCTGCTCCGTTTTCTGTCCTCTCTGGAAACCCCATTATACTGACCTCTTGAGGCCGTCTTCTGATTTTTGTCTCCCTTCTGAGATTTTATGTCTACAGTTTTTTGCTCTACTTTCTGGGAGATTTCTTCAACTCTATCTTCACAATCTTCTCTTGAATTTTTAATTTCTGAATTTTTTTTCAATTTCTAAAATCTTTTTCTTAACTGTCCTTTGTTCTATAGTATCTTGTTTCTTTGACGCCGTCTCTGAGCGTCTTAATGGTGGTGTATGTGTGTTTCTTAATTATCTTCCTTCATTGTTCTGTTTCCTTTCCAGTTGCTGCGTTTTGATTTGTTGTGATTTGTCTTTCATGTATGTGGTTTTGCTCACGTCTGTCTGGTAATCCTTGGTTTTCCGCTCATGTCTAAAAGGTGGGCTTACCAGCTAATTGGGAGTTCCTGAGAACATGGAGCTCGTTGGCTGCGTCTCTGTAGGGAGACTCGACAGGCCCGTTTAGGTAGAGAACCTCTGACTCCCTGAGAAGAGTCCCGGTCTCCTCCCTGGAAGGAGCTGAGCCTGCAGCCAGCACCCCCACTGCTGGGCAGTCTCAGCATGTACTTCACTTACTCTTTCCCTGTTCTCAGCACGGTGTCCCCACCCTTCACTGGGCCCTGTGACCTTCAGTCCGGGGACCTTCTCCTCCAGAAATGGTGAGGCGGCTGCCAGATGCTGGGGTATCACAGAGGGGCTAGGCGCCAGCCTGGGTCTCCAGCAGAGCGGTCATCAGCCCACCCTTCTGAACGTGTGGGGGCCCCACAAGTATGAATTGGTTCACTCTTGGCTTCACCACCGCGGGCTCCGGGTCTGTTTTCTGGGGCTCCTGCTAAATTCTTGACCACTCATCCATCTGCTCTCCAGCTTCCAGAACTGGTTTCTCCTTTCTTTGGTGTTCCTTCAGCCCTTGTGAGCTAATTCTTTTTCTGAAAGGCATCTGGGGAGGAGCAACCATGTGTGCAGACAACCATCTTTATCCAGAACCTAGTAATTCTTCCAGGACGAGTTATGTTGTTTGCTAAATTTTAGCCTCTGGCAGCCTCTTACTATATCTGTGTCCTAATGAAATAGTGTTTAAAATAATTTCTGAGAGCCTTGTGATGGTCAGGCTTCAAGGAGAAGATTGCTCCCCCCACCCAGCTGTGTCTCTTCACCTTACCCAGTGATTGTGCTTTTGTTCCTTAAAGAGATTCCTAGTTGAGATCTTAATAGCACTTCATCTTGCCTTGTTGTGCCAAAGTCTGGTATTTTGCAGTGCTTTTTAATGCTTATGAGGAGCCAACAATTTATTTTAAAGATTGAATTACACAAGACTCCTGTTCCTTGAGCTGTTGATCCAAACGAGTGGTTAGCAATTCTGTTAATTAGCTAAATCCTTTACTCCCTGTCAGGGTATCGTCATTTCACAAACACAGAGATCTGCTGAGAGTCATAACATTACTTGTTAGGACAAGTTACCTGTTACCTTCTACTTGTTAATACAAGTGTTTCGTGTATTGTTGTAACAATGTTTTTTGGCCCTTAGCCGAAACTTTTGCTTGCTGCTCTTGTGCAGATTTAGTGCAAATTAGAAAGTGGTTTTTGCCAGCTCAGTTCTGCTTTGAGCCGTTTCCTGGTTGCAGCTGATTGTTCGGTGCTGCTGTAGTAATCGCAGGGGCTTCAGGCCCTTCCAGGCAGTTCGACTGTAGACAGCCTTCGCAAAGGGGCGGCCCCGCAGACGGCATTCGGACAGAGCGCAGACCCACAGGTTTAACTCGCAGACTCCTTCCTTCAGTCTTTTCCCATTTCAGCCACTGTTACAAATTTCACAGGTTAGCATATGTCTGCAGAGCAATCAGAATCAGCAGTGGACAGGCCAGTTAAAGCTGGTGCATGATGCAGGCTGCTGGTGCGGAAGATTAAATGCTGGCCTTTAGTTGAGGGGGACGCTGTGCCACTAACTCATCCCCTAGAGCAGGGTGGGCAACCACTGGCCTCCAGGTCAAACCCCACCTGAGGCCTGATTTTACTGTCCTCTAAGGAGATTTTTACAGGTCTCAGGGTAGTTTTAAAACAAGATGACAGTAATGAAGACAAGAAAGAAGAGGAGGAAGAATCGAAGGCAGGAGGAAGAGGAGAGGAGGCTCAGCAGTGGCCGTATGCACGTGCTCTGCAAAGCCTCAAAGACTGACTTCTGGGCTCTTTACAGAACCAGTGAGCCCACCCCTAGTCTAGACACCGCTGGCTCAGCCTCACTCCTTTCCTGTCCACACACTTCTCCCCCGGGCATGGAAACTTCTCCAGGTTTTCTCCCTAAGGCTTCAGCAACTTAAATATGTATGTGTGTTTGTGTGTGGTTTCAAAAACATTTAATTGTAGATAGATCTGAATCATCAGCTCTCAGGTGTGTGACATCTAAGTGGATTTACCAGCATAAAGGCCCATGATAGAGTATACCCCTAGCTGCATTGGGAAAACAGCAAAATTATGAACAGTGTAGTTGTAAACGCTTTGGCTTTACTTGGAGATACTTTCAGAAAGGTATGTGTTGAACTTGTTTCTCCTTGTAAGTAGTAAGTATAAAATGTAAACAAAATTAAAACATGCTTTTATGATACAAGTATCCTCTTATTTACTGAAAGCCTAACCAAAGAAAGGCTTTTACTTAAACAGTTAACTGTAGAATTAGATAGGAATTTTTAAAAACTAAGACTTTACCAGTGGTTCTTCCTCACTGTAGGCTTTCTCATCTCACAGCATTTCCATCTACTTACTCTAAGCATCGACATAGCATTTCCAGGTGAATGTTCCAAAAACTTAGCTCTGATCCTTCCAAATCAGTCTAGTCAATGGGAGGAAATTAAACCAAACAAGTAAATTATCAAACATTCCTCTTTGCAGAATGTCGCTCAGTGTGAAAGTCCTGGGAAAGAAATGTGGGGGAGGGGGGTGTTATAGTGTTCGGCACACTGTGTTCTCCTTCTCTCTGTGCTGCGGGATGTCTCCACGTTTGCCGGGAGTGCACTGCAGACCGCACAATCACACACCCATTACTCCTCCGGCGATGAAGTAGTGCCCTGTGTTATCAAAGAGTGAATTGAAAACAGCATTCAGATGGTTGCTCTGAAATGAAGCTGCGAGGCAAGCTATGTCTCTACCACCCAGCCTGCCTCCAAAATATAACTGTGACCAGCACCTGGGTCACATCGTTGAGTAACTAAGGTAATGCTCTACTCTTCTTTAATCCCCACTGTGACCCAGGGGCACACAGAATGCTGTTGCTAGAGGACTCATCTCCAGCTGATAAAGCAAACTAGTGCTGAGGATAAGCCTTGAAGTCAAGCATTGCTTTGTAATTTCTTTCCCTTCTTTGCCAAATGGTTTAGTTATAAAAATAATTCAAATTATATAGTATCTTCTGTCTGGGTATTAGATTTTTGAAATCCAGAGGTCAAAATTCTTTATTTCTTTAAAAAATGAGAACATAAAATGGAATTCCAGCAAAAAGCTGGCCTTGATACTTGTGAGCACATCCGTGCAGCAGGCAGCATGGAGCTAGGGGGCCCTTGTCAGGATCCTTAACTGTGGCCAACTATAGGTGTTAGAGGGAGAAATAACATTGTAGCTGAATTGAAGGAGGCAGAGAGATACTAATGTACCCTCTCTCAGCAGGAAGTAAACTAAATAGTTGTGCACTTTTTGGAGATTTATTAATGAGGCCCACTGCTGACTGGGTAGAGCAAGGGAATTTACATATAATTCAGAGGTGAAATGAATGGTTAATTAGGATATGAAACTTATTCCATACTGGAGAGCATTGAATTTACAATAAATATCCATAAAACTATAAAAATAGGAGACAGAAAAAAATTAATAATTCAAGACACTTGACTTCATCAAGAACCTTTTAAAGACGTGCAAAATATTTAAATTCCCTGAAAGCTGCCCAATTCCTTATTTTGAGTAATCTGGTCATTTCTAAGGTCTCGCTTCTAAAGCTATCTTGATTTTCTTAAAAAGAAAGGAGAGCCCTCGCTTTCTGAAGAGACCTAGAAAGGCTCTGGAGTCGCTGCTCTCTGATAGCATGAGAACCCCGCCTGGCTCCCGTCCTAATGAGCTTACACACTGCTGCAGGGAAGAGGCGGGGCGAGAGGGACCACAGCCGCCAAACGCTCCCAAGCAATTAAAGGCTGATTGTTTGTCTTCTTTCCAGGTGGGAAGGAAAGAATGAAAATGAAGTGGGCAGATGTAAAGAGACCGGCAAAGTTCACGTGACTGTGGACCTCAAATACTACCGACCAACTGAAGTGGTAAGGGCTCCTGGCCGCTGGTGTGTGGCCACACTTGGCCAGCTGTCTGGGAAAGTGCTGTCACTGAAAGCCGAAGCCAACCTCAGAGCTCCCATCCAGCTCTCTGGCGTCTCTCAACGGGCGAGTCCAGTGAATTGAGTTTGAGATGGTGGTCTCCCCACTAAGGTCCCTTGCTTTACAAAGGAAGGCCAGGGTAAAACACATTCGTGGAAATGGTGGGTCTTGGAAAGGGCAAATCTCATTGTGTCAGTCCCCTGCTTTGGTGTCTGAACCCTGGTACCTATGGGAGGTCTGGATGGCTGCCTGCCTCCTCAGTGCACACACGCACTCATAGGCACACAGAAACGTCATGAATGTTCTCCCTGTACATTAACACTCAGCTCCAGTAGTCTTCCTTTGGTCCTTTTCTAGACAATGTACCACACCACTAATGTCTCTGCTCCTTCCTTTCCATCTACAGTATGTGCAACACAATTGTACTGTTGCACCTCTTATAATTAATTATGCTCATTTGTTGACATGTTTTTCTCCCATTATCAAACTGTGAACTCTTTTAGGATAAGGACTTTTTTTTAATATCTTCAACCGTAACAAAGTAGGTGCTTAATAGATATTGATGGATGAACAGACATTTCTAAATACAGAGGTTTCTGTATCAAGAAATGGCCTGAAGATAGTTAGAACATAACAGCCTCCTTTCGTAGATTTGTGAAAACTCCTGGCTTGGTATTATTGTTGCTTACACTTTAATGTGGGTCACACTCATTATGGGCACAAAACTGAATTGTGTTACGAATACCTAAAGATAATAGAAGTGGCACCTTCAGGGAGAAATGTTCCAATGTGATGGTTAGCTAGTGACATGCACACTAACTGTGAAAATGGGATCTTGTGAACCTGTTTTACCTGTGTTTTGAACCAAATTCCTATGTGTTGGACAACCTCTCAGAGGTTAGGAAATCCCCAGTGAAGAGAGATTGAAAGTGCCTGTGTTTGTTCAAAATGTCTTGTTTCAAACAAAAGAAAAAACTTCACTTCATGGGCTCCACACACAGGAGGAAGTAAAAAGAAAAGCAGAGTGTAGGCCAGGGCTGCAGAGGGAGGCACTGTCCCCGCCGGGCGTGGCCGGCCCCCCGGGACCATGGCTCCCTGCGCTGGCCCGGGGTGTGCGAGGAGAGGGCGTCTGGGTGGGAGGAAGGCTCCCGCACACCCCGCAGACGCAGCCAGCAGGCCTGTGCGCGGCCCCGCACGCGTTGCTTCCCTGTCCTGAGAGGTGCCGCGAGGTGTCAGTTTTCTGGAACGTTGCACAGGTCACATAAACAGGCAGAGCTCTTTCTTTGCTAACAGAATGTGTCATCTCAGCGTGGAAAACTTACCGAGCCGGCAGAAAGCTACGTCCTTGTACGGTTTACATGTGGCTCCTTCTCTCTCTCTCTGTCACCAAGACAATCCCAGAAGCTCGGAGGTCCTTAAAGATGGTTGTCTGTCTTTCTCACTTGGCAAGGTGTAAGGTTGATAAGAGCACAGAACAAGAGAGTTTGCCGAACAGGAACAGGACCCCTGGACTAACAAGACGGTTCTTGAAGCCCCTCTACCGTGTCCCGACGCTATGTCCATCCCGTGTCTTTGCGCATTCAGACGTCACTGTCATACCTGTTCTGCAGCTCCATTCACAGGGATGCTGTGGGCCAGAGGAGAGGTGTCCTGTTTCCTGCGCGGGCTTTATTTGCTCACTGATTTAGCTCCCACCCCGATTCCCTAACTCCCTGTTTTGAGTCTAGATGTTCACCTGCATGTCGTCTAAGCCTCTAGGCTGCATTAATTTTGTTCACTCCACTTCAACGGAGTGTTCCGTGGGGCGAGCTTTCTTTGTGTGGGGAGACTAAACTTTTAACCTCATGGCTCAGAACGAGGAGCTTTCCCAAAACAGGGGTCAGTTCTACAGCCTTCTGTGGTCACGCCTCAGGGTGACAGGACTCTTCCAGGGGACAGGGGACCGGGACTGAGCACCGACTTGTACATGGGCGCCCACTTAGGTGTGGGCCTCACTAGCAGCACCGCCAGAGTGGCTGGGCACGAGTCCTGGAGCGCTGCATGCTGAGGTGCGCCTGCGCGCGGGGCGGTGCGGGCGGAGCCTCTGCGTGGGAGCCACGCGCTCAGTGCCGAAGCCCCTCCCGCCAGCCCCAGGCTTCCTCACCTCTTCCTCAGAGTCTGTAAAGCGCGTTCTCCTGAAGAGCTTTAACCATGTGCGTCCCCCACGGTCTTCTACACACAGGGCACCCCAAAGCCAAGGGCGTAAACCAGATCTCCTTAGCATCCCACGGTTCCAAAATGACTAATAGAAAAGAAAGAAAGAAAACTTGAAGAAAACTTGAAGAAAATGATAAGGACATACCAGGTCTCAGAACAGCAGTATCCTAGAGCAAGATAAAGGCAGAGCTGTACGTTGTTTCTCGAATAAGATTCTGACTAGTCTTAAGAAAGGCTCTTTTCTGCCTGGAGGCCAGCCAAGTCCTAGGGCATGCTGCACATGCGCCATAGAGCGCGCCGCCCCGCTGGAGTGCCGCACGTGCGCCCTAGAGCATGCCATAGAGCGCGCCGCCCCTCCGGCGTGCCGCACGTGCGCCCTAGAGCATGCCATAGAGCGCGCCGCCCCTCTGGAGTGCCGCACGTGCGCCCTAGAGCATGCCATAGAGCGCGCCGCCCCTCCGGCGTGCCGCACGTGCGCCCTAGAGCATGCCATAGAGCGCGCCGCCCCTCCGGAGTGCCGCACGTGCGCCCTAGAGCTTGCCTTAGAGCGCGCCGCCCCTCCGGAGTGCCGCACGTGCGCCCTAGAGCATGCCATAGAGCGCGCTGCCCCTCTGGAGTGCCGCACGTGCGCCCTAGAGCATGCCATAGAGCGCGCTGCCCCTCTGGAGTGCCGCACGTGCGCCCTAGAGCTTGCCTTAGAGCGCGCTGCCCCTCTGGAGTGCCGCACGTGCGCCCTAGAGCATGCCATAGAGCGCGCTGCCCCTCTGGAGTGCCGCACGTGCGCCCTAGAGCATGCCATAGAGCGCGCTGCCCCTCTGGAGTGCCGCACGTGCGCCCTAGAGCATGCCATAGAGCGCTCCGCCCCTCCGGCGTGCCGCACGTGCGCCCTAGAGCATGCCATAGAGCGCGCCGCCCCTCCGGCGTGCCGCACGTGCGCCCTAGAGCATGCCATAGAGCGCGCCGCCCCTCTGGAGTGCCGCACGTGCGCCCTAGAGCATGCCATAGAGCGCGCCGCCCCTCCGGCGTGCCGCACGTGCGCCCTAGAGCATGCCATAGAGCGCGCCGCCCCTCTGGAGTGCCGCACGTGCGCCCTAGAGCATGCCATAGAGCGCGCTGCCCCTCCGGCGTGCCGCACGTGCGCCCTAGAGCATGCCATAGAGCGCGCCGCCCCTCTGGAGTGCCGCACGTGCGCCCTAGAGCTTGCCTTAGAGCGCGCCGCCCCTCCGGAGTGCCGCACGTGCGCCCTAGAGCATGCCATAGAGCGCGCTGCCCCTCCGGAGTGCCGCACGTGCGCCCTAGAGCATGCCATAGAGCGCGCTGCCCCTCTGGAGTGCCGCACGTGCGCCCTAGAGCTTGCCTTAGAGCGCGCCGCCCCTCCGGAGTGCCGCACGTGCGCCCTAGAGCTCGCCACACCTGCCAGAGTGCTGCACGTGTACCGTAGAGCACTCCGCACGGGCCATAGAGCATTGCACAGGCGCCATGGAGCAAGCCGCACCCACCACAGAGTGCTGCACACGCGCCATAGAGTGAGCCGCACGTGCATTATAGAGCGAGCTGTATCCCCTAGAGCGCGGGCACATGAGCCAATGACTTAAGACCTCATCAGCGGCACCCAAGAGCCTTAAATCTTGCTTACCTACCATTATGGAAGGAAAGCTTTTGTTCTGAGCTAAGCACTAGGACATCCAGTTAGAACTGAATGGAGTCACAATTTTTGCTTCTTTACCGGTTAAGCCTCTGGGTTTCCTTTGAACATTTAGAAGTTTTGCTAGCGTGATGAGCTTAATCCTGAAAATTAAACTTCAAATTCCGCATTGCCCCCGAGTTTCAGTATTTGGTGATGGTATTCTCAATACTTAAGTTCTGCCCTCTTAAAATTGCCTCCCACATAGCTTTCTCTATGTGCGCACATTTACACCTAGATTAATTGCATTGTGCGTCTGTTCCAGGGGTGGGAACCTTTTTTCTGCCAAGGGCCATTTGGATATTTATAACATCATTCAAGGGCTATACAAAATTATAAGCTTAAAAGTTAGCTATGAGGAAAGCTCCTAGATTTATTGAATTTGCCTGCAGTTGCTTTGGCAGGGCCAGACCAAATGATTTCGCAGGGCATCTGGGGCTGGGCTGGATGGTCCCCACCCTTGGACTCTCCTCATAGAGAAGTAGGGCTGTTTAAGGTGGGCCCCAGGCCAGGCTTCCTAAGTACAGAAACTGTCAGTCCCTAGCTGTGCGCCCTTAGGCAGATCACTTCTCAGGAATTCCATTTCCATCTTTAAAAATGGGTTTGGTAATAGAACTTCTTTCAAAGAGTTGTTGGAAATTAAGTGTACAAAATATTAAAACAGTATCTGGCACACAGTAAAATACCCCATATTGATGCTATTTTTTTTTAATTTATAGATTTTAGAGAGAGAGAGGAAGGGAGGGAGAGAGAGAACATTGACTTGTTGCTCCACTTATGCATTCATTGGTTGCTTTTTGTATGTGCCCTGACCAGGGATCGAACCTGCAACCCTGGGGTATCAGGACAAGGCTCTAACCAACTGAGCTATCCGGCCAGGGCTGATGCTGTTACTGTTATTCATTTATTCATCCATTCATTATTTACCAAGTGCTGTGTTAGACCTTGGGAATACAGTATGAACAAGATAGACACAGTCCCTGCCCTTGTGGAGATTGTGGTTGTAGAGGCCTCGATCAGTTGCTTGACTCTAGTACCTTTTGAAAAGCAGAGTGGTATCATTGGTGTATTATATAGATTAACCAACAAAAGGTAGATAACAAGGTATAATCAAAGCTACTAGAAAAGATTGATACGTGATTTGATTTTTCAATTCTTGTTTTATTTCATTTCCATCCTTTCTGATAATCTTTCAGAAGATTAAGTAGCTATTCAGTAGTAAGAAGCGTCGTATAAATATAAGAAGATTGGCATTGGCCTGTTACTTTAAAACAACCACAAGGCATCGTCCTTCTGTTTGAGAGTGTTTAACCTGGAGAATTTACAGAGGTTGAGGTAATGAAGTATTCAGCCTAACGTGCCATAATTTCTAACCCCACCAAATGCTCAATCCACTTAAAACAATTTTAATAAGTAAGATTATTTTGTCTAGTGAAACAAACAAAAATCTTTTTTCCTGCAGAGCATTTTAGGAAATGGCATGGGGGACACAGCCACAGACTAAAAATGAAATCACATATTTTTCGTTAAAATGCCTCCACTGAAATTCTAGCAGATGACACAAACTGCATTTTTTCTTGCTGTATCATTTGTCTTCAGCGTTCATTTTTCTTGCTGTTGTATTTCTAATGTCCTCAGTTGTGATTGGTTTTTGTCTTATTTATTTAGATACTTCATGTTCATTCCTGTTCTTTTTAGATATTAGAGAAAATCATGAGTTAATATCTAGAATTGAGAAAACAATAGCTTTAAAGAAGTTCTATATGCTAAAGTAGCACCTGCCTTCAGTAAAATCACGTGGCCTGTCCCTAATCAAATTACCATGTGCTTGTTCATTTGTCCCCTCTGCACACTTCCTAATATTTTTCTGTAAGTGATGTTACACTCAGTGGCCCATAATTGCTCACTCGGTCTCCTAGCTCTGTTTAGGATAATGCTATGTAACACCTTCCAGAGCTCGGGAATCTGATCTGTCATCAGAGCATCTGTATAGAAACCAGCAAGAGCTCCCCACGGGTCCCTCTCTGAGTTGGGGGTCCTGAAAATGTCCCCTTTGACTCCCTGTGCTTACCACACTCACACTTCCCTGCTGGCAGCAAGAGATTAGATCCTCTCTACCCCACCCCTCTTCTCTCCAGGTGCTGATTCTCCTGACCCCTACGGCTCTAGTCCTACCCTCTCCTCCTGCCTGTCTTTGTTCCTCTTCTGACTGCTGGGAGCCCGGCTAAGAGGACGCGGAGATCAAATGAAGGGCGTGTCCCTTCTTCCTGCATTCCTGGAAGTGGAGGCTGGGCTGCTCCTTCTGTGAGGTCCCTTCCAACAGTCACATCCTAGCGTTTCTGCTTTTGTAACTGTCAGACCAGAACATGTGGGGTGTTGTCACTAAGGCCCCATCCAAGTGTTTCCTCTTTCATAATTACTCTCTGAACTTCTTACGCCTGCATTTATCAGTAGCGCGTATCTCTGAAGCACGGCTGGTGGACCCTGAGCCTCCCTCCCAGGCTCCTCCTTGTAACCTCATGTCCTTCCTTAATCACGTCGGCCTCTGTGCCCTTTCCTCCGTGGGCTTAACGCAGAGAGCTGTAAGCCTCGGCCGCTTTGGTCGATTCTCCAGTATTCCACTGTATGTTTTCCATACTTAATCCCATACGAAACCGCCAGGTGGATATGGCCTTCCTCCCCCAGCCTGGGTTCTTTCTGGTCTGTGCCCCTCAAGAGCATGCCATAGCTAATGAAATAGGAACTGTGTGCCCCCAACTTCTTCTGATTTTCCTTGAAGGTTCTTATGATTAGATCCTGATTAGAATAATATCATTAAAGACTCAAAAATCTTTATGAGTATACATAACTAGATTCATTCTCTTATCTTAAAATATCTTTTGTATTTATTAAAATCTTTCTAGTATCTTTAATATCGATGGTTTCATTCCTGTACCAGTAGGGAATTCCTATAAAATCTGTACCTTCTTTCTAAAAGAAGCTGCCAGGTAGTGACCACCCTCATTCATAACTGTAGTGTTGGCCTCTTAACATCTTCAAGATAAATTCCAAAATCCCAGAAATTCCCTTCAGTCTCTGTAGCTACTTTCCTTAGGAGTAACAGTACTCAAGCTCAGCTTCTACCTGAACTGGCTCCTATGCAGGTCACTCAAAGACCAAAATTACGTACGGAGACCCATCCATCACTAACGTCCATCACTGACGTGGCCACCTGCTCCCCCTCTTCATTTTATCTAGTCAGTGAGACCTGGGTTCTGGAATTTTAGAAACCCCTCTTTGCTGTCTGTTTTTTAAACAACTCAACAGTGCTTTTCTGTTCTATCGAGTCATATTTACCTCCTAAAATAACTATAATTTAAAAACATGCATGGAGTTTCTTGGCTAACACTACCCATGATGTTCTTCCTCCACCCTGTTCCAATAAGGTTACTTATTCCTGTCTAAGTTTGATTTTCCCCCAGCACATTATTCACTTGTGGACACCAAATATTATGGGTCTATGGAAATTTAATGCGTGTGTACTGACTTTGGGCTCCTGTCTGTCTTTGTCTTACCCTAGAGGCTTCCTCTTGCCTCACTCCCCTCGCCCTCGGCTCATGGCAAACTGGTTTCTTCGTCTGTTGTTACATCTACCGGCAAAGTGGAGAGTTCCTTTGACCACTTTGTCAAACCCATCAGGTAGATATTCACAGTGATGGTCTCCCTTTTTGACGTGGTAGCTCCAGTTGCCTCCTTAACAGTCACACTTCATGTGCTTGGCCTGCCAGTAAATGCCCAGTTTCACCCAGCTGCTGTGAAGAGGCGCTGTGCATATTCTGTGATGCTGTGATAGCTCGTGAGTTTCTTGGATCAGTCAGAAGTCTACTTCATGAAAGCCTGGTATAAGGCTTTCTAAGCCAAGACGTGGGCAGGTGTCTAGGGACTAAAAGATTCTCTAATTTTTAGGATTTCCAAAAGGAGTCCTTTATATAATACATTCATCATATACATTTAAAATATAGTGTTTACTCACCTCAGCTCTCAGAAATACATCAGTATATATAATAAAATAAAATATCCTTATATGATTAAGGTCTTAGAGTTTCAATTCAGAAATAATGTTTGTTGGATTCCTGCCATGATTGTAAGTCCTAGTAGCGCTGTGAGAAATACAAAGATGGATGGGGATAGGGTCGTTGTTCCGTAGTAACTTTCAGGCAAATGAGGGGCAGGGCAGCTGGGAAGCTCCTGGGACAGTCACAGGCAGGGGTCACAAGGAACTAGCTGAACCAGGACAGTGGAGGGAGAAAAGCATTGACAGACGCCGGGACATTGCCAAGATGGTGACCACAGGATTGGGGATCAAATTGATCATGTGTGGAAAACAGGCAGGACTGGAGGTGACCCATGAAGTAAAGGCTAAGAGTGAAGGGTGGTGAGCAGACAGTGATGTCATAACCCGCATGAGATCACGGGAGAGGACCCAGTTTGCAGGGAAGCTGTTGAGGTCCGTTACACTCCGTGCCTTAGGGATAGCCATGCAGCAATGTCAAGCAGGAGTGCGAGCTGGAGGCCTGGTGTAGAAGGTCAGGTGTGAGGGCTAGGTGTGCGGGCGCTGAGAGCTGAAGCCTGATATGAGCCCCCCAAAAGAGTGTTTGGGGTACAGGCAAGGAGGAGAGACGAGCATGAAGGCTGGTCGCAAGCTGTTCAGGTCTGAGTGCTTCAGAAACACTTGAAAAGGTGGGTTAAGAATTCAGAGCTCACAAAATAAGCATTTGTATCCCAGAGCCTAGGCCCAGACTAAAGTGTCTCCCTCCCTAGATAATTATTCTAGGGGGGGGGGGGGAATACCAAAGCATTTACTTTTACTGAGAGGTGATCACTACATCTCAGTCCAGGCAGAGCTGGATAAACAGATTTCTGATTCTGAGTTGATGTGCCCTGGAAGTCAGGGTGCAGAGCACGTTAGGATTCCTCAAGATCAAAGGGCTTATTGTCAGTACAAGGTTCTCTGCCCTGCATCTTACCGTTTTTATTACCATCATCATCATTAATTATCATCATCGTCACTCATTTCTGTGGAGTTATTAGTTATGAAGAGGCACCTGAAAGGATACTGAGCTCTCCAGCTCCTAGGTTTCCTTTTATTTAAACACTTTGTTTTGTATCTGTGCAACTTTATGCAGACAAACAAGGCTATGCTTCTTGACCCAATGGCAGAAATGATGGTCATAGTGGGAGATGGGGGCTGATTGGTGGCCTTCTGGTCTGATTCGGTCTGACCTGTATGTCCCCAGCAGCTCGAGCAGGCCCTGACAGCCAGCCAGTTCTGTGGCTGCCCTGGTGCTTCAGGGTCCCTAACAGGCTAGACAGCAGCCACATCCATGTTTACTGCCAGCCACCCCCTCACACCCCCCTCAAAAACCAGGATGCAAACCTGTCCCTGTTCTTGCTTCTGAGAGCCTGGGTGGCACTTACACCGTCTAAATCCTGTGTTGGTTTCCTGTAGTTGCTGTCACAAACTTAGCAGCATAAAGCTGCACAGATTCATTACCTTGCAGTTCCAGGGATCAGAGGTCTGAATTCAGCTTCACCGGGTAGAATTAGGGGGTTGACGGAGCTGCGTCCGTTTGGAGGCTGGAGAGTCCTTGGACCACAGGGCGTCCCATTGGCAGAGAACCGAATTCATCACTCTGAACCGTTGCTGGGTCAGTGCCCTCTCCCGTTTGGAAAGCACATTATTAACCACTTGGAGGAGAAATAAGAAATGGAGGACTCTAGTTAATTGTCCGTTTAAAATTCCATAATGTACACATTCAAAAAATACCATTAACATGCACTTGGGCAGCTATAAATGAGAACAAGCCTTACTGAAGTCTGAGGGAACACCCAGCAGAGGGACAAGAAAGGCGTCCTGAAGGGAGGGAGCTTTAGAGTAGGGTTTTATAAAGACCCACAGTGAGAGCGAGCGAGCATTCCAGGTCACGGCAGGAGTGCCCTGGGAATGGACCTCCGGCAAGGACCGTCCTGTGGCGCGAGCAGGCCCAGCAGGGGAAGGAGGAGAAGCCGGGCTCATCCCCACAGGCACCCACCAGCCCCCCTCTGTCCCCCAGCGTCCCCTGGCCCGGCCTGGCCCCTGCCTGTCTACAGCCAGCCAGCTGCTCCTCCTCTCTCTTCATCTTCTTTTTCTTCCCGTGTTTTTACCTTTTCCTGCTATTGTAAGTCTTAAAAACCAGCCACGTGTTATCCTTATGCTCCATGGAGCCACTATTCTTTCTGAGACCACCAGCTTGTGTTTTGGTCCATGTAATCTAACCCCTGACTGGTTCCAGTTCTGGAATTGTCCCCGATAAGGGGCATACAGGAGGCAGCTGATCAGTGTTTTGCTCTCACATCAATGTTTCTCTCTCTCTCCCCCCCTCCCTTTCCCTGTCTCTAAAAGTCAATAAAATAAAAAATAATTTTTTTTTAAATCATCAGATTTGTATGGAACCAAAAAGATCCCAAATAGCCAAAACAATCCCCAGAAAAAAGAACGAAGATGGAGGTATCATGCCACCTGGCTTCAAATTATACTGCAGAGCTACGATAATTAAAACAGCATGGAATTGGCAGAGAAACAGACACACAGACCAATGGAACAGAATTGAGAAGCCCGCAAATTAAACCTCAGGAATATGGGCAAATAATTGTTGACAAAGGAGCCAAAACCATACAGTGGAGAAAAGAAAGCCTCTTCAGTAAATGGTATTGGGAAAATTGGGAAGCCACATGCAAACAAACGAAATTAGACTACAGTTTGTCTCCATGAACAAAAATTAATTCAAAATAGATCAAAGATATGAATGCAAGATCTGAAATAATAAATTACATAGAAGAAAACATAGGCACTGAACTTATGGACCTTGGTCGTAGAGAACATTTTATGACCCCAAAGGCAAGGGAAGTAAAGGCAAAAATAAATGAGTGGGACTGAATCAAACTAAAAAGCTTCTGCACAGCAAAAGAAACTGACAACCAAACAAACAGGCAGCCAATGGGATGGGAGCTGATATTTGCAAACAGCAGCTTCTACAAGGGGTTAATGTCCAAAACATGTAAAGAACTCATACAACTCGACACCAAACAAACAAACAAACAATCCAATTTAAAAAACGGGCAGAGGACCTGACCAGACACCTCTCCGCAGAAAACATACAAATGACCAACAGATATTTGAAAAGATGCTCAACTTTACTAGCTATCAGGGGAATGCAAATCAAAGCTACACTGAGATCCCACCCCACACTGTTAGAGTGGCTGTTACCAACAAGACAGGTAATAACAAGTGTGGAGAGGCTGTGGCAAAAACAGAACCCTCATTCACTGCTGGTGGGAATGGAGACTGGTACAGCCACTATAGAAACAGTCTGGTAGTTCCTCAAAAAATTAAGACTAGAGTTACCATATGACCCAGCAATCCCTCTTCTGGGAATCTGCCCAAAAATTTTGAAAGCAGTTATTTGCAAAAATATATGCACCCCTATGTTCATTGCAGCATTATTTAAGGTGACTATGACGTGGAAACAACTAGTGGCCTTCAGTAGAGGACTGGATAGAGAAGATGTGGGCCGTGCACAGAGGAATACACTCAGCCGTAAGAAAAGATGGAATACTGCCATTTGCGACAAGGGGGGACCTTGAGAATATTATGCTAAGTGAAATAAGTCAGTCAGAAAAAGCTAAAAACCATATGATTTCACTCATATGTGGGCTATAAAACCGAAACTCATAGACACAGACAATGGTATGGTGGCTACCAGAGGGAAGGGGGTGGGGGTAGCGAAGGGTAGATGTAGGCAAATGTATGGTGATGGAAGAGGATTTGACTGTGGGTGGTGGCCACACAGAGCAATATATATAGATCACATATCATAGGGATGTGCACTTGAAACCTGTATTGAGAATGAAATGAATGCAGAAGCAACATTAGGAAGACACTGCACCTTTAAGTCCAGGTTGTTTCCATTATTTTTGAAAAATACATTAGCAGAGAAAGTGTCCCCAACGAGATCATCTGAAACCACTGCTGAACTTTTGGGAATTTCTCAAATTTTCTTTAAGGCAAATTAAGTAGCTGCTGAAAAGAAATGTCTTTGTGTGAGTTAGTTTTATTTTTGGAAGATTAGAGAATGCCAAATTCCCTTACTGAAATTCTAAAGTTTAAAACAAAATATAGTGACAATTTGGATATGTCCTACTGGCTGCAGTGTAAATTTAAAAGGTACACGTCTCAACACTTTCTGCTCCCAGTGCTCACACTGTTATAAATCTTAAAGCTCTGAAGCTGTCTGTCTGCACTGTAAGGTAACAATGACTATTTCCCACCGATCCCGGTGGCCCTGCACACACGTCAGCCCACTGAGCCCGCCCCGCTCCTCAGGCAGTTAGCCCTCAGCCCTTTGGAAGTCTTGTCCCGTTGTGCTGTGTCGTTCCCACCGGGGACCATGGGAGCAGGAATGACATCTGCCGCCTTGGATGGCACCCGGCACATAGTAGGGGCGAGTTAATCAATGCACGTGTGCCACGTGAGAGGATCCTCAAGCTTTTGGCCATCTCCGGTATGAACAAAACTACCCAAGCCAATGTGGTATACTTAATTAAATTCTAAGTAATGAGACAGGTATAAAAATATTTTTCCTCTTTTTCTGGTTGAGATTCTGTGGCAAGATGCGTGTTGAGTTTACAGCTCCCATCTACGCAGCCAGCCTTTGAACAAAGTTCATACTCCGTGGCCGCCCCTTGTGTGCGCACCCCCTTCGCTAGTCCTTGTATTGGCTGCCCCCGCGTCTTCTCCTGGTCTTGCTGATCGCCCTTCCTTTTGTTCTTCATCTTTTCTGAAATTCTCCTTTTCATAAGTTCTGATTGTTTTCCCCTGCTCCCCGCCTGCAACTTCCTTAACTATTCAAAGCGTGGTAAGTGAGCTAGCACACCAGCGGCAGTGAGCTGGCACGCCGGCGGTAGTGAGCTGGCACGCTGGTGTTAGTGAACTGGCACGCCAGCATTAATGAGCTGGCACCCCGGCGTTAGTGAGTTGGCACCCCGGCGTTAGTGAGCTGGCACCCCGGCGGTAGTGAGCGGGCACACCGGCGGTAGTGAGCTGGCACGCCGACGGTAGTGAGCAGGCACCCCGGCGTTAGCGGGCACCCCGGCGGTAGTGAGCTGGCACCCCGGCGTTAGTGAGCTGGCACGCCGACGGTAGTGAGCAGGCACCCCGGCGTTAGTGAGCGGGCACCCCGGCGGTAGTGACCTGGCACCCTGGCGTTAGTGAGCTGGCACGCTGGCAGTAGTGAGCTGGCACGCCAGCGGTAGTGAATAAGCACACCGGCGGTAGTGAGCTGGCACCCCGGCGTTAGTGAGCTGGCACCCCGGTGTTAGTGAGCGGGCACCCTGGCGGTAGTGAGCTGGCACGCCGGCGGTAGTGAGCGGGCACCCCGGCGGTAGTGAGCGGGCACCCCGGCGGTAGTGAGCGGGCACACCGGCGGTAGTGAGCGGGCACGCCGGCGGTAGTGAGCGGGCACCCCGGCGGTAGTGAGCGGGCACCCCGGCGTTAGTGAGCTGGCACGCCGGCGGTAGTGAGCGGGCACCCCGGCGGTAGTGAGCGGGCACCCCGGCGTTAGTGAGCTGGCACGCCGGCGGTAGTGAGCGGGCACGCCGGCGGTAGTGAGCGGGCACCCCGGCGTTAGTGAGCTGGCACGCCGGCGGTAGTGAGCGGGCACGCCGGCGGTAGTGAGCGGGCACCCCGGCGGTAGTGAGCGGGCACCCCGGCGGTAGTGAGCTGGCACCCCGGCGGTAGTGAGCGGGCACGCCGGCGGTAGTGAGCGGGTACCCCGGCGTTAGTGAGCGGGCACCCCGGCGTTAGTGAGCGGGCACGCCGGCGGTAGTGAGCGGGCACCCCGGCGTTAGTGAGCGGGCACGCCGGCGGTAGTGAGCGGGCACCCCGGCGTTAGTGAGCTGGCACCCCGGCGGTAGTGAGCGGGCACCCCGGCGGTAGTGAGCTGGCACGCCGGCGGTAGTGAGCGGGCACCCCGGCGGTAGTGAGCGGGCACGCCGGCGGTAGTGAGCGGGCACCCCGGCGGTAGTGAGCGGGCACCCCGGCGTTAGTGAGCGGGCACGCCGGCGGTAGTGAGCGGGCACCCCGGCGGTAGTGAGCTGGCACGCCGGCGGTAGTGAGCGGGCACCCCGGCGGTAGTGAGCGGGCACCCCGGCGGTAGTGAGCGGGCACCCCGGCGGTAGTGAGCTGGCACGCCGGCGGTAGTGAGCGGGCACCCCGGCGGTAGTGAGCTGGCACGCCGGCGGTAGTGAGCGGGCACCCCGGCGGTAGTGAGCGGGCACCCCGGCGGTAGTGAGCGGGCACCCCGGCGGTAGTGAGCTGGCACGCCGGCGGTAGTGAGCGGGCACCCCGGCGGTAGTGAGCGGGCACGCCAGCGCTGTTTCCTGGTGCCTCTCTACAGCCTGACCCTGGAGCCAAGTGCCTCCGCGCATCCACGGCATGGCGTGGGCATCCGCGGGGCGTAGCGTGGCACACTCCCGTGGAGAACCTCATGCTGCCTGAAGCCCGGGGGTACTGCACAGCTACAGCAGACGTGCAGGCTGCTCTGTCCGAGGAAGTGCACCTGCCAAAGGGAGGTGTTTTTAGCGTTGACTGCGAATAAGAAATGGCCCATGGCTGCTGCCGTCCTTCTCTTCCTCCTCCAAGACCGTGTTTGTAGAGCGGAACGTCCAAAGCACACACCTCACTGCCGCGCTGGTGGTGCCCATCGCCCGTGTTCCTCGGCTGTCCATCTCCAGCCTTAGTGATGGGAAGGCGAGGTGTGGGCCAGGGAGCCACCGCAGTGAATGATATTTGGAGCCAAAGTCTACTAGAAATTTAGTGGCATGTTTTCAGTTCCTTTTGACTAGAACCCTCAGTGTTTTTCTTCTGTTAAGTAAGACTAAAGTTTTAATATATGATTGTAGAAGGGGCAGCCATTTAAAACAGTGGTTTTTAAATTTCTGAAATGTGTTGGGGTTACAAAGATTTTCTAGGAAGGCTTGCAGTGTCTTCTTTGTGAATCTGTTTTGGTGAAAAATGTAGTCTAATGCACTGGAATCAGCTTTGGGTATAGTTTCTAAAATAGAGTTTTCTTTAATACCCGCCCCCCCTTAAATGAAGAGAAGTGGCCTGACTGCATGTGGCTCTCTTGCTGAAAACGTTAACATCTCCTGAGGGTGTGAAGAAAGAGCCCGGATGGGTCCACGGCCCAGATGAACAGGAGAAGGAGAGGAGGAAGCGTGGATCCAAGCAGTCGCTCATGCTCCTTCCAGGTCCGCGCATTGTGCTGCTAAATGAGAGGCCAGGACGGGTTTCCCCGCAGAAGGCACATCTGTCCGAGGCAGCATGCGTGCCAGGACGGGGTGGGCAGCCCACGCCCATGTGGAATATTCTCCCTGTGAATCAGCACCTCCCACCTCCCCTGGAAGTGGATGGCTGTTAACAGGGTGCGTTGTCTGTTCAGCTGGTGAGAGGCAGTGGGAGGCAGCAGGGCCAGAGGGAGGAGGCACCGCACAAACGGGCAGCACCTGACCTGGCGTGGGCAGGGGGGGTACCCAGTCACCACGTGGTGCTGGCAACCACCGCTGGTCCCAGGAAGGGCAAAGATAACCCAGCACACACCGGGGTCTGTGGCAACACCGGGACACGGCACCCGCAGGGCCAGCCCCGGCCGAGGGACGGTTCCATCAGGGCCGCCTTCACTGTGTTTATGAGAAGGCGGCATCAAGCTCCTGTGCTCTGGCGTGTGTGGCAAATACGAGACAGAGTGGCTGCGTGTCCAGGTAGAGCAGCGCAGCGGCCATGTTTCTCCTGACTTCCCAGCCCCGCGTGGATGATGCGGTCCGTGAAGTCCCGGGCTCACGGCTGGATTGCTCCCTCGCCTTCTCCGGCAGAAACAGCTGGGGCGCCTGCTCCACGCCCCGTCGCCCTGGGCGCTTGTCAGCCTCTTGGCTCAGCTGCTCTCTCCTCGGCCCCCGCTCGGCAACCTCATCTGACTGCCCCACTGAAATCCCAACTGAACAGCTCACTGCGCACTAGAAGTGCCCTTCTTTCCTCTTCTGCGTTTTTCATGGAGTTACTCTTTTTTTAAACAACCCAACCTCTTTTCTTTTGCCTTTTCTCCATCTTTATGGTTTTTCCAAGCAGCCGGCCTTCGTTTCTAACACACTGTGCTCTGTGGTCTCGTGAAGACTGAGGGAAAGCATGTGTTTGTTTTGTGACGTTGAGTTGACGGATAAGTCATTATTTCTTTTGCATCTCCCATCCGCAAGGTCCCGCACCCGGCCCTCCCTGTGGGCAGCAGGTTGGGATGTGCGTTTGCAGTTACGGTCGTTTCTGTAAACCGTTGGTGATGATGTCAGTGTCTTCATCTGAAGTAAACCTCAAGGAAGAGCTAAGGCAGACTGCAGTGCCCGAGAGCTGTGCGCTGAGCCGTCTCCACCGTGGCCCAGCGCCTGCCTCATCTCCCTGTCAGCTGAACTTCACCCAGGCTCTAGGAGGTTAAATTACTATCTGTGCACCATGGTGAGATCTATGGTCAAAGATACCATGTTCGTAAAACTGATGTGATTGTTATCAAGGAACACTCCCCAAGCAGGGCGTCAGGATTATCTGAACTGGTCAGCGCCCTCCCTAAGTGCTCCGACGCCCAGACCCCTGGCCCCTGAGAGTTCCCTTGCAGTGCTGGAGTCTGTGTGTCTGAACGCCGGGGGGATTGAGGAGCAGGTCATGCTCATGGGACTACAGACGGAAGTAGGAGCCAGGTGTTAGCAGACACTCAGGTGAGGGGTTGGGCCGGGGTTTCAGGGCATGTTCTGTGGGCGACTGTCCAGCAGGGCCACCAGCGGACACCTGCTAACTAGCACATCATGTCAGCCCAGTGGTAACGGTGGCACTTACGGTGCCATATTAACAGGCCCTTCCTCCCTCATCCATATGCCAACAGGGACTGTGGTCCATACTTCCCAGAATCTGACCTGGAAGATGGCTTTCCTTCCAGAAGACTCCCAAGTCACTTAAGGGGTGGGACAGGGACACATGGGTGCCAGGAGTCTCATGGGTGAGGCCAGAGTGACACACAGAGATAAGCCAAGTGGACCAAAGCACTGCACTTCGATTAACATGTGAACATGGTAGAGGAACACCTCCCCCCACCCCCCGCCCCTGGCAGGTGTGTGTGCAGGGGGTCAGCGCAGATTGTGGCAGATGGGCTCCTCCACTGTTCCCACCGATGCGCCTCATCGTGACTGGAAAGGCAGGGCTGCTGTGGATGCTGCAGTTCCTGGTCTGAGATCCGTGGTCAGAGACTTGCTTCTACCCAGGCAACAAACAGAATTACTGCGTATTGTAGTGAAGTCCATGGTCCTCAAGTCCGGAGCATTGTAGTCATACAGGAAACTGAAATAGAGGTTTTCCCAGGGCTTAGCCTCAAACCAGCTGAGCCACGCTCTCCTCTGGGAGTTCAGGACCCTTCAGGGGCCCACGGAGGCAGCCAGCTTCGAGTCAGCCGTGTCCGCAGGAGGGGAAGCCACACCCTTGGTCTGCAGATATTTTCGTAGTCCCTGACATTTTTTTGTTTCATTAACCTCTTTGAGAATCAGATGAAAGCTGATTTTTCCCAGGAGAATAATGCTCAGAATACAGCATTTCTTGTATAATTACAGGGTCATCCTTCCTTCCCACCATCCATGCTGAAAAAAAACAAACCTGAAGTGTCTAGTCCAGCCCGCTCTTCTCTAGTCCCAGGTCCAGCTGAGCTTGAGTATCTGCAGGCTGTTTATTTTCTAGGTGCTTGTTTTGAGTGACATTTTCTGTGTAACCTCCCCGCATGGGTCTGTGGGTGAGCCACTCACACTCATCTGGGGACTTGGGGCGTGG
Source organism: Miniopterus schreibersii (assembly GCF_964146895.1). Lineage (NCBI taxonomy): Eukaryota > Metazoa > Chordata > Mammalia > Chiroptera > Miniopteridae > Miniopterus > Miniopterus schreibersii. The sequence goes on along the minus strand of NC_138109.1, from coordinate 81,841,010 downwards.
CACCTTCCCCTGCACAGCAGAGCAGGAAGGCCTTTGGTCCCTCAAGGAAGGACATTCTTGGGACCTGCCCATTGAACTTGGCAGCTTCCAAAGATAGTTTACCCATTAAAGTTAAGTTGATGGTAGAAATTTAGAAAGGATTCTTTGTGCAGACAGCCTTGGTTTCCCCAGCCCGTCTTCCAGGAGCTCCAGCTCGGAGTGAGCCACTTTCCAGAGTGTCGAAGGTTTACTTGGACGTGTCCACACAGCCGCGTGTTTCAATGCTCTGTGGCGAGGCCTCACCTGGCACTGCCTGCTGTGGTCCTCTGGCACCAGAGGCTGCTGCTCTGCGCCGTCTGACCCAGCAACCTATTTATCCCAGGCCAGGTGCAGAGCACATGGCCACGGAGCGCTGATGACCGAGTGAGTGCTGCAGGTGCACGTAGGGAAGGCCAGGAGCAGTTAGCTGTTCTGACCAGTCCGTGTGATTCATTTTCTTTACCAAGCTGATGACTGAATCTGCGGCTCTCGGCCACAGTGTGGCTCAGCTCAGGAGTGTGCACATCCACACGTTTCTCGCTGTCCTGTGGAGGGTGGGAGCGCAGGCAGGGTTCAGGGGCAGTCTGCCCGACAGGCCGGGCGGGCACCGCAGCCCGCCTGCCCGTACGCAGTGCCGGGGCCCCGCTGCAGCCCGGCTCGGGCTCCGGGGTCCAGGCAGCGTGAAAGTAACGTTTTAAGATCTGAAGTCATTCACATGAAGTGAGCTTGTGTAGGTTGGGGCTTTGTTGGCATTTTATATACATGTGCAGTTTACTTGACTCTTTCCAGAAATAATCGTGCAGTTAAGCCCTAAGCTGTTGCTTGTGGTGCAAACCCTCTGTTTTTGGGTGCTCTGCCCAGGTGAGCCAGGCAGGTTTCCAACTGAAAGATCATTTTCATTCACAGGAGAGTTTCCTTCCCCGAAACTCCCCATTCTGGTTTAAAAACGTAACTCTCGGTCCCAGCCCTAGAGGCGGGTTACAGTATAGATTCCTGGTAATTTCCTTTCCCCTTTATTCTCTGGTACGCAGTGTCTCAGCTTGCAAGGACAGCTCAGAGAGCCAGGGTCTTGCCGGAGGAAGCAGGGCGGAGTCGAGGCCTCAGCCCCGCAGCACTTGTTCACCTGTGTGCTCCCGTGGAGACAGCGCGAAGCTCTGTGTGCCTCTCTCAGTCCCGGGGACAGGCGGGGACACCCTTGCTGAGGGCTGGCCTCTGTCGCCCTGTGGCAGGTGTGGGGCGGCTCTGCTGCCTGCAGCCTGGTCTAGCCCGCACATGCCTCCCAGTCATGCCCCACAGCCCCGGAGCCTTATCTCCTCCATCCTCTTGTCAGGTGGGGAACCGGGCGCAGCAGAGGCCAACTGACTTGCCTGAGGTCACCCACACTGCGCCATGTGGTGGTGGCCCAGGCTGTGGTTCCCAGGGAGCCTCCCTCTCTTTCCTCCAGGGCGTGTGTCCAGGTCTCCTGAAAGCTTTGCCTCCTGACCCCAGCCTTCAGGGACACTGTGTTTCAGCAAGTCCCCTCTGCAGAGGCCTAAGCCCAGCTGACATTTTGATTCTTCAAATCCCTGCTCTTTCTCAAGCAGCTTCTCTTGGTTGCAGTGGATGTGTTTGCACCTATAATAGCTGGACACTGTAAACTTGGGCACGTCAGCGACACATGCACAGGATGCAACTGTCCTGTCTGCCTGTGGAGCTGAGAACGCACTGTGTGCAGGCCACGGGGGGGGTGCACAGGTGCCCGCTCTGAAGACTCACTGTCAGGTGACGGGTCCTGGTGCAGCTGGAGCTCCTCACCACAACACCCAACAGCACCCTCTGTTCTTTTGGTGTGACACTCCTTGCTTTTCCAACCACATGAAGCCTTCTCAAGCAGATTTATGTGTAACAGAAGATGAAAGCTGTGAGGTGTGGAGTAGATGTGACTGCCGGTGGCGTTTTCAAGCAACAGTGCTCTTGCCCTGGGACTCACGGGACTGTTAGCAAGGCCTGCTGGCTGCCTGGCCGTCACTGTCCTGTCTTCACTGTCCCTGGGAATTCTCAGAGCAGACGACTAGAGTTTCATGTAAAAGGAACCGTCTACCAAAGAGTTTACAAGAGGCACAGTTTGAGAAAAGCCAAACCTGCTTTCCCAGGACCTAAGCCATTTCACGGACCACTTCTCTGACACAATGGGCTTCCTTCCCAATGCCGTCTTCATAGCTAAACCCTGAGCCGTTCACATTAGGACGCATCCTGAGTGGCCTGTTTGTCCTTGTTGCTGTTACTGTGCTGACAGTGCCCAGCGGATTCCAGCTGCGGCGGTTCCTCAGCTCTCCTCCCTCTCCATCTGCCTTTCCTTCGCTGGGCACGCCTGCCACTGGGCCACTGCCTCCAGGAGTGGCATCCCCAGCACCCACCAAGGCCAGCCTTCCACCTGGGAGACAGTGAGGACACTCCCTGTGCTCCCATGTTCCCAGCCATAGCAGGGGGCGTGGGCACCTTCTCCCCTGGTACCTCTGGACATTTCCTCAGGGAAATTGGATGGGCAGTATATCTGCCTATTTTTATTTCACTTTTTATACCCGTTTCAGAAAGTGTTTAAGAAACTGTGACTGCCCATGTGACTAGGAGGCTCCCCCGTTTGGTGAGGTCTTTGGTGCAGTAGCGGAGTTGGCAGACCTAGTTATACAATCTTTCCTGTAAGTGCATGTTCTCAGTTCCAGTGTGGGTGCTAACGCGCATCTTTCGGAAAGAGTGGTGTGGGTGGGAGGACGAGCCCAGTGGAGGTTCTCCACGTGGAGCTCTGGGTGGCCCTTCTGCACGAGGCCGCCCTGGGGGACACGGGCCACTGCCATTCAGTGCCGCGTCCCTGGACCAGACGAGCGGGCTCTGACAGCCTTGAGCAGGCCATTCTCCCTTACGTCCCACCTGCATGGCGTTCAGTCTGTCCTAAAGCCTTCCTCCCCTTCTGGGAGACCTGGACCTCGTTTAAAGTAACAGATAGGTAGATGGATGGGAAGATAGATACTTTCAAAAATCACAGTCTTTTCAGCCCATGTCTTGACCTCGAAACCTTCTGACTTGGTTTTGCTTTTTTAGAGTCACATAAAAAGTATGGTTAGCAGAGATTCGATTCTGGTGGGCACAATGGAGATATAATTTTAATTCCTTCTGTTCCCAACCAATAATAATATTGAAATTTTGGGTAAACAACATTTGAGAGGTACTGAAACTTGAGATTCATTTAACTGCTAAAATACTACCCTGTTATCCACAAACCACCAGTTATAACTGTTTCCAGGCCCCATCCGCTGGACAGCAAGGGGATTTGGAAGGTACTAAGCCAGGACCAGTGAGAGATGCCAAGTGTTTCTTTGCTTCCCTAAAATACTGGCACGAGAATTTGCCTTTAAAATAACTTTCTTGGGTTAGAGATCTGTTGGACAGCATAATGTCCAACCACCAAAGATAATTGTGCATGATGCTTCGAAAGGACACAACGCAAAGCAGCCATTAAAACTGCATTCATTCAGAAAACTCAGGAAAATGTCTGCGATAAAATGTGGAGTGGAAAGTGCAGTGTTAGAAAATGTACATGTGATCACAACCATGTAAGAAAACCTGCTCACAGTAGGGAGCAGGGAGGAACTCTCTCCTGTACTCCAGGCCTCGGGGCAGCCCAGATGTTAACACAGGGCGTTGCTGAGGGGCCTCTACAGGGCTTCCCTGTGTTCCACGTCTCCCGGCTGCTCACGGATGAGCACGTATTACCTTAGAGTGCCAGAGCCTCGGGTACTGCCTCATGAGTGTCCGTCGGGGGAACCGCCCTCCAATGTGCCACCCTCACCTCCCACTCGTGTCCCTGCCCCCGGCCCCTCCTCAGAGTCAGTGGCTGCAGAGTGGCAGACACTTCTTTTCATACCACAGGTCTTGCCCTATTCCTTCTGGCCAGCACCCTCTGTCACTCACGAGGGCCTTGCCATCCGTCCGACTCTGCCAGGGAGGACTGGGGTGTCCGGCACCTCCCAGGACTTGGATGGGACAGCCTTTCCCCTCCCCCCACCAGTGCCCAAACTCCCCTTGCGCCAAGTTCTCCTCCTTTCTCATCTCATTCTCGGGGTTGCTGGTACCTCCTCTGGGCACTCCCCACTCGGGGTCGCTAGTCACTCCCCACGACTGAGTGAGGTGTCCCTCTCCAACTCTTTTGCGAAACCTGCACTTTACCAGGTGGCAGCTACCACCCTGCACAGTCCACTCCCTCACCCAGGGTTTCAAAATCCCAGAGAGCTCTGGAAAATCAGAACTTGTCTAATAACCGTCTTGTAGCAGAATCAGGCCTGAGCTGACCAGGCTATTCGCAGTGTCTTTTAGTGTCTTTATATTGTGCCTGTATCTTATTTATTGTGAATAGCCAAGGTCTCACACTTTTTGCTGAAGACATGGTAATGTCTCTGAAGAGATACGAATGTGTTCGAGTGTGGGAGCTGCCGGACGTTGCCGGGTGTTCAGAAAGGCGGGGGTTAGGTAGCTTGCATTCGCCATCCAGCTCCTGAGAGAAGGGGCCCGGCCAGGTGTGACGCTAGGACAGGTGTACACGGGTCCTTCCCGCACAGGCCGGAGGGACACTCACCTGTGCGCCACACAGGCCACATGCCTCCTGAAAGCCAACACGACAATTCCAAGGCCTCCCTGAAGCTCTCACAGGAGGGCTGTGCCTTGTTTCATCGCTGGTATAGGTCTCTCTCTGCCGTAGTGCTCAGGCTTTAGTACAGGAAGCTGTTTTGTTCCCCTGAACCCCCAGGGCCTCGCCAGACACAGACTCGGCCCCCAGTATTTACTGCGTGGAGGGAGCGTGAGTATCATCACTTCCCCTTCAGTTGCTTCAGCGTCGCTGCCGGACGGGCGTCTCCTCCTCAGCACAGGAACCCTGTGTTGTAGCGGACGCTTGATGGCCAAAGCCCTTGTACTCACCCTCCAGAGACAGCAGGGCTGCGGTCAGGGCCGGGCAGCTCCGCGGCTCCCTGGCCCGCTGGGAGGGATGGAGCGACGGTTCTGTCAGGCCGTTTGCTGGGCGCGTGTTATCCCCGAGGCACCATGCTTAGCCCTCGGTGCACCTTCTCACTGACGTGTCAGTAGCCCCACAAGGCAGATATTTTTATTTTCCCAATTCTACTAGGCTCTCCTCCCACTGGGCGTTCCTCTGATCTCCTGGGTCCCTTTTCGCTGCTCTCACTGCCTCAGTCGTCTTCCTCCAGCAAACCGTCTTGACAGGACCACTGCGCTCGCCTTCCTCCTTCCCAGGCGCGTGCCTGCCCGCCCCATGCCGTGCACTGCTCTGCCCGCCTCCGGGCTCCAGCATCCGATGGCCTGGTAATACGCACACCTTCTGTACCAGGTAGGGCTGTCCCCTCCTGGAACCTCTGTGCCTTTGCTCAACCGGCCCCCCCACCCCGAAGGCTCGTTCTCCGTCTGGTGGCCCTGTGTACTTAGCGCCAGCAGCGCGAGTTCAGCTCCTGTAGACAACCCTTGGCTGGGGCTGATTGTACCATCAGCCCCTCAGCAAACATTCACTTGCGGGAGTTGAGAACCTTGTCTCATCTCGCTGGCGAATCTTCCCTGGAACCCGTCCCTGTAACAGACAAAGGACAGGTGGCCTGCGCCGTGGCTGATGGGCACTGCTGTTCGGACGTCTCTCCCAGGGAGGGCCGTGTCCCCCACACCTGTCCACAAGGAGCCGTGTCGAAGGTGAAGGAAAGGAGAAGAAGACCAGATGCCTGTAGGTCCCAAACCTGGATCTAAAATGAAACTACAGAGGGACACACCTAACAGCCCCTCGCATGAAAAAGCTGTGATCTCTGGCTTCCTACAAAACTCAGGAACCACGAGAGTGCTCGGGTCCTCAGAGGTGCAGTTCTGCCCTGGCCACTCGAGTGGCAGTGCCACGCCCAGGAACAGCTCCGGGGTGCCCCCCACCGCCTTATTCAGGCGTAGCGTGGCCCCAAGGCAGGGCAAGCATGCCCAGGAGGGCGGCCTGGGGGCAGGAAGAGCGTTGTACGTCTTTCTTTATACAGAACAGCTTCTACTAGACTTCTACCCAATAGAGAAAACGTCATATACAAAAGCAACTTTTACAAACTTTTTTGAGTGGAAGTTCCTAAATATTTGAGCTGCAGGCTGCTCTGTGGTATGACAAGACGTGTTTGGATATGTGCGTTATGGCCGCAGGGTAGAACTGGAGATAAGAGGGGTGAACTCAGGTAGCAGCTGCCTGCAGAATATTTACAAACCAGCGGCTGACACATCTGCTCTCCCGGGGAAGAGGAGGCGGGGAGGGAGGCAGAGGGAGAGGGGCCAGGAGACAGCGTGGCAGGCCCGCGCCGCTCGCTGCCCACCCGGGCCTGCGGGCCCGCTCAGCCGCTCAGGGCCGCTGTCGGGAGCTCGCTGCACACGCGTTGCCTTTGCTCGGAGATTTCAGCCGCCTCGGCCCCAACGCCGCTGCGCTGTCAGGCGGGCTTGCGTCCCCTTCGGCACCTCACCGCCTCGCCCTGGCCGTGTGGGCCCAGCCCGGCCGCGTCAGGACCTCGTGGACGGACCCGGCACTCAGGAGTCAGCACAGCTGCCTCTCCTCCGGCGGACGGGACAGAGCTGTCACAGACCCGCTGCTCTGTCGGCCGCGACGCCTGGTCGGCACGAGGGCAGCAAGGCTGTGTGTCTGTCTGCAGTCCAGGGCTCCTGAGCTCATTGTCGGGCTCCTGCTCACAGCCTAAGGGCCTCAGCCAGGAAACCTGCAGGAGCCACCCCCGGGAGCTCTGAAAGCCATCACCCCGAGGTCGCAGAGGCCGCCCTGATGGACAGGGCCATTAACACCACATGGCTGGGGGTGTGGGGGTCGGAAGGGACAGAGAAGGCAGAGAATGTCTTCATGCAGCTCCCCTCGAGGCGTTTTCTCTTCCTCCCTGGGGCCTGGTTCAGGAGCATGTGCAGCCCCTCTGTGCCCCTGCCCCTACCCCTCACTGTTCCCCACCCCGGCGAGGTTATAGACCATGACAGCGTCAGTGTTATCAGGAAGCAGCTCAGCACAGGAGGCTCCTGAGTGGACAGGGTGTTTCGGTGAACGCTGTGGGTGAGAGAGTAGAAGCAGTGAAATATTTCAGCCCTGCCTCTGCCACCAGCTGAGTGTGTTTTCCCAGCTTTGCTGCCTCGGTCTCATCTATAAAACCAGGAGCCGGACCGGCAGTGCCTGCTGCCCTGGACGCCTCTGATTCTCCCACGGGTCCTCCACGGTGCCTGAGTTCAGCGCTACCCTACAGGCAGCCAGGCCCTGCTCCTCTTGTCAACGCCCGAGACTGGGCCCGGCGCCACTGAGAAAGCAGTGCTGGCCCTGCTGCCTGGCGGCGCCTTTGGAATCCAGCTGCTGGGAGAGCGGGCTCCAGTCTCAAGGTGGCTGGTACCCCAGAGCTACCATTCAAGAGGATCCTCCATCCCCACCTCAAAGCCTTGGGCATCTGGTATCTCACAGCATCATGCCCCTGGCGAAGATGCCCCTGGGTGTGAATCAGCCACTTCGGGAGAACCGTTCTCAGAGTCAGATCACATTTTGCTCCAAATAAAAGTATTGGTCGTAACTGTCATCAGTAAACAAAAATCATTTGTTTTATAGGAATTTACACTTAGAGAAATGTATGAAACACTTATAGAGGTATGAAAAGGAAGAAATGTGTAAGGAAATTTACTTGTTACTTATAATTAATATTTACATAAAAATTAAAAGTAATAAGATCTCTGCCCCAGTGACCTTAGATTTGAGGCCTGATGTACAGAAATAGAATGGAATAAATTGTTTTATTGTTAACTTTGTCATCACAAGGAACACAAGAGAACATAAGATATTACTAATTTCCCATGAATTTGAATATATATCCTTTGAACTGTAAAAACCTGTCTTTGAGTTCACAACCTGCCTTAGGTGAGAAATGACCTGCTCTGAGGGTGACCAAAGGTGGACGTGGGTTATCGTCCTGAACAGCACTCCCCTTGTTGGGCACCTACTATGTGACACACACACTACTATGCGTTTTCTATGCAGTAGCTTGTTTCGTTCTTACTGCACCCCTATCAGATCATTATCATTATTTCTATCTTTCAAAAGTGGTTGCTTAAAGGAACCATTATTTACCCCAGGGCTGCAGTCAAATACTTGTTCTTTGACCACACGACCCTAATGAACATTAGGTTGGAGTCTTTTGACCATGACCACTGCTCTAGCCGCTCGCGTCCCTTCCCTTTATTGGAGAAGCCCTTTCTGGAGGCCAGGGCTGTGGACTGAGCGGCAGGACACCTGGGCCTTCATTCTGCTTCCTTCAGCCACCAGCTCTGTAACCCGGTTTGAGGCACCTCTTTAATGCCTCTGAGCCTCACCTTCCCCATCTGTGAAATGGGGATAATAACTCCTCCCCGCCTTCCGCCTCGGCGCTGAGCAGATGTGCTGACACTTATGGGCTCTGCGACTGAAAACGAAGGCCCTGTATGCAGGAGAAAGGAAGCAAATTACAGGAACCGTTATCAGCAAAGAACACAGTGAATCCTCAGGGGGGAAAAGGGTTCTACCGTTGGTTTTATGAGGATTAGCAACTTCTGTGGCTGTTCCTGAGCAGCCAGCCAGAGAAATGGCCTGGCCAGCGGGAGGGGCAGGCGGCTGCCTGGGGACGTGTGCAGGTGGGCGTGGGTAGGCCAGGCCCAGCCTGTCACTCTGTTCAAGCGTCTCCTTACATTTCACTCAGTCCTTCTCGCTTAAAACATTCGGAATTCTCGTGCTGGGCCAAGAAGGTGAGGGTCGCCCTTTATGAAGTGCGTTTGCTTCTGTCTTACTTTCCCCTGTGCAGACTCGGCTGCCGGCGCTCCGTCGTCTGAGTTGAACCATGTCCTCTCATTTTCTCCGTTGCTTATCAAAGCTCCGATTCAAAGAAGAGTGTACAGGTGTCTCTCTTTCAGGGTCAACTTGCTTGTGGGGCCACAGGCTCTCCTCTGACTGGCTTTCTCGGGCTGAGTTCCTGGGCTGCCGGCACTGGGTTTGAGCCAGGAGAGGAGCACATGGGACCCTGGGCGACAGGGCAGGTTCCCTAGCACAGGGGAGAAACGCGTCTGCTCACAGCCTGGGGTACGGTCAGGAGCCGCTTCCAGACTCCACTGCCATGGCCAAGGGTGTCGGTGTCGACCTCAGGGAAGGCTGACATGCTGGGCGTCGCCTCCTGCCAGAGACCACCCCCTGCAGTTCTGGCGTCCGGCCTGTGGAGCACCTGCTCCCGAGTCCCCCGCCACCCTCAGTCCTGGGAGTAGTGAGCCTACTGGCCCGTGGCGGGAAGAGGCCCACGCCGCGGGGCAGGTGACGGCAGTCTCACCACCACGCCTGTGGCTGTTAGAGAATGCTGCTGCTGTGAGATTTCAAAGGCTACCCGTCACTCTCCTGTTTCAAAGACAGTCCCTCGTCCAGCTTTCACAGAAGGCGCGGGAAGCCGTCCGTTTCTGAAATTAACTCACTGTTGAGACTGTAACTGATCGGCAGTGAGGCCCCCACGCAGCACCTACCTTTTCAGGGTCCACGCTGCGGCTGGACGGTCCCTAGGGCTGGGCCCTCTCACCTTCACCTTCTGGAGAGTTCTTTTTTTTTTAACTTGTTCATAGAAAGAAGTGTGAATCTGTTCTCTGATTGTTTTTAACACAAAAGGGGACAGAATTAACAAGGAAAGAGGAAGAATTTCCCCGTGCAGCCTCCTCCGGCACCGTGCTGTAAGGAGGCTTCTGTGATGAGTGCAGGGCTCAGGGCTGGCTCCCTGAGTGGCCTTGGCCTTGAGTCTTCAACATACTCAAACTAGGTAGGAGTCTATAAAGGCAACAGATATTTTTCATTTGAACAGATGTATGTTCTACTTTAAAAGTTCGTTTACTGCCACAGTAAATAATGGTTAAGCTTTTTCTGAGTTTATGTAACATTCATGACACAGTTGTGCGTTCACTCGGTTGGGGCGGATGAGACGCCCATTCCCCCACCATTCGCAACGCTGCTCCCACCTCTGCCAGCTGCTGCAGCAGGCCCAGCACCCAGGTGCCCTCGGGAACACACGTAGGCGCGGACACGCACATTCACACACACGGGGCATTCATGCGCCATTAGTAACAATGTAGTGCAGCAAGATTGATTTTTCTTAAGTATATAAAAATGGCAGAAGCCGGGCACCACACTTCCTAGCTGTGTGACCTTGAGCGTGTTGCTGACCTCTCCGAGCCTCGAGCCTGCTTCTCTAAAACGCTGACTGTAATGCCTGCCTTAATTAAGTGTTGTTGAATCAGACACGCTCATGGCACACAGTAGGAACCAGTAAATACTACTGTACCGTTTCATTGATTTTGACATGCATACTTTTTATTTTTAACAACTCTAAAACTGAGATCCATGTGACTGTACACGTATACATCTATATATTATATATATGTGACCCCAAAGGACATCAACTCTGAGTCTGTACATTTTTTAAGGTTAAATTTTTGTTAACTTTTAATTTCACCAGTCCTAAAATTGATGGCACTTACAACATCGAGCCATAGTTTGAGAGGCAGGTTTTTCCTCTCTGGGGCGGATGGAACAGTGCTGCCTCTCGCTGTCTGCGGCATCCTAGACTCAGTGGATGAGAGTAATTGTTGCTGTGCCCCTCAGGGTGCTGGGCACTTCTGCGTTTTAACAGTGTCTCTTCGGTCCAGCGAACCTCTGGTGGCCTAAGACGCTGTCCCGTGTGCTCGGAGCGCAGTGGATGAGCACAGGCTTCCGAAGCGGCCAGGCTGGGTGTCTGCCCTCAGCCTTGCCCTCTTGGCTGTGACCTTGGGCGAGATGCTCGACTCTTCAGATCTCAGTTTCTTCCCGCTTAAAATGGGAATGGTAGTGTCAGCTGTGAAGAGTTGGTATAAAGATTACAATGAGAGCCTGCGCATACGCACAGCATACGTGTAAGGTGTAGTCCGTGCTCAGTGAACGACAGGGGAAACGCCGTAGTGGCCCTGCTTGCCGGTGATAGCATTATCCTTTGCAGTTTTATTTTATTTTTCCTGAAGTAGGCAAAAGTCTCCCAAAGCGCCCCTTCATCAAGTCAGTAACAGAAACTAAGCGTGGAGGACAGTCTAGCCAAGATGGGGCGACAGGGACCAGACCTACCCTCCTGTCCAGGAGGACAGTGATCCCTGAGGAAAGAAAACATGTGGGGAGCCCTGTCAGTGCCCCTCACCGCCTGGGAGAGCTCTCGGGGTACAGCTGGAACGAGAGTGAGGCAGAGCCAGCAACTCCCTAACCTGAGAGGACAGAGGCGAGATCCGGAGAGGACCAACCAGCAGAGCACACAGGACAGACCCACAGAGGAGAGGACTGACGGACCGCCGCAGAGAGCTGTGGAGCTGGCCCTGGAGGACGGGGGCAGCCCTGAATGACATGTGCCCTCAAGGACACCGTGGGAGGCTGGGAAGAGCCACCGGGAGGTTTAGAGGAAGAGCACCAGGCTTGTACACAGCCCTGGGAGGGTTGCCTGTCCCACCAACCAGACTGGAAAAGCTCAGAACCCACAGGCCCTGGCTGGCGTGTCCAGGAGGGTCCTGCCTCAGGTGTGAGGACTCATTAGCCCTAGCTTGGGGACTGCTCTGACCTGACTAAAAACCTTAAAAGGAAGACCACACTGCTTTCAAGTAGGTTAACTGTGTCCCAGCACAAAGCTCAGGAGTTCTTAGAAGAGTGCGAAGATATCCACCACCACACAAGGTAAATTTCACAGTGGCATCCGGTCAAAACGACGAACTTTGCAAAGAAGCAGGAAAATACATCCCATAATAGAGAGGAAAAGAATCCGTAAAAACCAAGATAGAACTGATACCATTATAATCAGAAGCAGGGACATTAAACCGACCCTTAGAACCTTGTTCCGTGTCTACAACGTTAAGAGCAAAGTAGAAAGAGGACAACCGGTGGGACCTATGGAGATGAAGCCTGCACTGTCCTACAGGAAAATTGCACTACATAAAGTCATTGGTAACTACACAGTGCAAAAGAAGTAGTAATAATGAACTATCCAAAATGAAACACAGGGAAAAAAGAATTTTCAAGCAAAGGAGCCGAGTAGCAGTTCTGTAGGACAACTTCAAGTGCCTTAGTGGGCATGTCATTGGGGTCCCTGAAAAGGGGAAAATAGAAGAGATAGCTGAAGAAACAATGACTGAAAATTTCCAAGTTTCATGAAAATTATAAATACACAAGACGCAAGAAGCTGCACAAACCCCAAGCACAAGAGACAGGAAGAAAACTGCGCCAAGATGCCTCATAATCAAACTGCACAGAACCAGCGACAGAAGAAATGTGAAAGGACACGTGACACACAGGAAGGTAAGATTGACAGCTCTTCCTTGTATGTCAGTCATGAACCTTAATACAGCAGAACAGGTTAAAAATACTGTGTGGCCCTGGCCAGCAGCTCGGTGGTTAGAGTCAACCCAAGCACCAAAGGGTAGCAGGTTTGATTCCCGGCCGAGGGCATGTGCCTGGGTTGCAGGTTCCATCCCCAGCCCATCGGGGCCCATGCAGGAGGCAGCCAGTCCAGTCCATGTGTCTGTCTCACACTGATGTTTCTCTCTCTCTGCCTCTCTCTCTCGCTTCCCCCCTCTTCCCCTTCCACTCTCCCTAAAAATCAATTGAAAAAATATCCTCCAGTGGGGATTAGAACAAAACAAAACCTGCATGCTGTAGAACTGGTTATCTAACGTGACTTGTAAACTGCTGAGGCACTTCCCAAAGGGACACTCTAGAAATACTTTGAACGAAGACTACTGTTAGTAATGTTAGACTCCAAGATGATTTCTTTAGAAGAAACTGTTCAGTTCACTTGCATATGTAAATGTGCAACCGTTTCATTTTATTTTATAAAAGCGATCTTACTATTTGGTCATTTTTATGTACTACTGTACTCCAGGTATTTCAGTTGGCTCTGTGAGCTTTCCAAAGCCAATTTGAATATTCATTTAAGACGAGGTCAGGCAGGATCTACTTGACTTGAGGAAACTGTGGCTCTTGTTTATATTATTGCCATTTCTCAGGAAGCATTCAGGAGTCCCCACTGGCAGGACACTACGGTGGCTTAAAATCTAAGACAGCCCTCAAGTCAGTCTCGTAGGCAATGGGAGGGCAACCTGGACAAAACCCTGGGTGTGTGGAGTAGTGAAGGCGCACAGGAGAGAAGGAAGATGCCTGTGTCACCAGTGATAGTATCCACACTGGAGTTACAAGTTTACCTGTGCGCATTGCCGGAACATGTTTACTGCTATCATCCAGTGTCTATATCAGAAGATACAAATGTATCTGATTCAAAGATGTGGGTGTAGTTTTTAAATTATACCTCTGTTCACTTCTGCACTATTTGTGACTCAGGAGGAGTGGCCCTTGATTGCTACATTGCTGGATGACATTAGTCATTAGACAGTTCATTCAGAGAGTAAAAAGTTACTTTATAATAGCTAGTGAAAGCTTTTAAGTACTCATTGCAAAGTAGTTTTAAAGGCCTGCACTTAAGTGATTTTATGGGCTCTCTTGGCTCATGTTTGCAGTGATTGGGCGTGGAGCAGTCAGATGAAGAGGAGAGGGAAGTCAGTGGTAGGCAAATCCTTCCACGATCATATCCAACTCAGCATGAAATATGGGATCCAACACAAGCCATTCCTCCTGTGTCTCTTCAGCGGTTAAAACATCTGTATATCTGACACAGTTCACAGCTCGGCTCAGTAAGAAATTGGCTGTCAGTGTCGATGATGGTGTAAAAGTGTAGCTGCAAAGCATCCTTTTTCAACGCACCATTTAGAAGAAAGTAATCTTCATAGCAATGACCATCAATACACATTCTTGAACATTGGTTTTCGGTGATGTCCAGTGCAAATGACAGTAGGTTGAAGTCCTATCACTTACTGACCTTCCAAAGCTTGTGTGTATATATGGACAGCTGACATTGTTTTATAAACTCTGTTCCTTGACTAGATGCCAAAAATTGGAAAAAGCACTGCCCCGAAAACCTGCATACACTTCAAAGGTGTTCATTGCTCATCTTTCTAGAATCACTACGTTATTTGATACCGATTCCCAAATGAAGACTATTACAGCAATATCTCAGAAACACTTACGCTCTGTATACGAGCATACGGTCCCTGGACAAATGCTCCCTTTGGGCTGGTGCCTAAATAGAGACCTGAGAAGTGCCATGGCGGATTTGTGACTCAGCCGCCATAGGTGCAAAGATCATGGAGAGGTTTACAGAAAGTCATCGGAGAGGATCGAAAGTAGGAACATGCGTGACTTCAGAAGGTAGAGGGAACAGGAATTGCTGGATCGCTGGAGGCGGACCCCATGGGAGGAAGAAAGAGCTTTGGGGCTCGACCTGTGTTCTACTCAGCACTTCCCGCCTGCGTGACCTTAGCCAGCTACGAATTTCTCTAAGTCTTTTTTCCCATCTGTATAGTGGGAGTAATTCCTACCTTTCAGAGTTTCTGATACTAGTAGAAATCATATCCTCATGCATAGTAGGCCCTCTACAAATGGGATTGTTTTTGCTGAACCCCAAAACCTCGTGGTCACCTTTGACCCCTCCCTTCCTCTCACTGCCATCAGCACACTCCGTGCACTCTCCTTTGGAAACACATCCAGAATCCAGCCTCGGCGCACGGCCTCCCCGCCTCCGAAGACTGAGGCATCCTGCTCTCTGCTCTGGGTCTTCCAGTAGCAATCCCACAGCTCCTGGTCTGGCCCCTACAGCTCATTTGAGACAGCAGCCAGAGTGACACTTAAAACCAAGTGAGGTCTTGTTACTTCTCCCTCAAAACCCTGCCTGCAGCTTTCCATCTCACTCAGCATGAAGCCCCAGGGCCTCCTACAGCCAACAAGGCTCCCCGTGATCTGCCCCTCCGCACCTCACTGAGCCCAGCCCTTCACCCCCACTCCTCTCTTCAACCACACTGGCCTCAGACTCCCCCAGGCTCCCTCACTTCTCCGCCTCCGTGGAAATGTCACTCTATCAGCTGAGCTTCCGGAAAACGGCAACCCCATCCCGGCCTCCCTCCACCTCCTCACGTCTCCCTGTTAGAATCTAAGTTTGCAGAGCTGAGTCTGCTCACGTGCTCACTGCTGTCTCCCTATCTCCTGGGACAGCACCTGGACAGAGCTGCTCGGTAACTATCTGTTGGGTGGGTGAGTTGGTATTGGCCCTGTACGCCACAGAGGGAGACCTGAAATGCAGGAAAGTTCCCGGCTGAAATTCAGAGCACCTGGGGCCTGAATTCAGGCCCTGACCTTGATACCACCTGTCTGACCTTGGGCAAGATCTGGACCTAGAGCCTGGGCCTGTCCTACTTTTGTGGAGTGGAAGCTGGGCCCGCCAGCTGAGACGGCGCTGTGTGTGTGAGGGAGACTGTGTGGTGTGTGCTGTGGGTGGTTCTCACCCTCCTGTCTTCCTGGCGGTGAAACCTGGGGGAGACGCATGGATGTTGAGGCCTGAGCTTGAGCTCTCTGTTCATGGAAAAGTTCTGTCCATGAGATGCTTGGTAAACACTGGGAGGTTACTGATGTAGGTGGGGACTTTACAAATAGCGCTTTTTCCTCTTGTCTTGAAAATATCATTGTGATTTTTCCTAAAACTGAGGATGGGCAAAACCCTCTAACGTTCTAGTTTTACCTGTGATTCCACATGTTTTTATGTTGCTTTACTTAAAGTCAATATTATTTGGGATGGAGGAAATGAAGTTTTGTAATATTTCAACAGATGGCGCTGCTGGTAGCTATTATCTGACTATAAAAAAATGAATTTCCGCTTTACTCAACTCCATTTAAAAAAAAAATTTTATTGCATCCTGGAATGATACATTAATTTGTGTAGCCCTTTATCTTACCAATACCTCCTAAAGTGAGTGGTGAGGGTTTTTAAAAAATTAACTTGAGAGAGAGAGAATGGGGGGAGACATTGATTTGCTGTTCCACTTGTTTACGCATTCATTGGGTGCTTCTTGTATGTGCCCTGACTGGGGTTCGAACTGGCAACCTTGGCGTATCAGACAGTGCTCCAGCTGAGCTACCGGCCAGGGCACAAAGTGAATGGTTTCAACCATTTTGCATCATGAAGCGAGCCCTGAAACAGAGCCTGTCACTCCGACGTCGCCTACAGTGGTGCTTCAGCACATCTACCCAGTGCTGTCATACAAAACATGACACAGTGCTTCGCTTGGAAGCAGAGATCGTTTGCGTGGAGCGCCGCCCATTTTGGCTCATGGCGTGAATGCGCATGATCCAGGGGGATCTATTTACCTAGAGGTTGTGAACAGAGGCTACTGCTTCCAACGAGCACATTACAAAGAGCAACACTGTGATCCATCCAGCGCAGAGAAGGACACCTGGCTACCAGGGCCTGAGGAGAAGGTGCTGGGGGGGAACCCAGCCAAAGTGTTGCCAGAGCTGTGGCCACCCCTTCAGCAGCCTCTTCACCCTGACCACTGTTTCCATCTGATCTGCGGGCGAGGTCATCTCACTGATCCAGCCATACACTTGCTTCTGGGTGTGGCTTCACTGATTGCACACTTCAGGCAGATTGCAAACACTTGGCAGGGCTCCTCCTTCTGTAGGAACCGACAAGTCATAACACCAACTGAGCGCTCTGGACTGTTGTGCAGGAAAGGGGCCGTCCTCTCGGGCAGAGTGAGGAGCTGGGAATCGGCAGGGCCTCCTCTCCCCTTACAGCTTTGTGCCTCCAGCGAGGAAGGAGCTTTAACTAGAGTCACAGGCTCCTATTCTGCTGATGCCTCGGGACAAGACCCATGGTCATCAGGAACTGGCCAGAAGTCCCCAGTGTGGAGTGACATCTTGTCTCAGAAAATGGCTCATTACCCTCTGCTTTCTGGCATGGTCACCCAGAGTGGGAAAGAGACAATTCAAGCAGGTGCCAAAGAAGTCTTCAGTGTAGGTGTTTAAGAGCTTACTGATAAGATTAAGGAGGTTGTCATAAATTGTTAGCTTTAGAAACTTAAAAACATTATTATTTAGTAAAGCCGAGAAACGCTGAGTGAAACAGGCAGAGCCTAAAATGCCCACTTCTGTGCCCCTCTGGCTCCTCCCTTCAGCCGGGTCTTCCCGCCGAATGTCCGCGCCCCCGCCCCTGCCCACGCCCCGGTGCGCAGCCGGGAGCCTGGTGACTGTGAGGAAGGAGGGGGCACCGCTGGGCCTGGTGCTCTCAAGGCGAGGGCCGGGCAGAAGCCTGAGTGTGAGCTCGGGAATCCGTGGCATAATTGGAGATGACACATTTATGGTCAAATGGCCTTTTAATTGCCTTTTAAGAATAAACAGGGAGGGTTTTCCCCCTTTTTTACTAAAGTCAATTAGCAAACAAAGAGCCGTACTATCTGTGTACTTGACAAGAGTAATAAGGACACCTGGCCTCCTGTACCACTTTTAGCCAGGTGTCCCAAGGCACTGTACACACCTCAGTGCAGCCTCACTGCTCCCCAGGGGCAGCTGTGGGCTGTGTCAGGAACAGCACCCGGCAGGGCCGCAGGCTGTCCTGTCTGAGGTCCCTGAAGAGAAGAGCCCAACTTCAGCCCAGGCCGGCGTGGCTGGGGGCTGCTTGGCACAGGCAGGGCGGGGTTCCGAGTGCAAACGTGTAAGTGACAGCCGGTGAGGAGGCTGAGCCTCTGCCCAGCCTGTTCCCGTGGTGCCAGGTGCCGTGTCCGGCTCTCCCTCCCAGCCCAGCTCTGATGGGGGTCATTTATTTAAAGTACAGTTGGTGCACAGCCATGACTCTGGCCACATGCACAGTTGTGTAACCGGCACCATAGCCGAGCAGAGGGCACTCCCTTTTCCTCTGGGATCCCCTGCCCTCTGGGGTCAGGCCCCCTCCACATTTATTGGTCACTATTTTTTCTTTTCGGGAATGTCATATACAATGAGTCGGTCATTTTTAGCTCTTGGTGTCTGACTCCTCTCCCCTAACATCTTGGCAAGATTCACCACGCTCCTCCGTGTGTCCATGGGCCTTTCCTCTGACTCCTGTTGGGAGTACTGTTGTTATTCCCATTTTACAAGCGAGGAAACTGAGGCCTACAGGGCTCTGGTGACTTGTGTGAGGTGCACAGCTAATAGATGTCAGATTCAGTTTATACTCAACAGGCCTACTTAGGCCCCTATTTCTATTATAAAATGTACTTAAAACTAGGAAAGCTTCCGCTGATAACCTAGAGGATTTTAAGACAGATGAAATATGATTAGTTACATGTCAAAAGCCAAAAGCCTTCTTCATCTCATGAGATGGAAATACAAAGTTGAACGTGTGCAAAAGAATTTATTAATTAACCGAAAAACAAAGTTAGGGGAAACATGAATGACAGCAAAATGTCTGTATGTCTAAAGCTTTCATTCCCCCAAATCCTCACGTCACGTCACTTGTGTGTGACACCTGCCCCTTCTCCTTGAGACCCGGGGGCTAGATGGTTCCGTCCTCTTAGATAAAGTTGGGAAAAAAGCCAACAGTGGGGCCAGGATTCCTGGACCTCCAGCATTAGACTTTCAGCCACAGTTTCTGGGGTTAACTTTAAAGGTAGAGCCACCATTGGGATAGGACGTATATTACAGGAACCAAACAGAGAGAAGTGACAAAGTGATCACACTGAGCCTTGCCTGCTTTGCTGTGCCGTCTTTTCCTTCCCTCCTCTATGGTGCCTGTCCGGAGGTCTCAAACCCAGAGCCTAGGGACAACTGGGCTGACAGAGATGCTTTAAAATTGAATTTGAATATCAGAAGATTTTGCAGAAAAATCAGATTCCTCTTTCTGAGAAATCAAAGACCTTCAACATGGCGCACACTACCCTGCCTGCCTGCCTGCCTGCGCCGGAGCCTGTTACCCTGTGGCAAGCTGCAAAAAGTGTGCAAAGGTTTTTTGGGCATAGACTCTTTTTTTCTTTGTATTTGTCTTAGAATCAATTATAAAATAAAACAAATGAATCCCATTGGAGGATTTACAATTGCATCTGCTTTGGACGGCAAAGTGTAGGTGTCATCAAGTGTCAGCGTTTTGGAAGAAAAACATTGTGTCAGCCTCGAACATACCAAATACCGACGGCTGGAGGTTTGTAAGCAAAACGTCCATAACTTGGAGCCAGGTCTTCTACGTCTAAATCCCGTAACCTTTCCGTCGGAAAGGAGGGGAAATTTCCGCATGAATGTGCTGAATGCTGTTTTGACAGCCAGACTCAGATTCTGTCCATTCAACTCCTGCACTCGGTTGTGGTGCTTAAGATCCGGAGGGCTGGTGGGGTTGGGTGGGTCTCTCGGCTCGTGAGCTCCTCCGGACGCCCTCTGTGTCATCAGGTGGCCCCACTGTGCCTCTGGGTCAGCCGCTTCCTCCTCGTCAGAGCCACACGGTCCTGTGAGGGGCCCTTGGTGATTCCTCCTGACTTCAGATGCCCACCACCCTGGCGCCCCTTTTCCCTCTGCCATGTAGGAACCCTGCGTGCTCGGGCATGGCCCCTGGAAAGTGACTTATCCAACTATGTGACAGTGCGGCGCGATGTCACACACGTCAGTGAGGCAGAAGCCTCTGTGGCAGCTGGACGAGCCCCAGCACGCCCTGGTGCGCGCCGCGCGGAGAGGGGTGCAGACACTCGTGCCCCTGCGTGCCCGCGCCCGCGCCGGGGAGGAGGCTGTCTGCGCGCCCGCTGCTCCCTGTTAGCCTCCCTCCCCAAGAGGCAGCGGGAGCGGAGCGCCAGGCAGCAGACCTAGAGCTCGTGGCCGCTGCGCGGGTGGGGCGTTTCTTTAGGAAGCGTCGCACAGGTGGTTTGTCACAAAAAGCAGCCGTAGGTTACTTCCAGTTTTTCAGAAACGACAAGCATGCTCAGACACCGCCCCGGTGGACATCTCACAGGCTCACTGCTGTAGTTCCCCTGACGGGAAACAAGGTAATCACGGGAAACGGCCCTGACATTCGGACATCTCACATACTGCCTCTGGAATATGTGGCATCAGTGACACTCTCCCTTTATAAGTCCCTTTAATGTGAGGATCTCAAAAGCCCTTATCAATGTGTGGTGTCGCATATAGTGTAAGGCAGTGCAGACTCTGGATAGCTCCCAGAGAGGAGGCCCAGACAGGCACCGTTTCTGATAGAAGAAACTGAGCCACAGTAAAGAATCAGCCAAAATCTGATCTGAGCCTTGGTTGTTCCGCACTTTGGAAAACAGAAGGTGTAAAGAGAGAAATAGCTATCGCAGGCAAGGGGATTCTGATATTTGGAGTTGGTACCCCAAACAGTTCATTCCTGATGTGGGTCAAGCCCCCATTTATTCCCTGCATCTCCCTCCCATCCTGTTCACTAACCTGACTACCCAGAATTAGGTCTTGTCACTTTGAAGAATGCTGGAAGAAGTCCGGTTGGTGAAGGGCCCACATGCTGGGAATCTGTGTTGGTCACAGAAAATGCTTTCTGAGCGAAGTCACCTCGGAGGTTTGGTGACGATGGTCCATTGAACAGCTGGATGTTCAACACAGTAACTTCTCTTAGGCAGCAGTATCTTCTCTCTGTAACCAACTGAAAACATAATCTACAAAGTGAGTGTAACTTCAGTTTATGACACCAAGCCTAATGTGTAAAGTTACAGGCTAGTTGAAATTAATGATCAATTTGGTGCAGGTACTTGTGCAATAGGACTATGGCTTATCCACGCTGCAACATCCAAGAACAATATATTCCATTGTCAATCTTTTATTTTGTTTTCTTTCCCTTCCCCCCCCCCCTTGTCTCCAGGAGACCAATTAATTGTTCAAAGGTAATATATAGAGGAGATTTCAAAAGCATTTACTTTGGCACAGCCTCTGCCCCTTTGTGGTCTGGCTAACAATAAAGCTAAAATTTGTTTTGTAATGATGGTTCTAGTTGGACTGGAATTCCTTTGAAGTTCCTGCAGTTTGCTGTTGTGAGAGCTCAAGATACTATTTGACTGCAATAAAACACTCTATACATTATCAAAATACTGTGCACACTGAACTGGAGGCACTTACAGGGGCCAAATTTGCTCATGGAGGTGTTCGCATGCGTGAAGCACGTAGCACATCAAGGTGAACCTTTGTTTGCATCCAGTAGTGTTCAGTCATTACTCCATGGATCATCCATGGACCTTTAAACTCCCTGTAAGTTCAGTTTCAGCAAGTATGGGGAGCAAAGAGCAGATCTGAACAAACAGACAGCCTTCACCAGGGCACACTGGCCTGGTCTGATAAGACAGAGAACCATGCCAACTGGTGTAAATGCTTAGCTTCTCAGCTCTTGCATCAGTTGACCTAAATTATTCAATGCTGTTGTCACCTCTAAACAAACAGTCATTGTCCTGGTCTCTATTTATACTTTAAAACTCTTTCCCACCCACCCCCACGGCAGGGACAGTCCACATGCTTCTGTGGAAGAGGGCATCCCAGGAGCCTCACTCAGGTTTGCATCCAGTGAAAAGGTAGGCGTCATAAAGGTGACTGTGCTCTGAGGTGTGGCTCCAGAGCAGCAGTGCGGCGTACCTGATAACCACTGGCTAACTGCTCTCGACACAGCCCACATGCAGATATGGTGTCATCCTTTGTTTTCTTAGTGAGTATGTGCATGTGTGTTCAACAAAGAGAGTATTGTGTGTTTGTGAGAGAGAGTGTGTGTGTGTGTGTGTGTGTGTGTGTGTGTGTGTGTGTACCTGCAATTAGGGTTATATAAATCATTTGAAAAGCTGTTTTTTGTCTAGGGCTGTTTGGTAGGTTTACTATCAGAATTAGAATGGATATTAGACTGTGTTGTGGTGGGTGCTTGTTTTAAACAAGTAGTAAAGTCCTTGTAGTGTTTACTGACAATGCTGACTGGACTGCATTTCATTGCTTATATATGTGAAAATATTTAAGTAATTTTTAATGATAATTTCTAAGTAATTAAAACTGATGCCTGAAAATATTTTTTGGCACAAGGAAATCATTTAGAAAAATCATTTCAAAAATCTATAATTTTTTGCCTCCGACTAGTCTCCTGATAAAGTGTTCTGCCTGTGGCTTTACCACCATCCCTACCTTATGTGTTTTCTTCTTGTGTTTGACCTGAGTTGCCTTTAGTGGAAGAGAACAGTAACTGAGAGTCCACTGAACTCACTTCCAGCTTCCACTCCAGCATGTAAAGAGTGGGCATCTTCATTCCTATCCTCACAACAAGAAGTGAGCAGACAAGCTAAAAACCAACAACTCTTCTTAGATCTATCAGAGAATGGAGGTCATGGGGCAAAGTTCCGCCCTCAGAACTCAGAGACAGACTTGAATAGAGAGAATCAGAGATTATCGGAGCAGAAACTTCCACTGGGCCAGCATCAGGTGGCAACACAGAAGGGTGGCTGACTCATTGCTGCAGGCTAAGTGTGGACTAGCTTGAGAGATCAAAACTCTTGGGGGTTCAGCATTGGGGGGACCCCCACTCTCATGAGTTTTACCTACAGGATTTCTACTAGATTCTCAGGGTGAAGATAAAAGAAAAATAACCTCTTGCTTTTGTCAGGGGGAGAAGAAAAGTAAACATTTTTGACTATGTTCAGAGCTCTCTGTGCACCTTAACAAAGCCCTTCCTCCAAGAGAGCTGTTTACCAGAGTCCAGCTGATTTCGGGGGAGGCAAATACTCAACTCCAGCCACTCTAGCCCTCTTGTTTCACTTAAGATGGTGAAGAGAAAAGCTGAAAAGCACTTGTAGAAGTCACAGCCCAGGGACACAGACCCAGGAAAAGAATAAGAACCAGTTATAGGGTTATAGAATGTGTTCCCTTTCTTTGCACTTGAACACCATATCAGCAGGCTCCTATGTTATTATGGGGGTTACAGCTGAGAGAATTGCAAGGTTCAGACTCTAAGAAAGATTCTATAGGGAAACCCAAGGACAAAAGGAGAAACAAAAACAATGCCACTGGAGGAAATTTTAGCTTCTGATACCTACAGCAAATGGTAAGCATGGCTAACTCCTAGCCAGATAAATGTAAAACCTCACATTTAAGGCCTACTTACCTCAGTTCCATTTATCTGATGCATCAAGTCTGGCTTTCAATTACAAAACATGCTAAAAGGCAAAGAAAAAAAAACAGTCTGAAGACACAAAGCAAGCATAAAAATCAGATATAGAAAAGATTTTGGAATTATTCATCTTTAACTTAAGATGCTATGATTAATATACTAAGTAATCTAATGGGAAAAGTGGTCAACATGCAAGAACAGATGGGCAATGTAAGCAAACAGATGGAAACTCTAAGAAAGAATCAAAACAAAATGCTAGAAAGTAAAAACAATGTAACGGAAATGAAAAGTGCCTTTGATGGGCTCATCAGTAGACTGAACATGGCCAAGGAAAGAATCAGTGAGCTTGAAGATATGTCAATAGAAACTTCCAAAACTTTAAAGCTAGGAGAAAAAGGAATGGAAAAAACTGGAACAGACTATCCAAGAACTATAGGACAATTACAAAAGGTATAACATACACATAATGGGAGTAGCATAATGAGAAGAAAGAGAGAAAGGAATAGAAGAAATATTTGAAGTAAAACTAGCTGCAGTTTCTCCAAAATTAATGACAGACACCAAGCCACTGATTCAGGAAGCTCAGAGAACTCTAAGTGCAATAAATACCAAAAATTTGCAATTAGGTATGTCATATTCAAACTGCAGATAATAAAAGACAGAAAACATCTCAAAAGAATCTGGAGGGGAAAATACTTTATAGAGGAATAAGGATAAAAATTCTGTCAAACTTCTCTTCAGAAACCCACACAAGCAAGAAGAGAGTGAAGTGAAATGTTTAAAGTGTTAGAAGAAAAAACCACCAACCTGGGATTCTGTACCTAGTGAAATTATCCATCAAAAGTAAAGGAGAAATAAAGACTTTCTCAAACAAATAGAAATTAAGGAACTGTGTTGCAAGTAGACTTACCTTGCAAGAACTGAGGTTAAAAGTTCTTCATAAAGAAGGAACATAGTATAGGATACTTCTGTGGATACTGACAAACTAATTCTAAAGTTTATGTGGAAAGCAGAACACCCAGAATAGCCAACACAATACTGAAGCACTGAGCTGGAGAACTGACACTACCTGACTTCAAGACTTACTGTAAAGCTACACTAATCAAGATAGCGTGGTACTGGCAAAACATTAGGTCAGTAGATCAGAACAGAGAGCCAAGAAATAGACCAACCCAAATATAGTCAGCTGGTCTTTGACAAAAGAGCAAAAGCATTTCAGTGGATAAAGAATAGTCTTTCCCACAAGTGGTACTGGAACAACAGGACATCCACACGCAAAAAGAAAAACGAATCTACACACAGACTTTGCCCCCTCCACAAAACTTAACTCAAAATGTGCCATAGACTGAAATGTAAAATGCAGAACCAAAAAGCGTCCAGATGATAGCATGGGAGAAAATCTTGATCATCTAGTGACCTTGGAGTTTTTAGTTACAACACCAAAAGCACAATCCATGAAAGAAAATATTAATGGGACATTAAAATTAAAAATCTCTGCTCTGTATAATACACAGTTAGGAGAATAATAAAACAAGCCACAGACTTGGAGAAAAATCTTTGCAAAACACATACCTGATAAAGAATGGTATCCAAATATACAAAGAACTGTTAAAATTCAACAATAAGAAAATGAACAACCCAATTAAAAATGGGCAAAGGATCTAAATAAACCCCTCTCCAAAGAAGATGGACAGGTGGCAAAAAAGCTTATGAAAACAGGCTCCACATCACATATCATGAGGGAAATGCAAGTTAAAATGACAAAATACCACTGTACACCCAGTAGAACAATGAAAATCCACAACTTCTCTGCTGGCACTGATGTCTGCAGCAGGAACTCACTCGCTGCTGTTGGAATGCACAATGGTGCAGCCACTTGGGGGGAATGTTTGCAGTTTTATAAAAAGCCAAACATAGTCTTACTATGTGGTCCAGAAATCACACCACTAGGTACGTACCCAGTGGAGTTGAAAACTATGTCTACATAAAAGCTGCATAGGAATGTTTATAGCAACTTTATTCAGTTTCCACACACTGGATACAAGCAAGGTACCCTTCAGTAGGAGAATGGATAAACTACAGAACATCGATACTAGGAGAGGAGCTATCAAGCCACGAAAAAGACATGGAGGAACCTTTAGTGCATCTCGCCCCTCTGAAAAGGCTGTGCACTGCGAGTCCAGCTGCGTGACGCTCTGGGAAAGGCAGAACTTTGGAGACAGTGAAAGGGCAGTGGCTCGCAAGGGGTCAACAGAAGACAGGGATGGTTAAATAGGTGAAACACAGGGCTTATTTGTTTGTTTTGTTTGTTTTTTAAATATTTTTTATTGACTTCAGAGAGAGGAAGGGAGAGGGAGAGAGAGAAACATCAATGATGAGAGAGAGTCATGGGTCAGCTGCCCCCTGCATGACCCCTACTGGGGATCGAGCCCGTAACCCAGGCATGTGCCCTGACCAGGAATCGAACCTCGATCTCCTGGTTCGTAGGTCGATGCTCAACCACTGAGCCATGCTGGCCGGACAGGAGCATGGATTTTTTTAAGGCAGAAAAATTCTTCACAATACTTTGATGGTAGATACATGACATTATACATCTGTCAGCACCCATAGAGTTGTATAATCCAAAGAGTGAACCTAGTGTAAACTGTGGGCTTTGGTTACAAATGCGTCAATATTGCTTTATCAGTTGTAGCAAATATACACTCAGTGCAAGGTAATAATAGGGGAGACTGTGCAGGGAATGGGGAGGAAGTGGTATGTGGGAGCTCTCTGTACTTTCTGTGTAATTTTTCTGTAAAGCTAAAACTGCTCTAAAACTTAAAGTCTGTTTTTTAAAAAATGCCCTTTGACACTCTAACTAAAGAGAAGTCATAATGAGAAACTTGGAGTCTTAGGCCAGAGAAAGTGGTGGGTGGAGAGGAGGGAGATGGCAGTGTCTGGTCACTTGGCCCTATCATTTCTGTGCTTTGTGCAGCATCTGTCTGCTGGATGCCTGAGACACTGAGAGAAAATCAGTATTAGTGATGACCTGAAACTGGAGAGGTTCTCTGAAATCCTAACTCTCATTTGTTTTCACCAAAGTTCAGGCCACGGTGGGCCTGCTTGATCCCCTGCCAGCTGCTGTTGGCTGATCGATGGTTTGTTTCATGCTGTGTTTAAAAATATGGAATTAGGAATCAGGGAGGGCGTTCTGAGTCCCTGCTGAAATGCCTGGCTTGGTGTGGTGGGGGGTGTGGACCCAGCAGTAAGTTGTGTTTCCTGACGTGCCCAGAAAGGGCCCCGAGGAAGAGCCTTCTCTGCAGCCCAACCCTCTCCAGCTTCTAACCAGTGACCTAAGAAAGGGTCAGAGGAACACAGCATGAGGCGGGGCACACAGAGCGTGAAGAAATTCACCCTTGAATTTGCGTCACCACTGGTTCGTTGCCTGGGGAGGTGTTGGAATCCTCTTGCGGCCCTTTTTACTTTCTGAAAGGTACTCAGTCTGGTGCAAAGCAGATCTCCCTGCGTTCCCATGTGAAACCTCTGCAGCCTGTCGTTTCTTGAGACCTTTTAACCGGCTCAGAATTCTCTTTCGGCATCTGATTTGCTTACTAAGGAAACCAAGAATTGTGAGATGCCTCTTTTTACACTGCTCTTAAAGACTTTAATAATTACAATGTTAGGCGTAAAACTGGAAATTTCACGGATACTTTAGTTTCTAAGAATAATCACTGTAGAGCAGGAGTTACTCGAACTCCAGGTCTCTGTATGTCTGCACACCTGTGCACTGTGGCGCAGGGCACCGAGGCCACCTGATAGCGCTCGGGGACCACTTTCCGTCACAGCTGCTCACCTGCCTTTCGCTCTTGCCTCTCCCTCTTCCACTCCTTTTCTCCTTCTGCGCACCATCCCTGCCCTCCCGCTCTTCCCATATCTTTTTGTCCCATCTTCTCTCTCATTCATTCTTCGTGACGTGGGCACCAGACCACCTTTGTCATTGCAGAAAACAACGTGGCCATGGCTTCAGATTGGCAGCACCTGTCAGGTGACCCACACCCACCCTCTCTGCAGCCAGACCTGGGCGTGGAGCGTGGAGTGTGGCTGTGCTGTGGGACCGGCGGGCGTGGTCGCGCCCGGGACAAAATGCAGTCAGGAAGCGTGATCTACCCAGTTTTCATTTGTAGCGCACATATTTAGGAAATAGCAGAATGCTCGCCTCGTAAGTCGTCAGAGTGGTGTCATCCACCCAGCTTCCTGTTGACTTACCTAGTGGGCTACGTCCACCGCATCTGTGCCTTTACGCCCAGAAGGTAAAGAGCCTTTGTCAGGACGAGGCTTTGGCGTGGGTGTTGGCGGTGCTGTCGCTTCTGCCATTCGTTTTGCTCCTCACTGTGCCTTTCACGGGAGAGCAGCCCAGGAGGAGAGCTGGCCGGTTGCTGCTTTCTCTGAGCAGGGCATAGAGTGAGAGGCAGCCTTAGACACAAGCACGAACATGAATGTGCCTGCAAACTCGTGAAGGAGGGTGATGCCCCCGCACCAGGCTGCCGTGGGCTGGCACCTCTAGGTCACGGGGTGCTTAGCCCGGTAAACGCAGTGCAGCCAGCTGACCCCTCGGAGGGTTGCCTGTGCTGGGGCTTCGTCAGGCACCGTGGGTGAGGATGCTGCCATCCCATCTCTACCCCCAGCTCGGAGACTGGAGCCTCTGAAGGCCCCAAGTTGCTGGGAGGTGAGTAATGTGGAAATGAGCTTCGTTGTCTAGAGTTTCAAAAGGCCCTGCAGCTACGTGGTGACAGCAGAACTCAGAGCAGAATCCGCCCTGGCAGCGGAGAGACGGCAGCTTGTGCAGAGGTGTGGCTCGCCGAACGCCTCCGAGCAGGAGTTCTCATGTTTTCAGCAAAGATGCATTTTTGTAAGAAGTACCCCAGGCCATGGTTTGACCTGCAGATGACTTCAGCTTCCAGAACCATGGAATGCAGAATGAAAACTAAAAATGTAGCCGCAGACAAAAACCTCTAGTACTACTGAACCTCAGGGAAAGTATGTTTAGAAAATATAAGTATTTAATTTTCCTCATTTTAAATGTTCTTTTTAATTATAAACCAACTTAGAAAATATTCTAGTTTTTCATGTTAATGTACTGTTTTCTTTTTCCTGTCTCAGTACGGATAAACCAATTCAATTTAAATATCTGAGCTGCTGATTAAGGAAAACTAAGGATCGATTCCCAGTGATGATGCTTCAGAAGCTTGCAAACCCCACCTTCCGCATGTGTCACGC
Organism: Miniopterus schreibersii; assembly: GCF_964146895.1. Classification (NCBI taxonomy): domain Eukaryota; kingdom Metazoa; phylum Chordata; class Mammalia; order Chiroptera; family Miniopteridae; genus Miniopterus; species Miniopterus schreibersii. The sequence goes on along the minus strand of NC_138109.1, from coordinate 81,812,640 downwards.
GGGAGGCAAAGGACTGTCTGATTACCAGCACCTTCCCGAAGAGTCTCCTCTCCCTTAGTGTAGGTGGAGAAGCAGACAAGCAGAGCTCTTCATACTGAAATAGCTTTTTCAAATCAAAGCGGGGGAAGCCTTGCTCCCGAGAGTTATGCCTGACACCTGTGCACAAGGCACCCCTTCTTGTCTCTGGTCCTTGTGACAGACATTTAACAGCCTCCCTTCCAAACTGTCGCCCCATAGCCCCAGGAGCCGCCGGCCCAGGAAGCCTCCTCCTTTCCCTGTGGTGCTGTGCATCTCACCTTCCCTGGAGAATTGACAGGTCTAAGAAACACACTCACCCTTCCCCTCCTTGCCAATGGTGTGGACACTCCCCAGGGGCCCGCTAAACTGGGGGGGCGGGGCGAGGGCTTCTGTGGTCTTTGCGGTCACTGGGCCATCATCAGACAGGTCAACACATCCTTGATGGCAAACCTGCACTTCTTGGTAAACTCACTGTGAAGTGCTGGAGAGCATGGTGACGCCATTTTCAGTACACCCAGGGAAACAGGGGGACACCAAATGCCTGTTGTTTCACTGTATTCAAGCAGCAAGAGAGGGTGTTGTTCACAGAATACATTTTTCTCTCTAAACAAATGTTTCCTATTGAATCCTAAAGATGCCTTAAGACCATAGAATCTGAGTGCATCCCGGAGGGAAGGGGCACCTTGGAGGCACAGCGCCAGGACTGCAGAGCCCGGAGGAAGCTTGGACGCTGCCCCCGGAGCAGGCCGTGCCCGGAGAGGCTCGTGATGCTGTCAGAAACCAAGTCTTCCCAAGGAGCCATCTCAGTGCTTTCTCTGTATCCCATGAAATAAATCTGCTGTCGCCTCCTTCTGAAGAAAATTTAAAAATTATAATTTTTTAAATCAGGGAGCAAGACGTTGGACAGTTTTCTTAGGCCTCAGTACTAGATTTGAAGGGTACAGAGCGCTCTTCCTTCACTCGCTGATTTCTTCCCAGTGCTGATCTCGCTCGCACACACGCCCCTTGGGTCTGGCTCTTCGCTGACCCCCATGTGTGTGAGGTTTACGTGAAAATCCCTCTGATAGCTCGCTGGCTTTGTTGGCCTGAGCTGATACCCTGGTACTTGTTGGATTTGGCAAAAATCAGATGATATATTGCTAGAAGCAACGTGTATTCCAAAACAACATGTCTAAGTTGATAACATTTTTTCCCTGAATGGAGAATATTCTGTTTTGATGTTTGCATTCCTTTTTTTCCCTATGCCTCTTAAATTATTTACATTTTTCTGCCTTTTTTTAAGATTTGTAATTTATAATTCTAAAATTTTTATCACATTGAGATATTTTTAGAGTAACTTGTATTGGAGTTTATCAATCTTATCTTTACACTTGTTTGCTCATCAGTGCACTATTTTAACAGAAAGCAGGAAGTGGCAATACCTGGCTTATTTGGAAGCTGAGCCACAAAGTGGCTGAAAATTCTTTTTATACAAAAAAAGAAAAAAAAAATTAAACACTTCCAAGGTTGGTCTTCTCTTTTGAAATAGCCTTACATGGAAGTATATTTATTTTCAAATCATAAATATATTCTTACATGTTGTGATAGCATTGTCCAAGATGTTTGAATGGAGACAGGGTCCCAGTCTTCATTAGGAAAAATTTAGCAGGATGGTAGGTACATTGAGTTTCTCTTAAAACATCTAAGATACTGAGAAGTGGGACACATTTTTTCATTTTTATTAGAATGGCCACCTCAGAGTAAACATTTGAGAAAAAAGAAAAAAATTAATAAAAATATGTCACTTAAAAAAATGCAAGTGTTTCAGACCAGCTCTCCTACCCATTCCTAGGCTGCCATCACACCAACTGGTATTCAGAAAGGACTGTCACCATCAATTCTTCATTTTTAAAGGATTTTAATTCTTTCAGCATGTTCATATGGTTTTATAAAGCCCCAGATACCCAGTAAATCCCCTTGGTGTTGTAAGACAAGATTGCTGTTAAAAAATGTTTAGGCTTAGTCAGCTTCTTCTCACCGCCGGCTTCATGAGGGGCTCTGGGAAGTGGTGTTTATACTAAGCTCAAATTGATAGGGCAAGTTTAATGCAGTCGGGTCAAAGGTACAACTGCTTAGCTGGTCTCATCAACCACTCAAGTTTCAGAGTTGGTTTATAAAGAAAGGTCTGTAATGATAACATCTGGCTGCTTGAGCGTGACTGCATTTTGCCTACTATGATTGAATGGAATTTAATGGTGGGGAGGAGAAAACCTAGGGCAATTTCATTCTTGAATTATGGTTCCAAACAGATAAGGCAAAATGGCAGACTTTGATCAATCTGGGTCTGGCCATCTAGCAGTTTGTTGAGCAGACTTGCTTCTTTCATCTCTGCCACCCCGCCCCGCCCCCCTGTAAGATGACCATCCTTGCTGAGTCCATGGCAGGGGCCCAGGGTGGGTATGGCTGCAGCCAGGCTCCTGTTAATGTTGTTCAAGGCCTACTCTTCAGTGTTGCTCATCTAGCTAGTTCCGACTTGTTCTGTGAGGATCCCAAGGGTACTTGTGCTCAGCTGAAAACACAGTGCCCTTCCCTCAGAGATGCTCCATAAGTGGCTGTCCACCAGCTGGGAGGGTGGATGACACCCAGTGCCCAACAGAAGGTGCCCAGCCCAGTTCATGTCTGGAAAGGAGATGAAGTCGGTTCCTGATCTCCCATCATTCCAGTGAGCTTCCTTCCTGCCGAGGTCACAAGGACACTGATCCTAGGGACCCACAATGTAAATGTGTCATAAACCTACTATAGACATTACAGGAGATGCCACCACACAGCTCCTCCATCAAGGGACCAATTCAAAGTATACCCCAGGATCCCAAGCATCCTGTACCTTCTGTCGATACTCAAAAAATTCCATTAATGATCGCAACACCATAACATAAAAGGCTGATTGTGTAACTGTGAACTCATGTTGCTTAAGGTGTTTTACATTTTTCTTGACTTTACCTTTGAATCAATGAGTATCTGTATGACTTTTTTAATTTTCAAGAACTTTTTAATTTAAACAAATAGGTGAACTAAAAGTAAGTCAGTCATGGCAGAGACTTACCTCCCTGGTACAATAAGGCGGAGAGAATGGGGAGAAGGGGCAGTTCTCCAGTGCTTAACATGGGCCGCATTTGCCCCATAGTGCTCTTGGCCTTGGTGCATCTTCAGGACCAATAGGAGAGGCGCCCTAGCCCTCCAGATCCATGGTGTAAAACAAAGAGGGTGCAGAAGGAGACACTCACTGGTGCAGGTGAGAGGACCTTGGGATGAGAATTTGATTTCCAGTTCTCGGACCTGGTCGGATTCTCACAGAACCTTTGTTTCTGTATCCATAACACGGGACAGGTGTCTGATCTGCTTACCTACAGCACGCCTACCCCCTGTGGTTTATGAGACTCAAGAGTGGCACATGTGAAAGTCCCTCTAGAGACTCCCACCCTACCTGAGTGGGAGTGTCATTACCACCCCTCTGTGGATGGTCTATTTGGCCGACTCCTGTGAATGTGGCCAGAGGTCGAGTTTAATTCTGTAGGTCACTGAAATTGGAAATAAAGTCCTCAACTTGATATAACAAACCCACATGTACCAAACGGCTCAATTAAGGATTCATTTAGGAAGTAGTCCTATTAGCTCCATGGGATTGATTCTAGAGAGCAGGCTTCCTCGTGACGTTTCAGACATGGCCATGTGCATAAACGTCGTTTTTCTAGAGCTGCGGCCGCATGTGAAGCAGGGCAGGCGCGTCCCTCCCTCCTCCATCATGTCATCCTGCGTCGTCTCCTCTTGCCTGTACTCCATTCTCCACTCAGTAGCCCCTGAACAAAGCCCATGTTGGGACAAAATGCAGATCAGGGATATGTGGTCACCAAAAACCCAAAGGAGGCCCTCTGCTTGGGTCGCTGTAAAGAGGGAAACCAGGACCCCAGAAACAACAGCACACTTTCCAGCCTGTGCTTCCCTGCCAGATGCTCAGTCCTTCCCTGGAAGAAACACCAGTGGAAGTAACGTATAAATTAGCCTAAGATACTCCAGGCTCTTTGCACTAGGTCAAGGCTCCCCCTTCCCCTTTTATATTCGTATTTCATGAGCACGTCCATTTCTAGGCTGGCCCATTGCTTCTGTAGGACCTGCAATTGAACCCTTTAAAGGAGCTGTGATTATCCGCTTTGTGCCCTTAAAAGTATTCGAATACAGTGGAAAAAACAACCAACCAACTGCCAATCCCAGGAGTCCTCCGTCCACAGGAGTTACGGCTGCGGGCAGCCAGCGGGCGTGTGGAAGGAGGTGCGTATGTACACAGCACGCACGTCACGGATAAGCAGTTATGACGAGCGCTGTTGAGGAAAGCATGTTAGCTCTACGTTAGGACTGTTTTAAGTTCAACTTCAAAATGTTTTTACTGCCCTATACCTTTGATACCAGTCAGGTAAAGACATCTCTACCCGTGTGCAGCCTCTGAACTGCTATACTAGGATTTGCTAAATTGAATATTATGTGTAAATATTAGCATTTTTCTCCTAATTGTTAGGCCAGAACTGCAGCTGATCAGGGAATGGTTTACAGGAGGCGCAAACCCTTCGATACTGGCTTGTAAATGAAAAGTCGGGCCAGACACCGCGGAATGGGGCCTCTCAGGGGAGTGGACACTTGTTCACCCACAGCCCCTCCCAGGAGAGATGCTTCCTTCCCTGAGGGACAACACGCCCAGTCTAACACGCGGGAACAGGGAGCCTGGGGAACACGCCTCGCCACCACCCCTGGGGACAAGCCGGTGGCTGAGGGGCAGACGGTGAGGTGGGGATAAAGGAAACGCGTGACTGGTTCCAAGGCCTCTGTGGCCAGCAGGTCACCCCGCACGTTGGTTTTGACTGGAGGCTGATATAAGATTCGAGCAGGAAAAAGCAGACTGTTGATCTTAAAAAAAAATTATTAAGACCCAAAGTTGGTCTTTTGGAGTAAGAATGTGTAACATTTCAGGATTCATTTGATAAAAATAATTGACAGAGTAAGAAACTTGGGGGATTCCTTTTTCTTTCCTTTTTTTATTTTTATTTTCTTTTTGTATGCAACAGCCTAGGCCCTGTACAGGAACGACAGTCGTTGGCACGGCGGGCGTTAAGCACGTGTCCAACAGCTCACTGGCACTCACTGTGCGCGCGAGCCCTGCTCTTGGCCTTGGGGTGCAGAGGCCTCCCTTGTAGGGTGCTTGCCTCCTGATGGGAGGACGCAGACCACAAGTAAATGACTGTCTCGGGAGATATGCGCTGGGGAGAAAAATGAAGAGGGTGAAGGGTGACCGAGGGAGGCCTGTCTGATGATGGGACCTGAAGGAGGTGAGGGAGCCGGCTGTGCAGACGTCCGGAGGAAGGAGCACAGGCCTGTGACGGGGAGGGGTGCTTTGTGGGTTGAAGAACAGCCAAGGGGCCAGTGTGCCTGGCGCAGAGTGAGTGAGGGCCAGAGGTAGAGAAGTGGTCAGGGAGGCACCATGGGCTGGTCACATGGGCTGTGCAGGCGTGGTCAGGGTTTGGGGTGCAGTGTGTGAACAGGGAGCCCTGAGCTGGTCACATGGGTGCTGGGGGCATGGTGAGAGTTTGGGGTGCAGTGTGTGAGCAGGGAGCCATGGGGTTGTCTTTGCCAGGAAGAGCATCGGCTGGTGGCTCTGAGAGGAGCTCGTAGGAGGCACTGGTGGAAGCAGGGACAAAGCAGTGTGGTCTGCTACTGCTCTAGGAAACTTTAGGGGTTCAATTGAATATATCAGAGCAAGAGGCATGTGGGGTGGTTGGGTGGAGGGGTCCCACAGTTTAGACTGGGCGGGCTCATAAATGGAAGCAGTGCTGCCTTTTCTGAACTGACACCCTCAGATTCCCTTCTGTGTGCTCTCCCTGCACAAGTGTCCTTGCCCTCGATCCCCATCATTTCCCAGAATCCCCAACAAAGGTTTCCAAGACACTCCAGTGGGATTTGCTCCCTCTCCTCTCCCAGCACCCTCTAGAAAAGCAGCAAGATGCAGAGGAAAGCTACACTCTGCTATTAAATACCGTATTTGCGAACTTAAAATTCTATGAATATGAGAGTTTTCACTTTAGGTTTTACCTCTCCCTATAGAAGGACATGTCATATTTGAAAGGAAAGGGTCAAACCTCTATTCCAATATCCTGAAGGGACCTGGGGGGGGACAGGAAACTTTTAGTTAAATGGGAGCCTGTGTCCTCTATCTGACAGCCCATTACAAGGATTTGAACTGCAGGTCTTGCTCTGAAGCCTTGTTCAGTCATTCATTCCACAAGCACCCATTCACCCCGAAGTAGCGTTGCCCAGAGGACTGCCCCCAGCATCCTGGCAAGAGAGAGAGTAAAATGTTACTCAGGAGTTATCCCCAAATCCACATTGGCATCAAAAAATGGGGAAATATTGGATGATTCCTTTCAAGCATGTTGTTTTAGGGCCAGGCCTTTCCTTGACTCTGACAATAGTGTGTCTAAGTTAACATACACCAATCAGGTGACATGTATGATGACAGTCACTGTCATAGTCGGTATAAGTTATGACAGTCACTTGCAGTGATGACAGTCACTTGCAGTCGGTATAAATTAATGTATACCGATTGGGAGATGTGTGCAGCCCTGTTTCTCCCTGGACACTCCAGTGGGTTACCCAGGGTGTACCAGATTCCTAAGACTGTAGTGTGGGCCTAGACCTGCCTTGCACCCCCCGGGTTTGCCCCACTCCCAAGTTCCTCACACAGGAGCTGTCACACAGCTGCAGAATTCAGAATCTGAGTCACGGCCAGCACTGTGCCACTGTCATCTTTACAGCCACTCCCAAGTCCACACCTCTCTTCCTGGGAACCTCCTGCCTTTCACTCATTGGCATGCCCCGAGTCCTCCCCTGTCCTGAATGGTGCAGGATGGCCATCACTGTCCAGACCTGGTTTGAATTCTAACTCCACCTGAAAATTGACCCCTGGCACCTCGATTCCCAGCCCTAAAGTGAGGATGGAGACAAAGTGGTGCTCACCTGGTGGAGGTGACGTGAGGACTAAATAAGTGAGTTTGGTGAAGCTCCGGGTACTCAGGAGTTCAAGAATGTCCTCCTTTGCCAGCCCCCCATTCCTGTCACCCACCCAGCTCATCCCCTGCCCCTCCCCACCCCAGGTGCCAGGGCAGTTCTTCCTTCCAGGTCCTCAGCCTCCTTCTGTGTCTCTCTTGGCTCCCAGTTATCTCTTCGTGTCCGGTGCAGTTTCCCCAGTGTCGCCCTTGTCGGTGGCTCGGAGGATGGACCCCTCCTTTCCTCTGTCTCCCTCCCGCCCTCGCCCACTCTGTAGGTGTGACATGTGGCTCCTCCAGCTACCTGGCTGCTGGAGCACCCGCCTCCAGCCAGACCTGTCGGTGCACCTCCCCTGCACCGGGAGAGAATGCAAAGCCAGGCCTGGCCTCCGTCTGTCCGCCCACTGCAGCCAGGCCACTGATGAATTAGTCAGAGCCCCCCACTCTCAGGCAGACTCACTATTCCACGGTACAGAAGGGCCGGGGGCGGCATCACCTTGGGGAATGGGACAGGGCCCCGCAGCGCCGGGCCCCCTCTGACCCTCCTCGGCTGGTCCGCGGCAGCCACGCGCCCTCAGGCAGGTGCCCCTGGGCTCCGGCCTGCAGTGAGCCAGCCACGGCCACGAGCACCCCTCGTTGTGCGTATGCATCAGGCGCTGCTTGTCCAAGTTCCCAGCCCCTCCCCGCCTGTGTGGCCTCAAGCAAGCCACTTAACCTGTTTCCGTCTGTCAGATGGAGATAATAATCCTTAACGACACCACGGGCGCAGTGGGCATTAATTAATTACTGTTTGCAGTGCTTTGAAGGTGCAACGCGGGGTTACGCGTTCGAGTATCCTGACGACGGTGTGGCCTGTTATTAGGGCCTGCCCAGGCCCCTGGGCCAGCGCGCTCTGCCGTCCACTCGGGTCAGCGCGGCCTCGAGAAGTTATCCCCAAGGGAGTCATCATTTGAAAACGACGTCAGTGAGGCTCCTGCCAAACACGGCCTGTCGCGGCTCCCACCGCGTTCCCGGGCGAGAGGGCCCCGGGCTGCGGCTGGTGCCCCGTGCGCTCGCCTGGTGCCCGGTGCGCTCGCCTGGTGCCCGGTGCGCTCGCCTGGTGCCCCGTGCGCTCGCCTGGTGCCCCGTGCGCTCGCCTGGTGCCCGGTGCGCTCGCCTCGTGCCCCGTGCGCTCGCCTCGTGCCCGGTGCGCTCGCCTCGTGCCCCGTGCGCTCGCCTCGTGCCCGGTGCGCTCGCCTCGTGCCCGGTGCGCTCGCCAGGTGCGCGGTGCGCTCGCCGTCCGGAGGTGCCGCCCTGCGCGGGTGGCGCTGCCGCGGACCTGCGCCCTCCTCCCCGGCGAGGGCGCGATGGGAGGAAGGATGGCCGGTGTGGCGGCACCGGCCCAGTCACCGGGCCAGGGGAGGCCCGGTAGCTTGTCTCTTGGCGGCGCTCGGTCACTCCTCGCGCTGCACGTGAGGATCCGCCTCCCCCTTCGTGGCTCTATTTGTAACAGGCCAGGCAGGGCTTGGATTTTGGATGTGCTTCCCTCCTCTGTAACTTCATATTGCCCACACCTCACAAAACAAGTAGGTGGTTTGAATTCAGGCAGCAGGCAGCTAAAATGAGAGCGGGAAGAATCCCCTTCCGGCTGCTGGGCGAGGCTCTCGTCCGAGGCAGAGACGCGCGCTGCCCGCGCCTGCGCCGTGCGCGCCTGGCCGCCTCCCCGAGGCCGCCCGACGCCCCCCCCCCCAGGCCGGGCCGCCCGACTCCTCCCCGAGGCCGCCCGACTCCTCCCCGAGGCCGCCCGAGGCCTCCCCGCGGCCGCCCGACGCCTCCCCGCGGCCGCCCGACTCCTCCCCGAGGCCGCCCGACTCCTCCCCGAGGCCGCCCGACGCCTCCCCGCGGCCGCCCGACGCCTCCCCGCGGCCGCCCGACACCTCCCCGCGGCCGCCCGACTCCTCCCCGAGGCCGCCCGACTCCTCCCCGAGGCCGCCCGACGCCCCCCCCCCCAGGCCGGGCCGCCCGATACCTCCCCCGAGGCCGCCCGACGCCCCCCCCCCCCAGGCCGGGCCGCCCGATACCTCCCCCGAGGCCGCCCGACGCCGCCCCCCCCCCCCAGGCTGGGCCGCCCGATACCTCCCCAGCGGCCGCCCGACGCCTCCCCGCGGCCGCCCGACGCCTCCCCGAGGCCGCCCGACGCCTCCCCGCGGCCGCCCGACTCCTCCCCGAGGCCGCCCGACTCCTCCCCGCGGCCGCCCGACGCCTCCCCGCGGCCGCCCGACGCCTCCCCGCGGCCGCCCGACTCCTCCCCGAGGCCGCCCGACTCCTCCCCGAGGTCACCCGACTCCTCCCCGAGGCAGCCCGACTCCTCCCCGCGGCCGCCCGACTCCTCCCCGAGGCCGCCCGACTCCTCCCCGAGGCCGCCCGAGGCCTCCCGCGCTTCCCTCGGCCTTTCTGGACACGGGCGTGTGTCTGCGGTGTTCTCGGAGTTTTGGAAAACCGAGTGGCTTCTCAGCTTTCCTGGGCAGCTTGTGCTGTTTTTGCTGCTTGTGGGTGCGAGGTGCTCTGCGCCCAACAAGTCTGAGCCCCCTCTCCCAGCTTGGCATGAAGAATCGGTTCTCAGTCACGGCGTTCAGACTCCTGTGGGACGCGGCGTGGCCTTGAAAACATTCCCCAGCCTCGTGAAGGGCCCTTTACTGACCGGCGTGGGGCGCGGGCTCCGCCGGCCTCCCGGGCCTCCCGGGCCTCCCGGGGAGCGGACGTGCGGCGGCGTTTTCCCCGCGCGCCGCCTGCGCCCGCGCGGCAGGGTGGGGCCGAGACGGGGACGCTGCGAGGCGCGAGGTTGTCCGACCACCGCCACGCTGTGCACTGAGACTGATACAAGATAACGTCGGCTGTCAATTAATTGAAAATAATAAGAAAGGAAATGAAGTAAAGAGCACAAGCAGGCCTGGGGGGCAGCAGCGCTGTGCCCCCGGGGCCGAGTCACGCGCCCTGCCCACAGAATGTCCACCCGAAGGCCGCTGTCAGCTCCTCCAGGCCTGCGCCGCGGGGCGCCCGGGCTTGATGAGACTCCCTCTTTCTGGTGGTTTAACTTGTCAGGGACACGAAGTGGGTTAAAAACGGACATTACCGTTATGGGCACCTTGGTGCTGGCAGCTGGCGTCAGTCTTCTGAACAACCGCGTCTCCGCCGAGGGCCCGAGGAGTCTTGAAGGCCCCGGGTGCGCTGTGGGAACCGGCGAGCGGTGCCACCGGCCCGGCGGCGAGCGGAGGGCCCTGAGGGGGGCGCCCGCGTGGCCGCCGCAGTGACACTGGCCTTCGGTCACTCACGGGTTTCCTGTCACCCACCTCCCGGTCCCTCTCTTTCCGTGCAGCCCCTTCCTTCTCACCCTTGTTTTTGACACAGCACCCAGTCCACCCGCTGCGAGGCGCTTGGGCTGTGATGCCCACCATCGTGGCACCCCACTGGACATCCTTGACCGGGAGACGAGCTTTAGTAAAAACAAGCTCCCCTGGGAGACCTTACTGGGGCAGAAATGTTCTTGGTACAGCAAGTAATGATCCTTGAGTTGTGCAGTTGAAACGGGTGAATTACCTGCAACAGCAAAGCTGTGGGAGGGAGGGAGGGAGGGAGGGAGGGAGGGAGGGAGGGAGGGAGGGAGGGAGGGAGGGAGGGAGGGAGGGAGGGAGGGAGGGAGGGAGGGAGGGAGGAAGGGAGGAAGGGAGGAAGGAAGGTGCAGGAAGCTGCCCCAGGTACTCCCAGCATGAAGCCCTCCCTATTCCAGGCCAACGGTGGCATCTGTCAGCCTCCTGCTGGAGCCTAGATCCCCACAGAGCCCACAGATCCCAACAGAGCCCACAGATCCTCACAGAGCTCACAGACCCTCACAGAGCCCACAGATCCCCACAGAGCTCACAGATCCCCACAGAGCTCACAGATCCTCACAGAGCCCACAGATCCTCACAGAGCTCACAGATCCTCACCATGCCTCACAGATCCTCACAGAGCTCACAGATCCTCACCATGCCTCACAGATCCTCACAGAACTCATAGATCCTCACAGAGCCCACAGAACCTCACAGAGCCCACAGACCCTCACAGATCCTCAAAGATCCTCACAGAGCTCACAGATCTACACAGAGCCCCACAGATCCTCACAGAGCCTCACAGAGACCACAGAGCCTCACAGAGCCTCACAGGGCCTCACAGATCCTTATAGATCCCATATTGCCTCACAGATCCTCACAGAGCCCACAGATCCTCACAGAGCCCACAGAGCCTCACACAGCCCACAGAGCCTCACAGAACCTCACAGAGCTCACAAGCCTCACAGATCCTCACAGATCCTCACAGAGCCCACAGATCCTCACAGAGCCTCACAGAACCTCACAGATCCTCACAGATCCTCACAGAGCCCACAGAGCCTCACAGATCCTCACAAAGCCTCACAGAGCCCACAGATCCTCACAAAGCCTCACAGAGCCCACAGATCCCCACAGATCCTCACAAAGCCTCACAGAGCTCACAGAGCTCACAGATCCTCACAGATCTTCACAGAGCCTCACAGAGCTCACAGATCCTCACAGATCCTCACAGAGCCTCACAGAGCCTCACAGAGCTCACAGATCCTCACAGATCTTCACAGAGCCCACAGAGCCTCACAGAGCTCACAGATCCTCAGAGCCCACAGAGGCCACGCTAGCTCTCTTTGCCCCAGTGATGAAGACTTGGTCACTAGCTCACCAGGCAGTTGGTCCTAGTGTCAGAAAGCTGATGTTATTAAAAAGTTATCTTTTTCTATTAAAGTAAAATCTCCCTCCATGTAATGTCAGCATTTATTTCCTCCAACAATTCCAATCCCTTGCCCATGTGGGTCTTTCAGATATTAGAGGACGGTCTCAGGCCCCCCCCCAGACAAGGCTCTCTTTCCTAGGCAGGCCTGACTGGTGGCATCACCACCCTGCCAGGGACTCCGGTCGGGACCACAGCCTTCCCGGGCCTGGTGCCTCACCTTCTGATCTATAAGAGGGCCATTGACCTAAAGAGTCTCTCAGATGCTTTAATTATTCCAGACTCTGCGCTCTTGATGAATTATGAACACATATGCTGATTCTTTAGTCTTAGCTTTTATTCTTTAAAAAATAATTTAATTGACACGAGTGTACATAAAGTAGATGAACCACTGGGTGAAACGAGAGCAAGTGTGCGGCTGCTCTGCGAAGCCTGTGACAGGTCCCCTCGCGCAGGGCTGTTTCCGGGCCCTCCCTCCGGGCACGCCAGCGGGGGAGAAGCCTAGAGTGAAGCCCGGTTTCACGTCGCGGCTTCAGCTGTGAACGGGACACGTGGAGGTGCGCTCACTAGAGAAGCACCTTCTGGGTAGTGACTGACTTTTCCCCGAAAGCCTCTGTGAGACAGCGCCGTACACGCCTTTATTATGATGGACAGCAGTGTTCACAAAACCAGTTCATGGTGAAACCCGAGTGGAAGGCAAGGCAACCCTCAAAACAAGGTCTTCCCTTTAGAATTCAGGGCACGTGTTCTCCAGCACCATTGGCTATCTATGTGCAAACACACAGCCTCCGGACCCAGCCTCGGAGCTGGTCCCTCAGAGCCCTCCAGAGACGGGGGCTCCTGGTCGGGGCACCTGCTCTGTGAAGGCAGGACTGAGAGCTGTGCCCTGGCCTGGGGCTGGCTCACCTCGCACTTTAAAAACAGCAGCGGAGGGCAGGGATACTCATAATTATTATGTGTCGTTTGCTTGTATGTGGGTCTTTGTTACAAGACTATTTTTAAGGAGTAAAAAATAAAAATAATAAGAGAATTTTGCTTAACTCTCAAGGGACAGAGGAAGTGGTTGGGACAAGCACGGTGAGCACAGGATGCCTGCCCTCAGCGGTCACTTGATGAAAACATTTTGCAGTGCCCAGTGGCTGCTTCTCCTGAAGGGACACTAGGACAGGAAGCGTGATCTCATTTCACACTTGGGCAGTGAGAGGGCCATGCGGACACCAGGTCGTAAATGCCTCAGTCTGTTCTCAGCAGTGCAGATTGTCTGTGTCTGGCTTGAAAGCATTCCTAAGCAAGTCGACGCTGTAAAATCATACAGAAAATGGACATTTTTATTGTGCACGAGTTACCATGTAGCCCTTATCTGCAGGCTCATCTGGTTTTTATGGTCCCCACTGTAGCTGTCATCTCAGACTCCACCAGCACCTTTGAGCTCAGTCTCTCATTTCAGCACCTGCCTAAGTGCCTGAGTGCACCTTCTAGCGGGAGCCTGGTGGGGTGTCTGCCCACCTGTGCCAGACAGGCCCAGCCCTGCCCAGCCTCCCTTCCCACCTCACCACAAGGCACAGACCCCCCCCCCCCCCCGCCCCCCGTGCCCATGAGCATGTCATCTGGCCTTCATGCTCAGCAGGAACCTGATGGTGTCCTGGTCAGAAACCCATGAGTCATCCCAGAGAACCAGGCCCCGGGAGCCGACACCCCTCCTGTAGCCAAGCCAACCCTCTCAGTGTCCCTGTCCCCAGAGGAGCTCGGTGTGGCTATGGTGCACGTCCCATTGATGAGCCACTTTACCACGACCAGTTGGGTAAAGGAAGGGCTCGGGCTCAGATGACCACTCTGCGCCAGCTGGAGCAGTTCTCAAGTGCTCCAAGGGAGGAGGGCATGCCTGCTTGAATGAAAGAATTAATTCAGTATTTGTAATCATGTGTCTCTGACAGTGTCACGATATTCGACCCTATCCTCTATCAGGATTTCTCATCCCCCAGAACAAGTTTCTTCTCTGTACAGAATGTCAGTTTGACTGCAGTGAGATGGAGTGCTGGATGGGGCAGATGGCCCTAGTGAGCCCTGCCTCCTGTGTCACTCTGTGGTCCCAGTAGGGCACACCCGCACCTCTTTACCCTGTTGGTTTCCCCCTGAGGAAGCCTCCAGCATTGTCCTCTGGGGAGCCAGACTTCAGTGTGTCCTTGTGCCTTGTAAACATAATTGTGAGATTGATTCCTGGTAAGGGTCCCCTTGGAGGAACTCAGCCCTTCTCCAGCATAGTGCACTGTAGCTATAGAGCTCAGTCCTTCACTCAGTGGAGGGAACGTGCCAGGAGCCAAACCCAGATCAGAAAGTGTTTTCTAACAAGCAAATCAGTCCACTGATTCACCATCTACAAAGCTCTTTGCAGATGTTACCTCATTTGAGCCTGAATCTGTGATTTGTGGTTGCAAATCTGCCTGGGGCACAGGGTAAAAGAAGAGTAGAGCAGAAAACATTTTGCTAAAAATGAATAAGTCGCTTCCTCGTTGACCAAAAAACGGGATATGCTGAGTCTAATTTAGCAACTTGAGTTGTGACTGCCTGTGGGGGTAGTAACATTCTCTTGGGAACTGCACTGCTGAGGCCCTGTTGCCGTCGGACCCACATGCCTGCATGTGCTTCCAGTAGTCAGGGCTGCAGGAGCATAACTAAGTCTTACACACAGTTGTGAGGACATTTCCAAGCTCAGTTATCAGTGAAAGAGAAGACACTCACGGCATTTGTTTTCTTTTTAAGAAAAAATTTAGTTAACCTTACGTGAAAAATTGGCCCAGTCACATTGAAAAAGTAATCTTATTAGTTGAGATAATTAACATGCATAAATAAGTGAAGGAAAAAGAAGAGATTCAACCTAATGAATTTGGCAGATGTCACCCTACAGCTGGAGTTATGGAGACAGATGTCCTGGGTCCAAGGGCCAGCTCCACACTGAGCATGTGTGCGACTTTGGACCACTTACTTCCTCCTTTACCCCAGTTGCCTCATCCATGACATCAAGATGTGACGCTGGCTCAGAAAGTTATAATTTACCGTAACAACATATACCATAGAAATTATCAGTTACCATAACAACGTATACCATAGAAATGATCAGTTACCATAACAACATATACCATAGAAATGATCAGTTACTATAACAATATATACCATGGCCCAATAAAAAGCTCTGAATTGTTGATTCTGAGTGATATACATAAATGTTCATTATAATCTTCTTTCTAGTTTTGTGTTAAAAATGTTATAGACTCCCTTGGCTGGTGTGGCTCAGTTGGTTAGAGCATCATCCAGTACACCAAAATGTGTGGGGTTCGATTCCCAGTCAGGGCACATGCCCAGGTTGTGGGTTTGATTCCCAGGTTGGCCAAGTGTAGGAGATAACCAATCAGTGTTGTTCAGTTGTAGGAGCTCAGATATATGATTTGCAAATATTTTCTCCCATTTTGCAGGTTGCCTTTTTACTCTCCTCATTGTGTCCTTTGGTGCACATTTTTCATTTTGATGTAGTCCAGTGTACCTATTTTTACTTTTATTGCCTTGCTTTTGGTGTCATAACCAAGAAATCATTCCCACATCCAATGACCAGGAATTGAACCATGACCTCCTGGTTCATGGGTCAACGCTCAACCACTGAGCACACAGGCCGGCTGTTTGTTCTTAATTTTGTTATTTAAATTCTACATATTAGTGAAATCATATGGTATTTGTCTTCCTCTGTCTGACTTATTTCACTTAGCATAATACCCTCTAGGTCCATCCATGTTTCACAAATGGAAAGATCATTTTTTTATGGCTGAGTATTATTCCAGGGTATATATGTTCCACTTCTTTTTTATCCACTCGCCTATTGATGGACACTTAGGGTTGCTTCCATAGCTTGGCTATGGTAAATAGTACCGCAGTGAACGTAGGGGTGCATATGTCTTTCTGAATTAGTGTTCTGGATTTCTTTGGATAAATACCAAGAAGTGGGATTACTGGGTCATATGGAAGTTCTAGTTTTAAGTTTTTGAGGAAGCTCCATACTGCTTTCCATAGTGGCTGCACCAGTCTGCATTCCCACCAGCGGTGCATGAGGTTCCCCTTTCTCCACACCCTCGCCAGCACTTACTGTTTGTTAATTTATTAATGAGAGCCATGCTGACAGTGAGAGGTGATAGCTCACTGTGGTTTTGATTTGCATTCACTGATTATTAGTGATGTTGAGCATCTTTTCATGTGACTGCTGGCCAGCTGTATGTCCTCCCTAGAGAAAGGTCTATTCATGTCCTCTGCCCATTTTCAACTGGCTTGTGTGTGTGTTTGATGTCGAGTTATATGAGTTATATATATTTTTTGGATATTAACTTATCAGATATATCATTTGCAAATATCTTTTCCCATTCATTA
Source organism: Miniopterus schreibersii (assembly GCF_964146895.1). Classification (NCBI taxonomy): domain Eukaryota; kingdom Metazoa; phylum Chordata; class Mammalia; order Chiroptera; family Miniopteridae; genus Miniopterus; species Miniopterus schreibersii. Next base: position 81,796,372 of record NC_138109.1, on the reverse strand, counting down.
GGCTGCCTTTTAGTTTATTGATGATTTCCTTTATGGTGCAACAGCTTTTTAGTTTGATGTAGTCCCATATGTTTATTTTGTTGTCTTTGCCCTCAGAGATATATCCAAAAAATAATAAAAATAAAATAAAATATAAAATAAAATAAAACCATTGCTAAGACCAATGTCAAAGAGGTTTGTCTGTGTTTTCTTCTAGCACTGTTATGGTTTCAGGTCTTATATTTAAGCCTTGAATCCATTTTGAGTTTATTTTTATATATGGTATAAGAAAGTGGTCTAGTTTTTTTGGGTTTTGGGGGTTTTTTTGCATGTATCGTTCTATTTTTCCCAACACACTTTGTCAAAGAGACCATCTTCACCCCATTGTATGTTCTTGCCTCCTTTGTTGTAGATTAATTGACCGTATAAGCATGGGTTTATTTCTAGGTTCTCTATTCTTTTCCATTGATCTGTGTTCTGTTTTTATGCCAGGACCATGCTGTTTTACTATAGACTTATATACTTTGATACCAGGTAGCACAATACCTCCAGCTTCGTTCTTCCTTCTCAAGATTGCTGTGGCTATTCGGGGTCTTTTGTGGTTCCATATAAATTTTAGAAGTATTTGTTCTAGTTCTGTGAAAAATGCCATTGGCATTTTGATAGGGATTGCATTGAATCTATAGATTGCTTTGGGCAGTATGGACACTTTAACCATGTTAATTCTTTTTATCCACAAACATGGTGTATTCTTTAATTTACTTGTATCTTCTTCAGTTTCTTTCTTCAGTGTCTTTATAGATTTCCAAGTACAGGCGTTTTCCCTCCTGGGTTAAATTTATTCCTAGGTATTATATTCTTTTGGATGCAATTATAAAGGGGATTTTTTTCCTTAATTTTTCTTTCTGATAATTCATTATTAGTGTTTAAAACTGCAACCAATTACTGAATATTCATTTGTATCCTTTATTCTGTATACTTCACTGAATTCATTTATTAGTTCTAATAGTTTTTTGGTGGAATCTTTAGGGTTCTCTATATATAGTATCATGCCATCTGAAAATGACAGTTTTACTTCTTCCTTTCCAATTTGCCTTTTATTTCTTTTTCTTGTCTGATTGCTGTGGCTAGGACTTCGAATTCTGTGTTGAATAGGTGTGGTGAGAGCGGACATCTTTGTCTTGCTCCACGTCTTAAAGAAAAAGCTCCCAGCTTCTCATCATTGAGTATGATGTTAACTGTGGATTTGTCATGTATGGCCTTTATTATGTTTAGTTATATTCCCTCTATTCCCATTTTATCATAAATGGATGTTAGAGTTTATCAAATACTTTTTCTACATTTATTGATATGATTTTTATTCTTCAGTTTCTTTATGTGGTGTGTCACATTAGTTGATTGGCAGATATTGAAGCAGCCTTGCATCCCAGGAATAAATCCCACTTGATCATGATATATGATATTTTTAATATATTTCTGAATTGTGTTTGCAAAAATTCTATTGAGGATTTTTGCATCTATGCTCATCAGGGATATTAGCTTATAATTTTCTTTTGGAGTATCTTTGGTTTCGATATCAGGGTAATGCTGACTTCATAAAATGAGTTTTGGAGCCTTTCCTTCTCTTCAATTTTTTGGAATAGTCTGAAAAGGATGGGTGTTAATTCCTCTTTGAATGTTTGGTGAAATTCACCTGAGAAGCCAGTGGTCCAGGGGTTTGGTTTTTTGAGAGTTTTTTAATCACTGATTTGATTTTGTTAGCCGTTATTGATCCATTTCTTCTTGATTCAGCCTTGGAAGATTGTGTATTTCTAGGAACTTATCCATTTCTTTCAGGTTGTCCTATTTGGCATATAATTGTTCGTAGTATTTTCTTATAAACTCTTCTGTTTCTATGATTTTGGTTTTTACTTCTCTTCTTTCATTTCTGATTTTTTTATGCAGGCCTTTTCTCTCTTTTCCTTGATAAGTCTGGCTAAAAGTGTCTCAATTTTGTTTATCTTTGTTTATCTTTTCTTGGTTTTATTGATCTTTTCTATTGTTTTTTTAGTCTCTATTTCATTCATATCCATTATGATCTTTATTATTTCCTTCCTTCTACTCACTTTGGGCTTTGTTTATTTTTGGTATGTGCTTTTTTTCTAGTTCCTTTTCAAGGGTGGGGAAACTTTTTTCTGCCAAGAGCCATCTGGATATTTATAACGTCATTCGTGGGCCATACAAAATCATCAACTTAAAACTTAGCCTGCTATATTTGGTCAAACATTTAATTAACTCACCCCTAATGTGATGGCTGGAACTGCTTCTCTTTAGTGAGGCCTTGGCAGGGCCAGACCAAATGATTTCAGCCTGTGGGCTGGGCTTTCCCCATCCCTGCTTTAGGTGTAAGGTTAGATTATTTGAGATTTTTCTTGTTTCTTGAGTTAGGCCTATATTGCTTTGAATTTCCCTCATAGAACTATTTTGGCTGTGTCCCATAGATTTGGGGTAATTGTGTACTCATTTTCATTTGTCTGAAGTTAACGTTTTTCCTCCTTGATCTTGTTGTTAACTCAATTATTATTTAATAGCATGTAATTTAGCCTCCACACATTTGTGGGGATTTTTCACTTTTTTTCTTGTAATTGATTTCTAGTTTCATATCATTTTTAGCTGAGATGATGCTTGATATGATTTCAGTCTTTTAAAATTTATGGAGACTTGTTTTGTGACCTAACATGGTCTTTTCTGCAAAATGTACCTTGTGCACTTGAAAAGAATATATATTCTGCTGGTTTGGAATGTAATGTCCTAAAAATATCAATTAAGTCCATCTGGCCTAATGTGTCATTTAAGGCCACTTATTCCTTGAAGTAAGTATTACTACCCCAGCTTTTTTTTTTTTTTTCTCATTTCAATTTACATGAAATATCTTTTTCCATCCCTCTACTGTCAGTCTGTGTGTGTTGTTCTGATGTAGGTCTTTTGTAGGCAGCACATATACGGGTCTTGTTTTTTCATTTATTCAACTACCCTGTGTCTTTTGATTGGAGCATTTAATCCATTTACATTTAAGGAATTATTAATATGTATATATTATTGACATTTTATTAATTATTTTCTGATTGTTTTTGTAGTTCTTTTCTGTTCCTTTTCTATCTCTTTGCTCTCTTGTATGTTGATGACTTTCTATAGTATTATGTTTGGATTCCTTACTCGTTGTTTCTTGTATATATTTTATAGATTTGTGGTTTGTGGTTACCACGTACTTCATATATACCAAGCTGTCATTTTTAAGTATGTCAAGTAGTGTATTTTGAAGTTGATCATTGCTTAAGTTTGAACACATTTGCAAATCACTACAGTTGTTCCTCATCCCCTCCATAATTGTGATTTTGTCGTTATTTTTTACTTCTTTTGTATGTGTATGTTCTTTTTTTTAAAGAGAGAGAGAAAAACATTGATGTGAGAGATGCATCAAGTGGTTGCCTTCTGCTCACACCCTGACCGGAGCCAAGCCTGCAACTGAGGTATGTGCCCTAGGCTGGAATCAAACCTGGGACCCTCAGTCCCCAGGCTGACCCTCTAGCCACTGAGCCAAATGGGCTAGGGCTATGTGTGTGTGTTTGTGTATCTCTTAGTTTACTTTTGTACTATGTGTTTGCCTTTGTCATTGAGGGTTTTTGTCTATATTTTTTATTTTTGTTTTTGTCTGTTCTACATAAAAAATCCCCTTTAACGTTTCTTGTAATGCTGGTTTAGTGGTGATTAATTCCTTTAGCTTTTTCATGTCTTGGAAACTCTTTATCTCTCCTTTGATTCTAAGTGATAACCTTGCTGGGTAGAGTAATCTTGGTTGTAGGCTTTTGTCTTTTATCACTTTGAATATTTCATGCCATTTCCTTCTGGCCTGCAAGATTTCTCTTGAAAAATCAGCTGACAGTTCTTATGGGAGCTCCCTTGAACATACGAACTGCTTTTCTCTTGCTACATTTAAGATGCTCTCCTTATCTTAAACTTTTAGCATTTTAATTATGATGTGTCTTGATGTGGGCCTCTTTGGTTCATCTTGTTAGAGATTCTTTGCATTTCCTGGTCTTGGATGTTTATTTCTTCACCAGGTTAGGAAAGTTTTCAGTCATTATTTCTTCAGATAGGTTTTGATCACTTTCTCTCTCTCTCCTCCTTCTGCTACCCCTATGATGTGAATGTCAGAACACTCAGTGTTCCAGAGGCCCCTTAAACTATCCTCTCTTGTTATTCTTTCTTTCATTTTTGCTGTTCTGTTTCAGAGTTTTCCACTACCTTGTCTTCCTTTAATCTGCTATTGATTCCCTCTAGTGTACTATGTTTCTATCTTTTCGTTGATGCTCTCACTGAGCTCATCTGTTCTTCTCCCAAGTTCATTGAGTATCCTCATAACCAATGTCCTAAACTCTTTATCTAATAGATTGCTTGTCTCCATTTCATTTAGTTCATTTTTTATGGGGAGGGTGGACTTTTTATCCTGTTCTTTCATTTGGGACATGTTTCCTTGTCTCCTGATTTTGGCTGACACTCTGTGTTTCTTTCTATGTATTAGGTAGATCTGCTACATCTCCCAGTCTTGAAAGAATGGCCTTAGGTAGAAGGTGTCCTGTGGTGCCCAGTGGTCCAGTGTCTCTGGTCACCAGAGACAAGTACTCCAAAGTGTCTCCTGTGTGGCTTGTATGTGTCCTCCTGATGTAGTCGAGTCTTTTAGATGTCAGTGGATGTTGTTGACCAGCTGTGGGGTTTGTAACTACAAGCTGTTGGGCTGGGGCTCACCTCACAGAGTGGGAGTCACTTTTTTTTAATCCTTACCCAAGGATATGTGTTTTTATTGATTTTTAGAGATAGAGGAAGGGAGGGAGGGAGAGAGGGAGAAGAAAGGGGGGGGAGGGGGAGGGGGGGAGAGAGAGAGAGAGAGAGAGAAGGAGAAGGAGAAGGAGAAGGAGAGAGAGAGAGAGAGAGAGAGAGAGAGAGAGAGAGAGAGAGAGAGAGAGAGAAAGAGAAAGAGAAAGAGAAAGAGAAAGAGAAAGAGAAAGAGAAAGAGAAAGAGAAAGAGAAAGAGAAAGAGAAAGAGAAAGAGAAAGAGAAAGAGAAAGAGAAAGAAATGCTGATGTGAGAAACACTGATCCATTGCCTCCTGTGTACACCCCTACTGGGGTACAAACCTGTAACTTAGGTATGTGCCCTGACCAGGAATTGAACCCACAATCTTTTTGTGCAAGGAATAATGCTCCAACCAACTGAACCACCCAGCCAGGGCAAAGCAGGAGTCACTTTAACAGGGGGCTGATGACAGCCGAGGTCACACTTCAGGTATGTCAGTTGTGGAGCTGCTTGGGGGGGGCTCAGGTGTAGTCTGAAGCTGGTCACAGGTGTTTCTTGGGTATGGAGCCAGTCAGCCGCTGCTTGTTCCAGGCTTTGGTCCACTTGGTAGGTGCTACAAAGTGATATGCAGTTGTTTGCTGATGTGCTGGGCTTGGAGGCACTTGGGAGAGGCTAACCTGTGAGCCAGGGTTGGCTGCAGCCCATGCTGGGCTTGGGACCCTTTGATGGTCACTCCAGTGTGGCCAGCTGCTTCCTGTGTGGTGTTTGTGGACTTCGAGAAATTCTGCAGAGCTAGCTGAAAGTGGCTGCGTCTGTTGTGGAGCTTGTGGATTTGGGGGAAAGTCTGCAGTGTGAGCCAACACAGGCTGCTTGTGTGGAGGAGCCCGTGGAAGAAGCTCGGCTGGGGAGAGAGTGGGGTGCAGCAGGGTCTCAGGAAATCACTGAGACCCTGAGATCTCAGGGTGAATGGTGTTAACCAGGTTAATGGAGAGCACAGATTTGGCACCCAGCACCCCTTGGCCCGCTGGGTGGTTGGAGAGCTTCACAAAGGAACAGAGGATGTGCCAGTGACTTGGTCCCCTGAAAGAGTTGCCCTGGTCCCTGTCTTTCCAGCCCTCACCCTGAAGTTAGTCATCTTAGTTCCTCCCTGTATAGCCCTGGCACTTTTTCAGATGCCCCTGTGCTAGAGCTCAGTGCAAGTGAATTTGTGTGCAGGCGCTTTAAGAGCAGCATTCTCACTCTCGCACACCCTGTTGTCTCTCTAGGACACAATCCCCCCTGCTCTTCATAGCCACATATTATGGGGACTCCTCTTCCTGGCACTGGTACCCTGGAATGGGGAGCCCAGTTTGGGGCTGTGACCCCTCCTCAGAGGAGACTTCCACAGCCAAGATATCCCACCTATTTCTTAATCGTCACACCATGGGTATAGACCTGCCTGGTCTGTGTCACTGCCCCTCCTCCCAGTCCCAGTGTGGCTCCTTTATATCCTCAGTTACAGAAATTCTGTTCAGCCAGTCTTCAGACAGTTCAGTGATGGCTGTGATTTTGAGTGATCATGGGAGGAGGTGAGCTTCGAGTTTACCTGCTCCACCATCTTGACATCACCCTGCAGGTCTGATTATTTTGAGTCGATTTATGCATATGGTATAAAGTAAGGGTCCAATTCCACTCTTTTGCACGTGGGTATCCAGCTTTCCCAGCACCGTTTATTCAAAAGACCATCTTTTCTTCATTGACATGCACCCTTGTTGAAACCAGCTGACTGTATATGTGAGGTTTATTTCTGGGATCTCGACTCCATCTATCTGTTCACCAGTCTCTGTGAGCAGCACACTGCTTTGATTACTATAGCTTGGTAATAAGTTTTAAAATCAGAAAGTGAGACTTCCAACTTTGTGTGTTTTTTTTTTTTTTCAAGATTCTTCTGTCTATTCCCAGTCCCATGAAATTCCATATGAATTTTGGGATGGATTTCTATTTATTTCTATAAAAAATGCCATTGGGATTTTATAGGCACTGCATTGAATGTTAGATTTCCTTCAACAGTATTGTCATCTTGACAGTATCAAGTCTTCTAATTCATGAGCATGGATGTCTTTCCATTTACTTGTCTTCTGCACTTGTTTTGAAGGCCCATTCATTATAAGCACAGCACCATATTTGATCACAGAAAAAAGAAAACTTTACTCTTTCTCCTAGAGCAACATACAGTCCAATTTGAGTGATAAGACAAATTAAACAAATAGGTCAAATGCACAGATGAGAAGTGACACCAAGTGAGTGCGTCGGAGTGAAACCTGAGGGTGGAGGAAGAGAGTGTGTCCGACGAGCATGGGCACCCATGGGAGACCGGGATGAGTGGCACAGACCAAGCAATGAGGCAAGAAACCAAGAATCCAAGAATCCAGGGTGGGTGATCTGAGTAACTGAAAGTGGACTAGAAGCTCAAAAACCAAGCAGACCTTAGAGATCAAGGGCGGAAGCTTAAACAGAAATGGGTAACCTGGCAAAGGGTGGGATGGGAGCAAGACCAAAGCAGTCCCTGTGGGGAGGCAGCCTGTACACCTCCCACACAGGGTCTAGACAGAAGGAGACCTTAAACAATGTTTGAGTTGGCCAAAAAAACGAAAGTCCCACATCTGCAGCTACTTTCTCCAGGTCAGAGATTGGGGAGGGTGGCAAGTCTGGTCCCAGCTGAATCCAGCTTCAGATCCAAGCCTGTTCGCAGACATCCACAACTGCTCGTTATTTAAAGGGGGTTGTCCACACAGCATAGTTGGAGCCTTGGTGACACGAGACCCAGGAATTGAGGCTCACAGAGCATCTTAGCAGGGAGGTCCAGAAGATCTTCCCTCTCTTTCCCCTGCCGAGAAGTGCGAATCAAAGAGCAGGTGCACAGGATCCCACACGAGGACACCGCCCTGGGCCTTAGCCAGCCGGCCCAGCGTGGTCTCCCATCCCTCCGACTCTGTGAACCTGTCTTTGAGTGTTTCTAACCTGTGTGGCAGATGTGAGCTAAGACATGGTGAGAACACGACATGGGGTGAGTGTGGGTTGCTGCCTACGTGCCGCAGCAGGCACAAGGCCACCAGCCCCAAAGTGGCCCCCTGCCCAATCAGATCTGCGCGGAGCGAGCACCCTGCTAGTGGTGGTGGAACCAGCCTGGCCGTAACTAGTTTGATAAGGTGCTCAAAGAGGAGCGCACCTGCCGAACGCCAGCCTAGAGTTGTGCCAGGAAGGGCCGGGAAAGCTGCTCGTGTCTTCGCTGGGCACCTGGCTCTGTCGCAGCCGGGGAGCTGGCCCGGCCTCCCCAGAATGGAAAACAGGGCTGCAGGGTATTTTTCTGTTTTGTTCATTATTTTCTATCTAAGAAGACTGTCATAACTTCTTTAAAACCATTGAATCAGTAGACAGTAAGAGTTAGGAGGGGGTTTCCCCCCGTATGTGTAATTCATTCTACTTGGTAATGACAGTGAAGTCAGAATTGGTAGGAGAATCCTTTGAGTGTCTCTGGTTCTGCCTAGGGACTAATGGGCTGTGATGTGTCTACAGGGTCTTAAATAGGTGCCACTGTCGTGAGCCATCTGATGGGACACTCTGGGAGAGTCTCAGCACTGAAAGGAGCCTCTTCCCGGTTTTAAAGGAAGAATGAATATGTAATCAGAGGTTGTTTCTTCTTGGCATGGAGTTTGATCCTTGAGAATGTTGCCAGAAGGGAGTCGTTAGAGCCACGGGCAAGGTGGGTCCTGTCCGTCTTTGCTGGACTCCTGGCTGCCTTGACAATCACCATTCTCTGTGCTGCCAGGGCAGGTGTTGGCATTATTGACTCCAGTCTCCAGAAAAGGAGATGAGGCAGGAAGGGGCCACAGCCTCAGAGCCGTGGAGCCAAGAGATGCCTCGGCCATTACACTCAACTCCACCACCTCACATGACAACACTGAGGCCGCAGAAGGCCTTACTGTCCAGGTACTCACACAGCTAGGTACTCACTGTTGACCTTTTCAGAAGGTAAAGTACAGAGTTACCATGCTGGAAAGTTCCATTCTGTTCTTTTTAGGGCTGAGTGATGAATTGGAAAAGCTCTGTGCAACCAGGAACTGGTCACCACAGAGAGAAGTAAGACCTGTGAGGAGTATTTTGTTGAAGAGCCACTAGGACCAGACTATCTAAGCGACACCTTTGACATGCAGAGAGGATGCAGGAAGCTTGTCTTCAGCACTCAGGGTTTGGAGACGAGCCTGGGCCGGCCGGTTTGGGAGCGAGCTGGGCTGCAGCAGAGGAAGGGAGCCCTTGGCCTGCACCTGGAGAAGGTGTGGCAGTCAGGCCAGAACATCTGGCTTGCTACCCTCGTCTCTTGAGCAATGCACTTCATGTGACAAGGTGCAATCATGGAGGATTTCAGTTCCTTGGGATCTTATTTCGTGGGTATATTATCAGGAAAATTTAAATGTATTACTAAACGTGCTCTGAGGAAGGCTAGGTGTACAAGGGCTACAGACATTTGTAATGTCACTGACATGAGCATGTGTAACTTACAGACGGGGAGTGATCAGATACTCTGACCTCCCAGACTGACCTGAGGCAGAGTTTCCATTTGCTAAGGAGAGTGGGTGACGCGTCCTTGAGCCCTGGGTTGAGGGAGTCACAGCAAGATGATAAAGGCCCACAGAGCGACCGCCTGGTTGCTTCCTGTCCCCAGGCCTGTTTCCTGAGGGTGCAGCGCAGTGTTATTCTAAAACGGGGTCCTGTGGCAGGAAAGGGTCCGTGGGCCCCACCCCAGTGATTTCAGTACAACCTGAAACTTTGAGTGTGAACAGCATCGTGTAGGCAGTATCACAAATTAACACTTAAAAAAATAAGAATTGTAATTACACTGGTGTATTTTATGAGGTTGCTGTAAATTAAGCTCGTGTTCTTTTTATTTCTGATTCTGTATAGTGCTGCCCTTACAGCCATCATGTGTATCTGGAAATTCAAAGCAATGTGAATTCAAAGAAGAGCTCTGAGAAGACTGTGAAGGTGGTAGATCCTTTGTCAGGAAGGTCTCTGCTGCAGCCAGCAGAAAAATTCAACTGTAGGCAGCAGGCCACATCGCCACTATTTTCATACTTAGACCAATAAAAGGCAGCTCTTTTGCAAAAATGATTTGTTTAAAATTGTTAATAGTCACAGTGTTTTGTTATTTGGGGGTAGTAATTAGCTGGACTACCTGTGAGTTACAGTGTTACAAAGCTAACAGATCTGAAAACCCTCAGTGCTAGATGACTTTGCATTTTTATCCAGGAGGCAACAGCATACTTTCCCTGTGTGAAGGAAAATGTCCTCGTATATTCTTAACATGTGTTCAAAACAACTTCTTATTAGAGCAGTGAGGAGTCAGGGCTCAGCAGACCTGATTCTTATTCTGTGTTTTCTCCCGTAAACCCTGCAGCACTGTGTTGCTAGTTACGAGATGACGCCGGGCCAGGAGCCGCCTCCCTGGTCTTGGAAAATGACCCTAGAGCCTCCTGCGCCACCGAGCGCCGCTCGGAGCGCTCTCACGTGGCCGCAGGACGGGACGTGGCAGAGGAGGGTTTTCCGGATCGGATCCGGGTGATCCTAAAGTGCGCTGGCACGTTAGAGCAGGGAGATCCGTCCAGAAGCCCTCCCTCTGGTCCTCTTGCACACGGATAACCATGCTCCGCGTCCTGTGCCTCCACAGAGCAGCAGTGGGACGCGCTGCCAGGAGAGGTTACGGTGAACCGCCGTCCAGGCCGCGGAACTCCAGGCCGGTTCTCGTCGCATCAGGAAAGGGGTCTGAACCGAGGGACGGGTTCCTCTCAGTAAATGCCGCTTCAGCAGTCGCCGTAGGGGTGGGCCATGAGTGAGTTCCTCTCCCCGGGAAGGCGGGACCCCTGTGCATCCAGCCTGCAGGGCTCGGAGCCCCGGGGGCGAGGAGCAGAGCTGCCCGAGTTCACAGACGACCAGGTCGCTCGGTCCACGTGTCCTGGAGGGCACCGCTTCTCAGCTGGTCTCAAGGGGGTAGGTCCAGTGCTGGCAGGGCAGGTGCAGAGAAGGTGTTACAAGAAGGGGGGCTTTACTTCCTGCTGGCGGCACCCTCTCCTGTGCAGAGCGCCATGCCTGCCTCTCTCCCTTCACCCTCCCCTGTCGCCACTAACGATGCCTGTCAGTGTTCTTGTCACACTGGTCACGGTGATTGGCTCGCATGCCCAGGATCCCTGAAAATCACCTGCTTCCCGGGGTTCCCAGCTCCTGCTGACTCTCCATCCTGGCTCGGGGTCTTCTTCCCCCTCCCGTATCGCCTAACAAATAAGATCAACTGTGACTATAAGGATTTGCTAGGGAGGTTATATCTTAGTGAATAAAGCCATTTAAAATCCCCAGTTACATAGGCCCTGGTTCTCATCCCCAGTAGAGCCCTGGTCTCCTTGGGAGGGGTCAGGCTTCTCTCCCTCTGGTACCTGCCCAGGTCCCCTACCAGGTCTTGTCACCTTTATGCAAAGCAGTTCAGCCCTTTCCTGCTCGAATCGCCTCTGCCCAGCCAGCCCAGGGGAAAAGGCCTGACACCCCCCCAAGGGAGCCAGCAGGTGGTCTGCTTATGAGACTGCTGACAAGCTCTCCCAGCCCTGGCTTGTGAATCGACCTCCCCACTCCAGACCCATGACATTTAGCTGTGTGTGTCCAGCGCCTGTCACCTGGACTGTTAGGCATCCGATTATGCCTCTTCATTGAGTCTCCTCTAGATTTGGGGGGGTCTGTAGCACCTGCCTGCTTCCAGCTTGCCCTGGATGCAGATGTGGCTGGAAAGGATGGGAAATAAACCTGGAGAAGTAGGTGGGGATCAAACTATCAAAGATGTTGGCAGTGTGAGTGAGAGTTTGGGTTTATTTGACAGGTAACAGAGACTTCTGACTGGGGGAGTGTCACACGGAGCTCCAGGACGAGTGAGCAGCATCCCAAAAGAGGAGGGGCTGTGGAGCAGGGGAGGGGTGGCTTGTGCAGAAAGGGGTACCATCGTTGCCCAAGTACATGCGAGCTGAAGGCCAGGAAAGGAAGAGCTGGGAGCAGAAGGTTCTGGAAAAGATTTGGGAATGAATGATATAGGCAAAATATAGAAGGAGCAAATGTTGACCATGCTAAGATGGAGTGTGGGGGGGATCATGGAAACAGGTGTATTTAGTGGGGCATGGGGAACGTTTTTACTTCCGTTTTAAGCATTCTTTTATCCATTCAACAAAGACTTGTTGGTGCCTGCCGTGTTCCAGGCAGTGCTAGGTCCTGAGGCAGGTGATGCTGGTCCCCAGGAGCTTATGTCCTAGGAGGTGGACAAGAGAACAGCACACTATTGGCAGTGTGATTGCAGACTGAAAGGGCTAGAAGGGACATTAAGAGGACACTGGCAGAGAAAGGCAGGGCTCTATGAGGAGCTTCCTGAGGGGAGGCCTGAGCTGCCTGTCGCGCTGGGCCGCACCTGCCAAGCAAGCAGGACCCTGCGGACCTGCAACCTGGGACAAGGGCGAGGGTGGAGCTCTCTGAAAGCAGGAAAGGATTAAAGGCAGGATGCTAAGGAAGAGCGAGTGAGGGAGGGTGGGAACTGAAGCTAGGGGCTGCGCCCTCCCTGAGCACTGCTGGCCCCGCCTCCCTGGTGGGCTCCAGGGGCAGGCCTGCCGTCCCAGCTCCTCTCTGTCTCCCACGGGGATGCTGTGCGTGTTGTGATGGAGGGGTATCACGTCACGTTGCACTTCCGTTCACAGGGTGAAGAACACACTTTATAACTCAGGACTGGTCACCATGAAGCCCGGTCCTCCAGCTCAGAGGACAAGGCTTGATTGGCCTTAGCCTCAGGAAAGAGCAGCAGGTGGGAGAAGAGAGAGGAGCTGTGCAGTGTGTTGCTGGGGCGTGAGCTGGGGTCCTCTGGACCTTACTCATGGCCGGGATGCTGGGGACCCTGCACAGAGGTGGTGTAAGGAGGGCCCGGTCACCTGGCAAAGAGCAGAGTGGCCCTTCGGTTCCGCCACAGGCCGGGGTCAGGCAGGCCACGTCAGTCAGCTGAGGCAGCGACGTCCTCGGGCAGGAGGAAAGTAGGTCTTTTCTCCTGAAAGCCTCTGTCCCGGACTCAGCAGAGCCTCCCGCAGCGCTCCATGCGCCCTCGGTGGGCAGAGCACTTTCCCCTCCATTTACCTCTGCTCACAGGTGACAGTGACTTGTTATCCCTGGTGAACTTAATATGTCAGATCCCACTCCCTCCTCCAGAACTCTGGGTGGGGGCTGAGCAGTGGGGGAGGGGATCCAAGGGAGGGCCAAGGCTTCCTCTAGGCCCCTGGCTCTGGAACTATTAGCAGCAGGTCTGTGCTGCTCTGGCTCCAGCCCTTTCCCAAGGTATCCTGAAATCAGTCCAGTCCAATCACCAGCCCCTGGATGGCCAACAGGTCCCCAAGGGCGCCCCGAGGACACCTGCGGGCAGAGGGCCTGATGAATACCCGGAGGAAGGAAGGTCTCCAGGGATCTTTCTTGGCGAAGCTATAAATCAGTACATCTTAAATTCACTGCCACCTGTAGCAGCTTCCCTGGCCCATCCTTGGGGACGACTCTGAAATTTTGGGGGTTTCTGACCAGCCAGCCCTCTGCCAGCTCCCGCCCAGCCCAGCTGCTCCCCACCTGGAAGGCGTCCCCTGGGTGCCCACAGCTGGCTCCTCGTCAGTCATGGCTGCTTAACCATCACCTCATCCACATTCTTGACCCCGTTACTCGGTTACATTTTCCTCCTGGCTGGCAGGTTTGCTGCCAGCACCCGGAGTGGGACATGAGCTGTCTCCGTTTGTCTCGTTGGCGTCTGTGCTGGCGGGCATGCCCCGCTGTGGGGGTTCGGAGGGAGAGTAGGGATAACCGAGAAGAAGGCTGGAATGAGTGCAGGGCGCAGGGAGAGGATTGCGACTTGAGGAGGGACGTGAGGGGGGACAGTGAGCATGTATGGAGGACTTCGTGACCAGCATCCACACACCATGTACTTATCACAGCTCCAGGCTGTGGCACAAACAAGGAAACAGACTCATCTAGCAAATGGTGAATCTAGAATTTCAGCCTCAGTGTCTCTGACCCAAGCTCCATGTGCTTGTGCGGGGTGTGGTTTAAGTAAATGAGGAGAAGCAGGAATATTCCAGGCTGCGGGGGCCAGCGGCGCGCTGAGACTGCCCACTGCCTCGCCGGAGGTTCGGGAGGGCGGGCGGTCGCGTGGGAGGACGGGCACGAGGCCTGGGGCGTCCATCCCAGGGATCCTGCTCGACCCGCCAGGCCGTGGCGGGGCGGGCGCATCAGACGCTAGGCCACAGCCACTCAGCACATATTAGCAAGAGGGAGTGCTTAGGGCACAACACTTACATTGTTGCTAGTCTGTGCTGTCAGCAGGCGAGATGTAACGAGTTTATAGATGAGATGAACCCAGCTGCAAGTGGTGGAGGGGACTCGGCTGGGTTCACTCTAACCTCAAGATAAACCAGTGCTGGCTGCGGGGTGCCGGGGTCCGCGCCCACCAAGCTGGAGACTTTCACTCCGCCTGCCCCAGCCCCCAGACCGCGATGCTGGAAGATCTCTTTGTACTGTTCACTTTGCCTTCCTGCCTCCCACTCACGTTTCACCACCCGGAGCGAGCGTCTGCTCTGGAAGGGTGTTCAAGGCCTTGGCCTGCTGGGCCGCCGTCCCCTCCTCTGTCCTGCTGGGAGGGTGCCCTAGTCCTAGCACTTTCCTGGTGGGGGGCTAGACAAGTCCTCCCGTTACTGTTTGTGCCAGCACTTCAATGGCATGCTGGGCTCGGGGCTCTTTGAAGGCCAGCGCCAAGCCCGTCCCTCTCCCTCCTGTCCCTTCCGGCCTCTGCCCTCTCCCTCTCCCCGCACCCATTCTGACCCTCTCTGTGCGCCTGCTCTCCGCCACCCTGCGCTGAGACGCACGTCACGTGTTGCCATTGGCTTGTTGGTCTCCAGCGTGGGACACTGAGCTCCCCGAGGCCCAGGTGACATTGGCTGGTGAGAGCATGGTGACTGAGTGTGGCCCGGACTGCACGAGAAAGTCGGTTGGCGGGTCCTGTTTGAACAGTCAGTGCTGCGCGCTGCTGCCTTTCGGTAACTGTTACTGTCACTGCTGTTCTTCACAGCGCCATTCAGGGCACCCCTCTGAACCCTCACTGTCAAACTCGAGAAGGGAGTAGGTTTGGGTACCGTATTTAGATGCCTGTGCTCCCAGACTGGCTCCCTCATCCAGGCCCACAGTGGTCCCCATCGCTCTGCGGCCCTGGGCCTGAAGGCCGTGCCCCTAAGGAGTGGGTCTTTCTGCTTCCCATTAGTGAGGGTCATGGCAGCCGCGTGAGTTAGAGCAGGCAGCTCTTTTGAACTCTGTGAGTTGAAGTCTTTTAATAGAAAAAGATTTTCTGAGCAAAGGTCCTTTGGAAGTTTCCCAAACTCATAAAACTTCCACATCAGGAGTCTCTTGGTGGTCCCTGCCATCCTAGAAGAGGTGGTCCCTGGAAGGATTGCCTGAAGCCCAGATCTGCCAGGGATGTTCACATGGTGTCTCACGGCCTCATGGTATCGAGGGCGCAGAGAAGGCAGAATCTTTCCCCGGGCAGGTAGCCCTGGCCTGGTCTGTGTCTCAGCTGCTCATAAATACAAAGGCGTCAGTCATCATGACCATTCCTGATGGCACTTGAAGGGATAGTCGTTTTTGAGAAAACTTACAGTAATCATATTAACTAAAATGAGATATTTTATACCCAGCCAAGGTTCCCTTTATAAAACCTTTTTCAGCTCCAGCTGGAAAAGCAAGGAAATCATTTTTGCTTTAAAATCCATGTCTGCGTCAGACCTTGTCCCAGCGTGCTGCCCTGACGTAAGGAGCCCTGAGCTCCGTCAGCCTGGTCTCTCTCAACAGGCCCCCTCTACTCTGACTCTTAGGTCTCTACTCCTGTATCTGCTGGAACCCGGAATCTGCACGTGCCAACCCACCCACAGCTCCACGTTTCTGGGCCTCTCTAGGGCGGAAGCACATTCCCTCTGGTGGTGTCTGTGGCCGGCTCCTCTTCTCTAGGTTGATGTTCGTCTGCATCCTGAGCAGCTACTTGGTGTGAGCGCGTGACTGGCCTAGTGCTGCTCTTGTCTCCTGTCACCACTTACAAAAGAGAGCAGACCCCAAGGGAGCTCTTACCCAGTCTTAGAGTCCAGCATTCACCTCACCGGGGGGGACAGTGGGCAGCCCTTACGTTACCGGGCCTCCCTGCCTCATGCGCCATGTGGGGTGTTAGCAGCTGGACAGTATGGGGTGTGTGCAGTGTTTAGGGTGCAGCACCAAGAAGCGGCCCGATGAAAAGGTGCTGTTGCAGCTCTAAGGGATCGCCGTTCCTTACCCAGGCTTTCCTGACCGCTGGAGTGGACAGCAGCCAGGCGCCCTGTCACTCGAGTCCTGAATGAGTGGCCGGGGGTAAGGAGTGCAGGCGGCTCGCTGAAGAGACCGGAGGAGAGGCTTGCTGGCCCTGCCGCAGTCTCTGACAGGTTCTGGCCATTAGATGTGGTTTACATCAGGGGAAATTTGTTTGCGCACTGTCACCATTATTTATTTATCATGCGAGTGCCTCAGTGACATGTGGCCCAGAAAAGTAAGGTACCACAGTTACCCACCTCCCACCACAGGTACCTGAAACACACGGTCTGCCTGGGGTACGTCACAGCTGCCAAGTGTCCAGGTCAGTCCATGGGGAGTTAGAGGCCCTGCTTCCCTCCGGGCATGCCGCCCATCACTAAGTCAGGCTCCGTCCTCAGGACCCACCTCCTGACTGATGCCCTCTGCATGGAGCCACAGTGGCACGAGTGCCCTGGATCAGGACCAGGAGAGGGCTCCCATACTCCCAGGGTGAGTCACCCAGCTCACCTCAGGACAAGCCTGTCTCAGAAGCAAAGCCCCAAGTTCAGTGCTGAAGCTAAGCCAGACCGAGGCCCGGCTGGAGCAGAGCTGGGATGTCACTGCTTCCGCGGCCACAGCTGCTGTGATGCTGCGAGGGGCCAGCAGGCAGGAAATGCAGCATGGGATCCACGGGCGTCGGTGCAGGCGCGGCCCCAGCAACAGGCTGGAGAACAGCCTGAAATCCTCCTAGTCCAGCCTTTCCCTGCCGCACACAGAGACGAGGGGAGCAGCAGAGCCCCTGTGGCAGGGCCACAGCGGGGCCAGGCCTGCCTCTGCTCTCTTCTCTCACTCCCGTCCCCTGGAGGGAACACGGGGAGATCAGACGTGGGAGCTTTTTCAGTTAAGAAATCAGACTTGGGGGGATGTGACAGTGGTGCGGTCAGGGCTGCTTTAGGTGGCAGTGGGTGGCCGCTCCCTGAGGTTGATAGTGTCAGGGCCCCAGCTCCGAGCTCCTCCAGCCTGGAGGCTCTTCCCTCCTGGGTGGCCTCACGGAGCCCTGCCTTCCAGGAGCCTTCGGGAGCTGTGTCTCCTCACTTGAGTCCGGATCCTATGGGCAGTCTCTGTCCAGAGCCCTGAGGTGCAGCAGCAGAGCCGCCTGCCCATCCAGACCCCTGTCTCCTGGCTCTTTCACCACCGCTCTTCCCAAACTCGAGGATCTTAGCACATCACCGCTGCCTTCACTTTGCAAAGATTGGCCTCCTTTCTATGCTAACAGGCCTTTGTAGGATTGATACGGCCAGAATTCTAGGACCATCCAAGGCTGCAGTCTCCCTTTGTCCCCCTTTCCTGTGTTTATTCACAGAGCACATGCCACACCAAGGAGACGAGGTTCCTGCCCGGTGGTTTTGTCACATTACTGAGCAAGAGAAACAATGCAGATGCAGCAGACATCCCCGGCGGATCCCTGCGGCAGGGCGAGGGGGATTCACCCGTTTCCTCTGACTCTTTGGAGCGTCTCTTTGCTGTCACTCTCAGCCCCTTCATTATTAAGAGTGACTCCGCAGCAGCTACTACTCTGGAAACACACCTGGGAAAGAGCTCTAACTGCAGAGCAGAGTCCTAAACCCAGAGCAGTGTCCTAAATAGTCCCAGGAGCGGCCGGGGAGGGCAGGACAGTGGGCGCTGTGCAGGAGGGGCCACCTGGCATTGCTGGGGGACGAGTGGACCACTAACAAGAGCGTGATTTGTATGTTTCCACCACCAGTGATTTCTCACATCTGGACAGAATGGTCACTTCCGAAGCATCCTCATGTGCACCAAGTGGCATTTTTGGCAGGCCAGAACATGTGAGCTGGGCTCCTGCTTTATCAGTGGACGTGAGGCGCGCTTCATTGTGGAGCTCGGGTTCTGGGCCTGCGCCGGCCACCCCGAGAGCAAGCTGGGTACCTGCCAGGGTTATGTGCACAGGATCACACTTGGAGTCCCCACCGAGCTCTCATCAAAGCCAGCCTGATTGCTTTCCACTGCGCTTTCCTGAAAGGATGTTATGATTTTCTAGATGTTTGGTGGCCGGTGATAAATCAGGCCTTTATGATGTCATGTGCAAGGCCGCCCCTCGGACGTCCTCCCGCAGCAGCCACAGATTAAAAGCAGGACGTCTGCCGGGCACAGTGGACACAGTGTGACTTAACCCTTTCCTGCCTTGTCCTAAGGCACGGCTGAGGCTGTCCCTCTGGCAAGGGTCAGGGAACAGGTGACTGCCTTTCCCACACCTGCCTTTCCCAAACCTTCTCTTCCCGCACCTTCCCTTCATGCACCTGCCCCTCACACCCCCTCCCCTCACACACCTGCCCCTCACACCCCTGCCCCTCACACCCCCTCCTCTCACACACCTGCCCCTCACACACCTGCCCCTCACACCCCTGCCCCTCACACCCCCTCCTCTCACACACCTGCCCCTCACACCCCCTCCTCTCACACCCCTGCCCCTCACACACCTGCCCCTCACACCCCTGCCCCTCACACCCCCTCCTCTCACACACCTGCCCCTCACACCCCTGCCCCTCACACCCCCTCCTCTCACACACCTGCCCCTCACACCCCTGCCCCTCACACCCCCTCCTCTCACACACCTGCCCCTCACACACCTGCCCCTCACACACCCTCCTCTCACACACCTGCCCCTCACACCCCCTCCTCTCACACACCTGCCCCTCACACACCTGCCCCTCACACACCCTCCTCTCACACCCCCTCCTCTCACACACCTGCCCCTCACACCCCCTCCTCTCACACACCTGCCCCTCACACCCTTGCCTTTCCCACACATTCCCGTCACGCACCTGCCTTTCATGTGAACACAGCTGGGGCTTGGACACTGGGTGGCTTTCTCTGAGTTATCAGACTTCCTCATCTAAGAAACTTCGGCCAAGTCAAGATTCAGAGCCAGAAAGTGTGCCCCGTGGAATGGCAGGAGAGATCATAGGTAGCGTGGTAAAGGAGTCCTTTCAAAGAGCCTGTTTCATAATCATGAAAATGAGAGGTCTCCTTGGAAAGGAGATTGTATCTCACGCCGGTGGGCTGTGATAGAATGTTCTACTCATACTTTGCTGGTGGCCGTGTGAATTCATACAGAGTGTTTGAAAACAATAAGAAAGCTCTCATTCAAGCCCAGCTCTGACGAGCTCTCTGGGAATTCTCTCTCCCTCACCCCACGTCGAAGCTGCCAGCAAGTCCTCTTTCTGCTGGGCCTCCAGCAAGGTCCTGGGTTTGTCCATTTCTCTCCTTCTTCCCATTCTCACCACTGCCCTCCAGCCCTGGCTGCCACTGTCCCCAGCAGCTCTGTGGCCATTGTCTCACCTGGTCTCCTCTCCTGCACACCCGTCCCACACCCAGCACAGGACAAGAGCAAGGTCAGAAGTGGCCAGCGAGCACGCCTGCAGCCCTCAGAGCCCTGGTGTGGCTCAGCACCAGGTCGCCTCCAGGCCCTATAGATGCGGGGGTAAAGGAGATCTTTCTCTGTAGATGAGTAGATCTCACACACACACACACACACAGAGGATTTGGTAAAAACTTTTTAAACACCCAGGCAAGCATCAGTGCTGCGTCCCATTCTTTGGAAAGCAAATGGAGAGGAGAGGGCTCCTTAGTCAGCAAGGCAAGTTTGTGGTTAGTTTTACTCCAGCCAGGACTCTGCTGTGCAGGAGGGGTGCAGGGTGGGACACCGTCTCAGGGGCCCTCAGGAGGCTGGCTGTGTCCCCATTTGAGAAAAGGAGCTGCCTGTCCACCTCCCACCCAGAGGGGCCAGAGCAGCAGCACAGGCCCCAACTTTGGCCTCTGACCTGGGCCCTGTGTCCAGGCCTAAGCCCTTTAAGAGTAACATGTTCCTAGGTTGGGTGGCCTGAAGCCACCAAACAGTGGCAGGCTTTTCAGGAGGGAGAGGGGTGTGCATTAGAGGTAGGGCATGGTGAGCAAAACTAACCTGTCCACCTTTTTAAAGCACAGCTAGAAGTCAGTCCTTTCAAAAACTACATTAGTGTCAGAAAATCAAACTTCTGAGCTTCATCAAGTGGAGTTAGCTAGATTTATAACTATGCCCACCAGCCCCAAGTGCTCTAAGGGACAACCGGTGACTAGAAGTAAAGTCTTATGACAACATGGCTTTGCTGACAAAGGCCTGGGCCCTGGGACAGGGATTACCCAGGAGGCCACATGCAATCCGACTGACCACTGTGCCTCTCCAACCCTGTCTCGGGCTTTGATCCCCCTCGATCACTCTGTCCAGACTCAGGGGCCGTCTCTCTGCTCCTCAGATGAGTGCATGGCTCCCTAAGTCCTTTGCACTAACGACCCTCCTACCCCAGGTCTTCATGGGACTGTCTCTTCCTTGTCATTCAAATCTCTGATCAAACATTACATCTTCCAGAAGGCCTTCCCCACCAGCCCTCCGCTCTTCATCAGCTCTCCTCCTCTTCAGTCTTCTGCCTGGCGCCCCCATCGCTGAAATGGTCTCATTCCTGTTTCCTGGGTATTGCTATCTCTCCCTACTGCAACATAAATGTTTGGCAACAAACAATAAAGAGGATGTACAGTGATTACAATAATTGAGGGAAAGCAGAATACAAGATCCTGTATACTCTGGTTACAATGATCCTAAAAATAAAATTGGTTTGCAGTGCAGAATAAAAGTAACAGAAGTAGGAAAGAAAAACTGTAAGACAACCCACTTTAAAATATTACATTTTCATCCATAATGTTACTACAAGTAATTAAAATAATAGCTTTTCATACAATGTAGTGATAAAAGCAACAATAGCTAGCTTGAACAGAAAACCTGAATGCAACAAATTTGAACTGCTGCTAGCTACTTTCTATGTATAACCTCGAATTCTCATAGCATCCTGCAAGATAGGCTGTGTTTTCCCCTATTTCACAGATTTAAACCCTGAGGCTCAGGAACTTTAAGAAACGTGCCCCCCAAGGTCACACAGCTAACGTGGTGGAGCCACGACATGAAGCCAGGTCTCTCCAGTGATGTCTCTGTGTTGTTGGTGTGGACTCATCTTTTGTTAGAGATATAATTTATGGAGTAAAATGCATAAATCTTAAGTATGTAGTTTGATCTGCTTTGACAGATACACACACTCATGAACCCTGCACCCGATCGGCATTAAACATCGCCCAGCGCTCCTTCGTGTGCCTTCCCTGCCAGTCCTACTCCCGACCTACTTCCTTTCACCACCAGTTGGATTGCCTTCTGCAATGTCTGCTCGTCCCTGCCCATCCCTTTCATTCAGCGTTGGACTATGTGGGTGTTTCTGCCTGTGGATGTCGTCACTGCGCCGAGATCTGAGAGCCACCGGGGTTAACGCACCGTAGAGGGTATGGCTTCAGTGCCTCTGGGAGGGTTTGTCCTGCTGCACATTGTGGGCGCTGCACCAAGAAGCAGAGTCCTGCTCAGTCCAAACCCTCCCTCGTGACATGAATTGAGTTCTTTAGTTTAAATATCTCTGTAGATGCGTTCAGGTGTAGGACTATGTTTCTCTCACAGAGATAGAAGAGAAAGGAGACCAGGTAGACGTGCAGCACAGACAGCTGGGAAAGCTCTCTATGAACCCTCACAGTGGGAAGCCAAGTAAAGGCATAAACGAGATCATAGAAACCTGGAGGTTCGCCTCAGTGTCACCTTCTCTCCTTGCCTCTCAGAAACCATCCTAACAGCTATCATAGTAGTTGTCTTAATCTTCCCTCAAATGTGAAAGCCCCCAGAGAAACAACCGAAAACCAGGAGTTGGGATGTGGAACGTTGCCCGGTTAGTCCTAGAGCGAAAGAAGGCACTGAGGGGAGGAGCGCTGGAGTGACCGTCGCGTCACTTCTGTTCTGCTTGGGGAGAGGGGTGGATGGCTGAATGGGAGGGAGGATTCTGGAATGAGGTTTCTTGAATTTGAGTGACCTAATGTATATAAGTTGAGAAATATCCCAAAGGAAAAAATATCCCACCTCTATCATGAAGGCATTCATATCGTTTACAGAATTCTTTAGAACTGATGTCCGAAGGGAGTGGGGACCTTTTGTAAAAGGCAGGTAGGCTTCCTACCAACTGGACGGGATGAGCTTCAGCAAATCGCCTTCACCTCGCAGGATTCGGGTCGCCTGTGGCCAAGCTGGCTTCCCCTCTGCGCGCAGGCTGACGGCAAGCCAGCAGCAGAGCTGGGCTGTCGCCCCACAGGTACTTGGAACAGTGCTTTCACCCCAGAGGGCCACCTGAACTGGACACACGACACCCTGAGGTGCATCATGAGTGTGATGAGAGGTTAATTAGCTGATGCATGTGAAGTGCTTTGAGGATAAAAAGCAACAAGTGGCAAAAGAGGAGCAACCTGTGTCTCTTGCTCCAGATGCCACTTGCCAATTAGGTCACAACGCTTTTAATCAGTCCACTTAAAGGTGCGTTATCTCCTTTCCTCGGGCTTGTGCCACCTCCTACCAGCACAGGCAGAGCTTTACCCGATCTAGTCATTAACGTAACCAGTAATTTCCGACAGAGAGGGTGCTGGCTTTGAAGCCCGGAACGCTGAGGTCACTGGCAATCTTATCTCCCCTCATTAGCTGGCCCTGCACCTCGACTGTGAGTCAGCGCTGTGATGGTCAGGGGGAAACAGGAGCAAGAGGGCCCCGGTACAGGCCTAATCCAGCCTTCCCCAGGCTGCTGCTCCTGCGAGCACCAGGGACCAAGAAATAAAGCTAACCAAGAAAATCAACTCTACAGGTGTAATTATGGAGGTAAAGCAGGTACAGAAAGATCGAGCACCTCGTAAATGTGTGTGACGCAAGGCTACATCCCCCAATTCTCATTTGCTTATTTTATTAAGCAACCTATTAAACACCCACCTATGAGTAGATAGCTGCCCAAGAGCTACTAGGTACAGCTTCTGAGAGATGCTTCTCTCTGCTCGGCCCAATCAGACCGGAGCCTGGTTGACAGTGCCCCTGGCCAGACGGTGCCCTTGGCTGGACGGTACCCCTGGCGGCAGTGTTCCTGGGACCTCGCTGTGGGGCGCCCTGCCCTCTGCCCCTACCCTAACCCTAACCCTAACCTGGAGACGCTGGGCTTCAGGGTGGCAGAAATCGTGTGCAGAATGTGTGTCCACAGCAGAGAATGGGCCACTGCCCTCATCTCTGCTCGTCTCAAGCATGTCTGCCCGACTTTCTCCCAAATATCCTAAAGCTTTCTTTTTAAATCCTCATCTGAGGATATTTTTTCTGTTGCTTTTCAGAGAGAATGAAAGAGAGAGGGAGAGAGAGAGAAACATCAATGACACATTGGTTGGCTGCCTCCTGCACGCACCCCACTGGATCAGGCCTGCCACGGAGGTATGTGCCCCTGGTCGGAATCGAACCCAGGACCCTTCGGTCCTCCGGCCATCGCTCTAATCACCGAGCAAACCAGCCAGAGCTCTAAAACTATTTAAGAGGAAGTTAATGTGCGTCCTGTAATCCCCCGAACAGCTGCGTTGTCTGTGTGCCCTGCAGAGCCCTTCTTGCCTCACTGGTTCCCCTTTCCATGCTAACCACACCTTAAAATGCAGGTGGTGGCTGCGCAGGAAGGGCCTCACCGGAGTGAAGACCTGTCTTTAAACCACATTAGGCTGTATTTCCAGGTGGCCCAACGGGGAAGACAGTGTTTTCCTTTGCTTTCCAAAGAGTGCTCCACGGTGCCAGGTATGCCTCGCCTTCAGGGTCCGGCTGCTTGTGCATGGATTTCTTTCCCTTCGCTTGGCAGCTCTTAATAGCTACTGATTCCAAATGACAAATTCTACCAATTGAAAATATGCGGTTCCCAGCAAAGAAAAATGGGATCAAGCGAGGGGTCATGGGATCCTAGAGACCCCTCAGGCACTACCTGGGAGGTCTGGACAGCACATCCTGAGTCCTAACGGGCGGGGCTCAGTGTGAGGCCACCAGGGAGGTGACAGTGTCAACGCAAAGCCTGGGCCAGGGTTTCCATCCACGGCACACCTGTGTCACCCAGTGCCCACCTCTCCCAGCGGCCTCTGCCAGGTCACAGGACGAGGCAGGGCCTGTGCACCCGGTTTGGCTCCAGCACCACTGGATCTGCAGTCAGGGTGCTGGGAGCCGCACAGACTGACCCCACTTCCCCAAGCTGGGCCCAGCGCTGTTCCTGCCCCGTCGACCTGTCAGCCCCACGAGTCCGCTTCCTGAGCAGCCGGAGGCCCGCTGCTTTCTCCTCGCCTTTCCCGCCCCTCGTGTTCACGGAGGTGCTGGCTTAGGCTCCAGGCCCGCTGGTGTGCAGCAGAACAGGGCAGAGAAGGGAAATGTTCCTCGGCCCTCCCAAGGCCACCGCGCCCTCGCTGCTCCAGGACTCGCTGCCTCTGGGAAGGTTTCAGTCACAGGGTATATTTATGAGCATCGGCGTTGCAGGCTTTCTTGGGGAACCCCACACTCATTGCCCGGTTCTTGCTCTCAGCTGCGTGGGGGCTGTGGGGCGGGATGTGCTCTGAAGCTTTTCCACTTTGTTGACGTTGGTGGGGTAGCAGTTTTGCCTAAAGAGAAGTACATCTCTGCTGCTGGCTCTCCATTAGCATAAAGTTAGGTCAGGAGCCACATTCACTGCAGTCTTTTATTCCCTCAGAGCCCGCGCTGTTCCACAGTTTTGCTTTTTTAAGAAAAGTGAAGGGAAGTGACTGCCGAGTGCTGCTCCAGCTCATAGCTCAGATGCCTGGCAGGGTTGCCAGGCTCTTCTCAGCCTCGATTTTCCTCATTAGCATCCTGTCTATACATCTCCTTTTCATGGTGGGAGTCAGTTTCTCTCTATATGCACATTAGAAATGTAACATCCTGCCAAAAGAGCTCACACTCTGACGTGTTTCTCCACCTAAACAGATGGCCTTTGCAAACCTTACCGGCAGACCTGTTGAGGAGACGTGTCTCCCACACATAATTTGAAATAAACATTAAAATGTTCCCAGTGCAGCCTCAGCAAAGGAAAAGGATGAGACTATAGACTTTGAAAAGATATGTGATACAATCTACTTAATAACATTCCCCACGCTGGTTTTAGGAGAAGTGGGTGGGTATCAAAGGGGTTAAATGTGTGAAATAATCAACATAAAATCAGGTTAGGGGAGAAAAGAAAGCTGAGCAGCTCATTTAAAGCTGTGTTATCTCGATGGAGGTGAAAGGTGCCGGGAGAGGGGAGAGAGGGAGCCACAGTCAGGAGGACAGTGACCGGCACGCTCTCTGCTCTTCTGGACTTCATGTTAACTACTGCGGGCTCAGAAACGGGCTTAATGACTTTTCCAGGATTTGGTCTGGCCCTTTATCGGTTCCCTAGAACAGGAATATAAGCCAGGAAAGCCTGAAAAATTGCTGCAGCAAAATGTTCCCTCCTGCCGGGCTGCTGTCCGCAGCTCTGCCCACTGGCCTTGGCCTCTAGGGCTTATGCCTGGACGGAGTTAGAGGACAACTCCTAGAGGTCAAACAAGCCAACAGCAGTCAGAGACCCCGAGAAAAACAAGGGGGCTCTAGGCATCTGGACACATACATTTTCTCTTGCTCATGCTGCTGGCGGCTGTAAAATGCTCAGCTGACCCTAATTGAATTTGACGATAACAAATCACATGTTGAAACTGTATCGCTCACCTAAGGAACAGCAATGGGAGCAGTGAAGACACCAGAAGCCAGAGTTCAGGAAATGTCATATTCACATAGAAATGCTTTAAATTTTTCTCACAGCTTTATTGTCTTCTTTACAGAAAGGCTCCGGACCACCCAGTGCACAAAGGCCGTTTTGGAAACTGCACATAAAATCATCGCGCTGGTTTAGCTCCGGCCTCCGTTGTCCGGCTATAGCTTTAAGCCTGTAAACAAAAAGGAACTGAACTTTTAAAAAAGGAGAAACAGGCAGGCCAGATGCACTCACGCCTCTCTCCTGCCCTCGGAGCTCATCACACCTAGTGGGGATTTGTGAAATTTAAGAGGAAACTACATTTCGGTCTTGCTCTCCTCTCCCCTCCCCATTGCTCCACACAGTCCTAAAAGGAGAGTGGTTCCAGGTGTCCTTGTAAGAATACAGTTTCCAAATCTCACTTCTCTTCGGGCCAGTGGGAGACGTATCTAAAGAAGCATTTCCTCGCCCACCCTGTCACCGCAGAGCCACATGCACTCCCGGGCCAGGCCTGCCCCCTGCCCCAAGCCTTGCAGAGGAAAGCATTTGCTGTATCTGTTCTCAGAAGGACACCATGGGAAGGAGTGAGAGAGTCCTTGGGGCAGTGACGGCAGCCAGGCTGGGATGTGTCCTCGGTCTTCCCCTAAGCTGAGGGCCTCGAGCGCAGGGACTGCTGCAGACGCTCGGGTGCATCTGGCTCAGAGCGCCGCTGCTTTGTTTTGATGGAACCTCGTCCTTTCCCTCCACAAGGTCTTCTGGTCTAATTAAATTTCAGGGAGACAGAGCCTTGGCAGGAGGTTAAAGTAAGCTGCTAGCCTGGAATGTAGGAGTTGGGCTCAAAACTAAATTGGGAAGTTTAACTGGGTGCGTCTCCGGTTTCAATGGAATACTTTACAGTGCGTGGTAGCAATGCCTGTTCCTAAGCTTTTGAAAACCATTTTTCTTTTTTCCTTAATTGTAGTTCCCTAGTTGTTTTTATATTATGAGCTACTTGTAGAAAAATACAGGAAACATAATTACAATACAAAGGTCCCTTTCCCAAGCCTGCTGAGATCCCTTGAAGCCACACTCGGTTTAGGGTTTTGCTAACTATGAGTTCAGACATGACTGCGTCCTACGCAGTGCGAGCTGATTTACAGCAAGTGCTGCGAGATTAAACAACCATCGTGTTCTCCGGCCTGTGTAGCTGCTGTCGAGTTCCAGGGCCCTGTGGCCTTGTGACGCCACATTTCACAGCTCCCTCCGGGGAACAGGAATGAATATCTTTGTGTGACTCTTACAGTAAAATAGAAGTATTGTGGAAGTATATACAGGTTTATTTAGGGAAAGAGAAATAAATTCATTTGCCTTTCCACTTATATTTCCAGTTCTGTGTAGCACTGTGTTAAATTGCTAATTATTCATTTTTGTATCCTACTTTTCCTGAAGAATCTGTCTATGGACTTGTGGGCCGGCAGAAATAACTTGTTTTACTATTATGAACACTCTGGAGAGGAAATCAGTACTTCGGTGTATTGTGAAATGGAAAGCCTTGGGAGTTTGATTTACTCAACCCTAAAAAGTAATGATGGATGGTTGGGAACGAGTTGTTGAATCTCCTCGGTTAGGGTACAATTTCAAGCGAACAGTACAGGTCTTCAGAAGCAGCTGGGCGGCGGGGCGCCCGCCCTGCAGAGGGGCCTGCCCAGCTCCTGCTGGCCTCCCCGCGAGTCCAGGACCCACCCCTGGCTGCCTCCTCTGGGCTCCCCGGAAACCCTGCGGGGAAGGCTTTCAGTTGCAGCTTGATTAGCTGTTACTTTCACTTGATATAACTGGATTTAGGTCCTTTAATACTGTGTGTTGGCAATGGTGTCTTAATGAGATGCTCGACGTGTTTCAAGTTCAGCAGTTTCCACGTGGCCTTCGCTGTCTTCTGTTTCGAGGACTCGTATCTTGTGTACTTTCTGACGAATCCACTTGCTGAATGTTTCTTACCCAAAAGGTGGTCAAGTACTTTTCTTTTTCTTTCCTTCCCATCCATCCTGTCCTCCCTCCCTCCCTTGGACATTCTCGTCTGTTTTCCTCGGGGAGCTGCAATGAGAGATTGGTGGGTGGCCGAGGTGCAGGAGTAGCTGTTCCTTCAGCGAGCTTCCCTCCACGGGAGGTTTCACGCGCATGGAAACTGCGGGCCCGGGGTGTGGGGTCCGCCCGGCCCTGGCGGAGGGAGCGCAGCGCCGGCGCCCGGAGGCTCGCGCCGT
The DNA here is from genome assembly GCF_964146895.1 of Miniopterus schreibersii. Lineage (NCBI taxonomy): Eukaryota > Metazoa > Chordata > Mammalia > Chiroptera > Miniopteridae > Miniopterus > Miniopterus schreibersii. The sequence goes on along the minus strand of NC_138109.1, from coordinate 81,768,246 downwards.
CCAGTGTGCGGACCGGACCGTCCGAGGGCGAGGGGCTCGGGCGCCGGCAAACGGCGGCCCAGCCTCCGGCCGGAGCTGGAGGCTTGAACATTAACTGGGTCGGCGGGAGGCGACGCTGCGCCCGGTCGGCGGCGGAGGGGGCCCTGCGGAGCGCAGCCGGGCGGCGGGGGGGCGCTGCCGCAGGGCGCGGGGCAGGCGCGGGGCAGCTCCGAAGCTTCGGTTTCACTTTAAGTGCCCTGGGTGCGCTGGGTGCCCTGGGCGGCGGGGCGAGGCGCAGCCTCCCGTGGGGGGAGGCCGGGAGCCCCGCGAGGACCCCGGCCGGCGTGACCGCGGCCGGCAGAGGGGCGCGCCCGCCCGAGCGACCCCGCCGCGTCCCGTCCGCACCGGGCTGGTGGCGCCGAGGGCGCGGGCGGCCCTGCGCCCAGAGCAGCCGGGAGGGCGCTCGCTCGCTCGCCTCGCCCTCCTCTCCCCGGGAAACGTGGTAATTCGAACAGTGCCGGGCGCCTGTCAACCTCACGCATGTAAGCTAGAGCCACGGAGCGTCCGCGGACGCGCGGGCGGCCGTCACCTCCTGCCGCCGCGCGGCACACCCCCAAACTTCGCCAGATTTACGGCCCCCAGAGCCAAGGCGGCGCGCCGGGCGGAGACCACGAGGAGGGCGGCGGGAGCCCCGAGGGCCGGGGGCCGGGGCCGGGCGGGGGTCCTCGCGCAGACCGCCACCCACCACGCCCGTCTCTCCCTCCGCCCTGTAGGACTTTCTGCAAGGAGACTGCACCAAAGCAAAACAGAAGCTGAACTGGAAGCCCCGGGTCGCTTTTGATGTAAGTGTCCTTTGCACGGTGGGGCCCCGGCTAGTCCGAGCCCGTCCCCGCGGGAGGGTGCCGGCCTGGCCGGCAGCTGGGCGCACGGGGTGCCCGGGATGGGGGTGCGGGCGGCAGGGTGCAGGCCGCCACGGGGGCGGCGGTGTCCCCAGCAGAGAGGGACAGAAGCCCCACTCGCCCCAACCGCCCTTTCTCTCGGGTCCCAGGAGCTGGTGCGGGAGATGGTGGACGCCGACGTGGAGCTCATGCGGAACAACCCCAACGCCTGAGCGCCGCCACCCGCGGCCCCCAGCCCTCGGGCCGCAGGAGGGGCCGGGAGGAGCGGGGCGCGGCCTTCGGACGCCGCCCGGACCCTCCGGCCAGCCACTGCCCCGCGGGCCGGCAGGAGGGCGGCCGCCCTGGTTTGCAGCAGCCGGGACGGGCACTCGGGCTCGGCCCACTTTCCCTTTGTCAAGGCCGCTTCTGAACGGTTTTATGGAATCAACAAGGTGTTTTAATCACATGTTCACTTTACTTGAAATTTTGTCATTAGCTGAAACTGTAAGGCTTTCAAATGGTTTTTCTTTTTTCTTATTAAAAATGGCCTTTCTATGAACCAGCAGTAGGAGTTGGTGCCCATGTTTTCTCCAAGTTATAAAAGCAGCTATAAGGGCCCCAAACGAAACAGAAAACCCAGATCCATGCCTTGGAGTGAAATAGCTTCCTTCAGGCCTGCTCCCTTTTGCGGGAGCCCTGCGGGCAGACCCCCGCCAGGCCCCAGGCTGACTTTGCCAGTGTCCTCCTATGTCCTGCCTGGGACACTTCTGTCTCCCTCCCAGGGACAATGAGCCCCTCTCTCCAGCGCCTGTAGAAAGGAGGCATTCACACACCCCTGGTCTCTGCTGACTATGATTAGAACCCACTGGGCTCCAGGCATCTCAAAGGAAGTCTTCAGAAATAGAGGGGGGTGGGTAGGAGAGAAAACCCGAAGGTAAGTAAACACTGCTGGAACATTCCACGCCAAAGCCCCTGGGTCGCCTGGAGGTCTTGGGGCCCCTGCGTTCCTGTGGTCTAGAATCTTACACAATACTTACTTCCTCCCTCTTCTCAGCACTAGATCACTTTTTAAATCTAATTCTGAATTAGTCATTCAACCAGTTTACATTAAGTGCCCAAAATATGCCAGATACCATGCCCTTCAACCACATCGGCGTTCATTAGGAAGTATGATAAAGAGGCTTTAAGTCTGGGCCTCAGAGCCCTGAACCTAGTTTTGCTGAGTGCATCACTTAAGAGGCCTGGCCTTGACCACAGGCATGCGCTCCGGAGCGGTGCACAGCAAGTCCGCACAGCCACGGCAGGTGGACGCACAAACACGGAGTCCACAAGCAGCAAGGATCTGTCTACAGGTGGATACCTCTGCACAAAATACCATATTTGCCACAGAACAAATTAGGTCAGGACTCTTCTTCCCCTCACTTCCCCTCCAAGGAAAATAAAATAAAACTTTATAGCAAATGGACTTCCAGCCTTGCCCATGCTCCGTGAGTGCGGAGGACTGTTCTGAATGTCTTCAGCAGGTTTATGGTCTGGGGAGGACCGGGCTCCAACGGCTGGCGGCGGGAAAGAGGGCTCTTTGTGTAGCTGCCCAAGTTGCTGCGACAGCATGCTGGCCAGGGCCAGCCTCAGCTTTGATGGAGCAGAACTAGGGTGGCCTGAGCTAGCTAGCCCCCCCCTTCTCAGAAGCTGCCCCAGGACGGCCTTCTCCCAATCGGGATGCTGCTAATTGGAAACAGATGGTCCCTGGCAGGCTGGGCCTCCAGGACTAGGCAGGCTGGTGGGCGCGCGCGCACACACACACACACACACACACACACACACTCACACACTGTCACTCACAGACTTCAATACACACATCCAAACACTCACAAACACAAATACACACCTACAAACATGCCATCTCACACACATCCACTCACTTGCAAACATAACTCACAAAGCCACTATCACACAGTCACACACATGCTCACAAATCTCACAAATAAACACATTCACACGCGTTCCCCTTAGCCTTGACCTGATAGGCACCTCCTCTCCCCCTCTGACCCCTGAACCCTCCACCTCATCCACACCCAGGCACAGAGACAGTCCAGGACCTTCTGGCTTGCAGGGACCCTTTCAGTTCAGTGTCCTGTGGCTTGTTAGCCTGAAGGCACAATGAGCCTTCAGTGAAGACCGGGAGAGATCCTAGGCAGGGGTTTGGTGGGACTCCAGTGGAGCCAGAACATTCAGTTATTATTAAAAGGGCCTGGAGAACCAGTTTTTGAAAGACACAAAGTATTGTTGGTTGCAAGCTTCTCTCTATTGCTGCACCTTCAATTGCGGGGAGGGGGTATCATTTGGCTTCTAGGCCTCACTGTGTGTGTTTAAAAGGAGAAAAAGAGTCGATCTGTTTGGGACTTTTCGTGCTGTGAATTTCGCTTGGACATCCGTCAGGACAATTCTATCTTAAATCTCAACTCAGTTTCAGGGAACTTATCGCCCCTGATTTTGCTCTGCCAGCTTTCGTTATTCACTTAAGTGTGATAGAATATGTTCTACCTCGACGTTTTTAGGTTAAAACTAAGAAAGTTAAATTTTTAACTTTAAATATAATAGCAAAGCAGTGCAACCCAGTGTTTGTGCCCCAGATGAGCAACAAGTGCTTGGCGCCCTGGGCCACCCGGCAGCCTCCCTTTCCATCAGACCTGCCAGCCAGACTGTCATGGGCTTTGCTGCCCTGGGCATAAGGAATCAGAAGGAAGCTGGATCAGGCGTAACAGGCCTGACGCACCTCTACAGCCTTTTAGAAGCAAAGCCCAGGCAGGCTGCAGGGCCTCGGGGGAGTAACTGGGAAGACAGTGCTCCCTGGAGGAGGGCTCCTTAGGAAACTGATTTCAGGTCTGTGGCATCACTTCCGGCCCCTCTCGGCTCCTTTACTCACCTTTACCAACACCAACCACCAAGATTCCCTAGAACCCTTGGCTGCTGACGCTGGCGACTGAGACCTTCCCGGTGTTATTAAAAGTCATAGCAGGAGACAGCCCTTTGAAATTTCATTTCAAAATAACCTTAAACTTACTGTTTACAAATAACTTTCTAAGCCCCAAGAAAAAGCTTCAAAGCACCCAAGGCATCATGTTTATATACGGGAATTCCAACCAGGTATTCTCAGTTTTAAGATGTATCTCAAAAGGACAAGTTTAGACGTCATCTATTTTTCAGGACCTGACCTGCGCTGCAGCCTTCAGTACGCGGCATGGGGGGGGGGGGGGGGTGCGGACCGCCCCCTCCGGGTTTTACAAAAATATCCGTTGTTGCTTTTTTTCAATCTTCACCTGAGGATAATTTTTCCATTGCTTTTCAGAGAGGAAGAGAGGGGGAAAGAGAGAGAGAGGCAGAGAGGGAGGGAGAGAAACGCAGATGGGAGAGACACACGGACTGGCTGCCTCCGGACCAGGCCGGGCGTGGAGCCGGTGACGAAGGCACGTGCCCTTGGCCGAAACGGAGCCCGGGACCTTGGGTCCGCAGGCCCACGCTCCAGCCACTGCGCCAAGCCGGCCAGGCAAAGAGCCTGTTTCCGTGTGCGCGCGTCTTACAAACATGTGCCAACATGCCCCCGACACCTCCAAAAATTGTGAGTTTTAATCACTCGGGATGCCGAGAATTTTCACCAACAGCAGCGACATCTGAGACGCAAAGCTTCCGGGGTGTGGCCCCCCCTCCGCAGCGGGGCTCCCGCCGTCCGGCGCCTCCTTTTCCAGCACGGGGTCCGGGCCGCTTTCCTCCCAGGAGCCGTCGGGGTGCTGCCGCCCGGCCCAGGCAGGCGCCTCCCAGCCCCGCCGTCCCCGGGTGCCCCACAGGGCGTTCTGGGGGTGCCGTCAGGGCTACTGCCCAGCCGGGCCTCCGGCCCCCGGGCTGCCCCGGCCCCGCGCGCTCCCTCCCGCACACGCCCGGGCCCCTGCCCCGCGCGCTCCGCCCCCACCCGCTGCCTCCGCCTGGACGCCGCCGACCGCGGGCTGACCCCAGCCCAGAGCCCCCACCCCGCTCCCTGTCCCCCGCCCTTCCTCCAGGGTCAGGGGTCACGCACCAGGGACGCCCCGGACGCCCTGTTCTCTGCCCCGACCGATCTTGAAACCCGGGCCGAGGTGCCCGCCCGGGTGCACGCCCCCCGCGGGGGGCCGCGGGCGCTGGGGTCGCGCTGCTGCGGCGCCTAGTCTCTGAGCCGCCGGGCGAGCCCCCAGGTCTCGGCCCGCAACCCCCGGGGGGCGCGGGGGCCGGGGCGCGGGGCCTGGTGCGCATGCGCCGGCCCGTCCCTCCGCCCAGGTCGGACCCGGGCCCCGCGGGTCTCGGGGCGCGATCGCCGCGCTCTGCCCGCCCGGGCGCACCCGCGGGAGCCGAGGGCCATGGGCGCCGTGCTTAGGCCAGAAGTGAAGCTCGGCCTCCGCGGCGTGGTCGCGGCCTCGCCAACGCCCCGTGCGCTCCGCGCGCACGTGGGCTGGACGCTCAGCTCAGAGAGGCCGGCGGTCCTGGGCGCGAGAGCCCTGGTGACGGGGGGACTGAAGCGGGGCTCCCCAACTCCCGCCGCTCCGACGGGAGGCCTGGGCCGGCCGCCTGCGAGGAGGCCGCACAGCGCGCGGCCCGGGCTGCAGGGGCGCGCGGGCGAGGGAATGTGTATTTGGAAGGGGCCGGGACCTCGGCGGGAGCCCGACCTTACGGTGAGGAAGCCGCCTGAAGAGCCCTGGCGAGGCTTCCTGTCGCGCCCCTTCTCCCCGCAGCGCCGGGGGAGAGGGAGGTGTGACCGCGGCGCCCGAGGCCCCGCTGCAGGCCCGCGGGGGCCGAGCCGGGAGGGAGCGACGTCGCGTTTTCCCGCCACCACACTCACTGTAAATCGCCGCCCGGCGCCTCCGCGATGATCCGTGGGACCGGGCGGGGCGGGCCCGCAGGGACCCGGGCCTGGCGACCCGGGCGCCAGCCCACCGAGCTCCCGCTGGGCACTCCCAGCTCCTCGAGGGCGCCGGGAGCGCGCAGGTCCCCGCTCTCCCTGGGCACTTAGCACAGGGCTCGGCGCGCCTCCCGCCCGGCCTCGCCCGCACTCCTCTCCTGCAACCCCGAAGGCCGGCCGCCAGGCCGTCGTCGGCTGGTGACCTCCACGAGTAATTATAATAAAAATGCTCTTTGGAAGCGCAAGGAAGCCCTGGCCCCTGGCTCAGGCTCCAGGAAGGCCCCCGAGGCCCTGGGGACTATCTGGGGGGAACCAGCGCGCCCCACGACGCGGGCCCTGCGCGACAGGCCCCTGGGACAGGCTTCCCCAGCATTCGGGGCTGTCCGTGCTCCGTCGGGGATGCCCGGGTCCAGACCTGGGCCCAGCGTCGGGTACCAGTGACCAGCCTTTCTACTGAAGGGAACGAGGAGGCCCTAAGAGTTAATGGCCCTAAATGTGGCGGTTTTCCTGCTTTTCCCCTGGAGTAGGTAATGGTGGAAGGAAGTTCTTTCTCCCCGCGCCCTCATCTCTCAATCTAAATCTTCCTCAAAGCCCTGGAGTAAACCCCTCCATTCCTCAGTCTCCAATTCTGAGTCCCAGAAGGGCCCCTCCTTGTTCCTAGGCCCTGCCTGGGGTCCCACCACCCAGGTCGGTGGAGAGGCTCCGGCTCCCCACCCACTGCTCAGTCCCTGGGCTCGCAGGTTGCACTCCCACACCCCCCCAAGTACCCCCAAACTGATGGGCAACTGGGCAGACACCGAGTCTCCCTAGGAGGCAGTGGCAGCCGCAGCCAGGAGAGGACCCGCAGTCCCGGCCCGTCCGGCCCGCGCGGGGCCAGGCAAAGGACATGCTCTTTGGGGGAACAGAGGGAGGTGCCGTCTGGAAGAGCAAGAGGCCTGGGGAAGAAACCCTGTGGCTTCCGGGGTCACCCTCCAGAACCCCGGGGTGAGTGGGGGGGATTGGGAGCAGGGAGCAGTGCCCGGCCTTCTCAGGACAGGGCAGACCCGGCCTCTCCTCTTGAGCTGGTTCGGGTAGAAGCTCCACCCTTCTCTCCTGTGTGGAGGACCAGCGCCTACGTGCAAGGAAATTCCAGGTCCTGCTGCATCTCCTATAATACGCTCAATATGCTGCAAATTAAAAATCAGTGAGGGGAAAAAATCAAGTGAACAACAAAAAAATAATACAAAACAGAGGGTTTCTTTGGAGCCAGGGTTCGACAGGAAAGGGGCACAGCAAAGGCCCTACGTCCAGCCCTCTTTACACCATATTTTGGTTTCCAATAATGTGGACATGGCACGTTTTTGCTCAATTTTCCACCCTAATCACGTTTAGAACATGGTGGAGAAGGGGCTTTCATTGTCCTGAATGGATCTGGAGCTGGAATTCGTTTGGTTGAGGACTGCTCCTTTCCCCCCTGACTGGGACTGCAACCTGCCGGTCCTGCTCCCGCCGGGCACCGGGTCTTCCTGAGGACTGGGACAAGCTCTTGTCCTCTGCGTCCGGCCCATCACCCACAGGGCTCAGAGCCTGGGCCTCAGGCCAGGGCTTGACTGGAGTAGGGACATCGGGGCACCCAGAGAAACTTCAGGGCCTCAAGGCCTTCTGCGGGGGGCCTGGGAGAAAGAGCAAGCGAAAGTGACTGGGACAAAGAGAAGGTCAGAGGGACAGAGGCACAGAGAGACACAGAACTTAACGATTATATTGGGTTCACACTCAGAAAGAGGAGATGGTGTAAGGTATCAGGCCACGGATGTTCTGGCTGTCAATATAGAGCCCAAATACTAAAGGAAAGCCATTAATAAAGGCTGCTTGCAAGGAACCTCTTGGCTTCACTGTAAATTGAAACAGGAGCTTTCTGAAAAGTGGGGTTTCTGAAGCTAGCATTTAGGGTCCCAAGGTAAATCTCAGTGGTGTTCTCTCATACCTGTGGCCCCTGCCTGAATAATTGGGCTTTGCTTGTTGGGAGCTCTCCTGAGCTTAGGGCTCTCCTGCTCTCCGCTCCCTACTCCCCACAATCTCTCAGCCCCTTTCCCCCCTGCTGCCCCCAGAGCGCTCTGCTTGCTGAAGGCTGACTCCGCCAGAATGTTCTCTGCCTGGCCAGCTTTATTACACGGCCACCATCAATCTTGCCCCCAAAGTGACATTTGTTTATGACTGGGTGGGAAGGGCTAATGGCCTCATGAACCAGCTCTGAAATGAGTCTAGAGGAGTCTAAAGAGAACACCCCGAGACAGCAGGCAGGATCCAGCGGTGGGAACTGGGCTCGGAAGCAAATGGGACCCCTCCCCAGGGACACCAAGCTGTGGTGTGGAGGGAAGAAACAACTGTCGCACCAACCAGCCTTGCTTCGGGTGCTGTGACCAGCGAGGGACCCCGCTGGTATTCAAAGCCTGGCTCCACCATGGATGCCTCCAGGCCCTCTTGGGCAGTCTGTCCAGGCAGCCTGGACCAACAGAGAGTTCAGGACCTCTGTGGAGTTTTGCACCATTAAGAACAAAACAAAAGGCCGTCTACCCTAAAAACTGACGCCCCTCTCTAGGGATCTGGGGGGGGGGGGGAGAAAGGGTCTCATGTCCCTTCTGCACCTATCAAAGTTCAGGGGAGCCCAGCAGGGCTATAAGACACTCTTGTTTCCTGACCCCTGTTTCTGACCCCACAGGAAACAGCCAAGAGCTTATGGGCCACCAGCACAATCGAGCCTTGGTCCTCTGCAAACATCGATTATTAATGACACAAGCTGTGGAATGATACACAGCAAAACGCACGCTTGCTTGCAGGCAGTCGGGTGAAGAAAGCCGGCTCACTACACAGCTTTGGAAACAGCAGGCGTTCCTACCAGACGTGCAACAAGCCAAATGCAAGCTTTCAGACGGCACAGCCGGCGGGCGCGCGCTCTCCGCTGCGCTGGACACGAAATGCTGCTCGAGAGCCTTCTGCCGACGCTCATTTCAAAGTCAGCCAAGTGCCCATCGCTGGGCCCTGCCCAGTGTCACTGGCTAATTTCAAAATGTACTCTTTTAGTTAAAATACCAAGGTGTTTTCTTAGAATATTTTACAGAAATAAAAAAAAATTATCCTTATAGCTGAAAAAGCGCGTATCGAGCATGCCAACCACTGAGGAGGGAGTCGTTCCTCCAGATCAAACGCGGCGGGCGCCGGGCTTCTCGAGTGCAAACGCGGCGATGGTACCGACCGCGACGGACCAGGGCTTCAGAATGGGAATCGTCACAACTTCTGACCTTCCACTCACTGGAAATAACTACGTGTTCCACGGACGCGTAACGCAGGCACCGGCCTAGACACATGTCCGCCGTGCCCAGTTTCAAGCCCCGGGATCCAGGAGGGCAAAACGACTGCTAAGCAGCCTTCCCAAGGCCCCCGAAGCCACGGCGCTCCCTCGGGCCCCTTCTGCAGCCACTGGGACAGGAGACCCGGGGAGGAGGAGCTGGGGCGCCGGGCGCGCCCACCGCCGCTCAGCCGCCAGCGCTCCCTCGGGCCGCCGGGCCGACCCCTCCCGGCGCGCCTGCCTCTCGGTCCCCGGGCCCGCCGCTCCGGGCAGCCGGGCCGAGCTCTCAGGGCCAGACTAGGCCTAGGCCCGGGGCTGACTGCAGCCGCGACGCCCTGGGGCACAAATCCGAGGTCAGGGCGACGCAAAGGGTGGGGGCACGGGGACCCCGGGCGCTCCGAACCCGGGCCCGCCTGCACGCCTCTCGCGTCCTCTGGGCCCAGCTACTGCCCCACGGGGCCACTGCCAAGTGATGTGGGGCCTCCGTCAACCAACCTCCGCCCGGACGCAGCCCTGCCCGGAGGCCCCAGCGCGGGACGGGCAAGTCGGCGCGGCCAGGCGGAGGGCGCGGGCCGGGCTCCGCCTGCACCCGGCCGCCCAGGCGCGGCCCGAGCGGGCGCGCTGTCGCCGGGGAGCGGTGGAGCGCCTGCGACCTTTCCACCCCGGCGAGCTCCTAAACGCACGTGTCTTCAAAACAAAGGCTGCGAGGAGGGCGGACGGGAAGCGCGGCGGAGCCGGCGGCGAGGGCCCCACACCCCGCCCCGCGCCTTCCCCGGCGCGGTCCCCGGCACCCGCGCTCCCGCCCGGACACCCGACCCAGGTCTCCGTGGGCTGTTTGCTCCCCAAACAGCGGATATCGGGAGGTGGCAGCGAGGGGCCAGGGAAGGGGCGGGGCGGGGGCGGCGGGGGGGGGGGAAGGAGCTCCAAACACAAACAAGCCGGGGCCGCGGCGGGTAATTACAGCTAATTAGCTGGAGAGCCGGCGGACGGGAGCGGCGTCCGGAGGCCGGCGTCCGGCCGCGAGAAACGCCCCCGGGAAGCCCGCGGAGGGCCGCAGGCCCTTGTCCCAAAGAGCTGAGCCCGGCGAGTGGGAGAAGGAACCGTCTCCGGCTGCCCGCGCTGCGGCCTGGGGCCGGCCACCGGGTCCTAAGGGACCGGGCCGTTTGGTCACCTGCTGGCGCTTTCCTTCCGGGCCTAGACTGCCCAGCCTTGGCCACCGGACCCTTTGTCCTCAAGCCCCGGCTCCACGCTCGGTCCGCAGAAGTGGACCAACGCACCAACTCGAGGAGCTCGGCCCGCGGGTTGTTTCCCTTCGCCCCCCACCCCAAGCGGGGCGCCCGGGGAGCTGGCGGCAGCCGCGCACAGGCTCCCGGCGGCGGCGAGGCCAGGCCCGGCCCGGCCCGGCCGCTGGCTCCTAGCTACGGCTCCGAGCAGAGGACCCGAGTAAATCAGAGGCCACGTAAAGCAGTTTTTTGACTGAAATTAGAGTGTATTTATTTGCAGCAATCCTTTAACAATGATCACATTTTGACAACAAGCAACAGCAATTACTGCTAAGTGTTGCCTCTAGATAGGAGCGGCAGATAGCAGGAAACTGTATTATCTCGGAAACACACTGAAAGGCCCCAAAGTCTGTAATCAAATCGCCATCTCCCTAAAGTCTGATTGACAGGGCTGATCACCCTGAGATAATGAATTTATTACATTTCCTGGGTTATTTACAAAGGGGGAGGGCCAATCCGATTGCCCCCTAGGCTTAACTGTAAATTGGCAAGAAAAATTGGATTGAAAAGAGCCACCCTGGGCTGAAGCGTTCTGCTCCTCTCCTTCCTTACTGCTTTAAACAGTTTTCAAAAAATAATTGTTCTACAAACATCTTCTAAAATAGCTTCCCAAAGATTAAATTTCCCTTTCCAACCCACAGTACATTTTTTTTTTTTAAATCAATCCTACATAACACATGGAGGATTGTAAAGGTGGATGAGTTATATACATACATTTTAAACTGGTTTACTTTTCCTCTTACAAAGGAGTGAAAAAATAGGGAAAAAAAAATCTATCCCACACTTGGTTCACAGGGATGCATAATACACATCCCGATGTTTTACGTGCTACACAAGCCAGATACCCATCTGTGTCTCTCTGGAGGCACATTCACCTCCCCGGACACACAGGTATCACTGTGGTAAAGACTGCTGCTGATTCATGGGCATGCGATTTCCAAATCAGTTTCTGTCATTACTGAGAAAATGTATCTGTATAAGCCAACTCAGATCCATTTAGGAAAATACGTTTTTTTACTAGCCACAAAGCAAGCTGACTATATTTTGCAGGAGATGCTGCAGGGAAAAATCTAAACCAAAAGAGACTTTTATGTGAAATTTGACAGGAAATAGAGGGTTTCTCCATTTTTCAGAGATTTAAGAGGAGAATAGGTCATTTCTACTGTTTTAATCTCTGAAATCTTTTTTTCTTATAGTAATTAAGGCTGTATTAAAGCATCCAGGCATATAGGTGTCATTCAAATTGAATGGTAATTTATTAATAAACAAACAATGCGTATGTTCAACAAAAAGAAAGAAAAGATGATAGAGTAAGATTAATACAGTTTCCCTTTTTATAATGAAAAAAAGGCACAATGTAAGTTTCAGGCAATTTAACGTCAGGTTTTGGAAACACTTTCTGGCGTTTGGTCCACGACATCCAACTACAAATTAAAAATAAATTACTATGTTGAAATTTACATTTAAAAACAAGTCCATGAATAAAAAGAAAGCGATTTTCATATATGGGGACTTTTCCCCTCCTTTCAACATAGGATAAAATAGTATCTTACAGGTGAGAGGTGAGGGGGGAAAGAAAGGCTGAGGGAGAGGGAGAGGCGGGGAGGGCGCGCGCTCTCCGAAAAGCAAGAAGAAACTTACGTGTTATCTGCAGTAACACTGCCCTTTAATGAACCATGACTGTGCTGTCTCTGTGTGAAACAGTTTATGGTTTTGTTTATTTAGATAAGGCAACGTGGAGGTGGCTCTGAATTAATCTTTTAAGAAAACAGTTTTCTGTGTGCTGGAGCGTTGACCTTCTGGAGGGATTCCGTTCCCTGGTTTGGCGAATGTTTTTCGAGATTTTTAGAACCGGATTTATTTGGCTGGTTTCGATTTTGCACGGGTGGTTCTTTGGGCTGTTCCTGCGCTGGGGTTCGATGCAGTTCGGCTTTGAGGGGGGCGGGGGTGTCAAAACTTGCTGCAGTCGTAGACGAAGGCCCCGGACGTGCGGTACAGAGACTGGCTGGAGGGGAAGGCCATCTGACAGCTGCTACTCCCGTTCACCGGAGAGTTGTTCAAGCCGAGCCTCTGGGACTCGAACATCTCCCGCACCGAGTGGAAGTTCTGCTGCTGGCCCGGGTAGCCCGCCGCCGCCGCCGCCGCCGCCGCGCTGGCCAGGTGGCCCAGGTCCCCGCTCGCCTGGTTCAGGTACCAGGAGGTGAGGCGGCCCTGGTGGGCCGCAGGGTGGTGGCCGGCCTCCTGGCCGCTGCCGTGGCTCAGGGAGGAGGAGCTGCTGCTGGTGACCGGGGGCAGAGAGTAGTCGGGCAGGGGGTCGTCCACCGCCGCGGCGCCCGCGCCCCCCGGCGCGCCCTGCAAGTGGCCGCCGCGCTCGCCCGCCGCGTACAGGCTCATGGCCTGCAGGTTGCAGTGGTAGGTCCCCGCGCCCCCCGCGCCGCCGCCCCCGCCCGCGCCCGCGCCGCCGGCGCCCGAGCCCTGGCTGCAGGGGGAGCTGTAGAGGGAGCTCTGGCCCGGCGAGTAGGCGCCCAGCGCCAGCGGGGGAGCGATGCCCGCGCGCGAGGACCCCGCGGCCGCGGCCAGGAGGCCCGAGCCGAGCTCCGCGGCCGCGCCCGGCGGCGATCCCCGCAGCGACGTCATGATGTTGTCCACGCTGAAGCCCTGGCTGTGGTGCGGCGGCGCGGGCGGCGCGGGCGGCGGGGGCTCCGCGCCGTCCAGGCTCAGCGGCCGCGCGGACGGCAGGCTGCCGGGCGGGCTGCTCCCGCTGGACAGGCTGCTGCTGCTGCTGTCGGGGCTCTCGATTTTGGGCACCGCGGCGGCGCTGCCGCTGCCCAGGGCGGCGGCGGGGGACCCGGGCTGGGGCGGCGAGGGGCACGTACCGTTCTCGGTCTTGATGTCCTGGATGCGCACGGGGGGCGGCTGCGGCCCCGGCCCCGGCGCCGCGCCGTCAGTCTGCTCGGGCGCGGGCGGCGGCTGGCGGCCCGGCGGCGGCTCCTTGAGGTGCGGCCGGTCCTTCTCCTCCTTGTCGCGAAGCGCGTCCTTCTTCTTGAAGCGCCGCCGCCGCCGCAGGAAGCTGCCGTTCTCGAACATGTTGTACGAGTCCGGGTCGAGCGTCCAGTAGCTGCCCTTGCCGGGCTTCTTGTCGTCGCGCGGCACCTTGACGAAGCACTCGTTGAGCGAGAGGTTGTGGCGGATGCTGTTCTGCCAGCCCTGCTTGTTGTCGCGGTAGAAGGGGAAGCGGTCCATGATGAACTGGTAGATGCCGTTCAGGGTGATCTTCTTGTCCGGGGCGTTCTGGATGGCCATGGTGATGAGCGCGATGTAGCTGTAGGGCGGCTTCACCATGTCCTTGGGCTGCGGCTGCGGCGCGTAGGGCCCGTAGGCGCGGGCCATGCCGCCCGGGTACTGCTCCGCGTGCGCCGGGTGCGAGTAGACGCTCATGGGGGCCGGCATGGCGCTGTAGCCGCCCCCGGCCGCCGCCGCGCGGTAGTAGCTCTGCTCGCCGCCGAGGTAGGGCACCACTCCCAGGGAGCTGGGGCTGGACACGGAGTAGCGCGCCTGCATGGCCCCGCTCGCCGCCGCCCCGCCCGCCCGCGCGCGCTCCGCTCGGCCCCGCGCGCCGGCCGCCCAGTCCGACCGGGCCTCGCGGAGCCGGGTCGGGCCGCCGCCCGGAGCCGACGCTGCGGCGCGGCCTCTCCCTGCGCTCGCCCTGGCTCCCGGGGCGCCTCCGGCCGCTTCAGGGCCCGCGCCGGCCGCGGAGGGGGGTCCGTGCCGGGGCCGAGGGCCGCACCGGGACGCCGCCAACGGCCCTGACGGAACTCGCGGAGCCACTTCCAGGCGGGAACGGAAAAAAGGAGCCGAAAGTAAGGGACCGAGAAGGCGCCCTTCCCGCCGCGCCGCCCGCGCCTTCCTGGAGGCTGCCCCGCGCCGCGGGCGAAGGCGGCCCGGTCACCAGGGCGGGGGCCGCGCGCCGGCCGCCTTCCCGGGCCCCGCGTCACCTTTTTTTCAGTCTCTCTCGCGCCGGCCGCTTAAGGAAGCATTGGAAAACTTCTGAACTTTTGAGCATCCGTCACCCAGGCGAGGACTTTTTTACGCAGTTACATTTTTTCCGGGCAGCGGAGCCCCGCCCCCTGCAGCGCAGCAGCCAATGGGAGGCGAGAACCGCCTCTGAATGAGCCGAGGGCCGAGCCCCGCCGGGCCGCGCGGTGCGGCCGGAGGACCGCGGGGCTGACCACACGCGCGCCGGCCCGCGGGGGCCGGAGCCCGAGCCGAGGCCCTGCCGCGTCCCGCCCGCGCTCGCAGCCGGCTGGCAGCCCCCGGCGCCCCGCGCACCCCTCCGCCGCCCGCGCCCGGCACTGGCGCGCACCCCGGGCCCTGGGCGCCGACGTCCATTGTCTCCGCAGGCTCCCCGCGCCTCCGGGCCCGTGCAGACCCTCCCTCCGCCCGCCGCCTCCCCGCTGTCGCCGAGTACCCGAGCCCCGACTCGCGCCGCCTCTCCTCACTCCGTGGCCGACCGGGCCCGCTCCGGCCCGGCTCCCCCGTCCGACCTTCCCGCTGACCTTTCCTCTCTCCCCACTTCTTGCCTCCGCTCCCGACCGTCGGGTGAACTCGCCGGGCTCACAGATGCCTCCAGATCTCCCCACCCGGAGGCCCTCCTGCCCGAGCTGGGGCTCCTGGAGGGAAGGGGTTCCGACCCCACCGCGGCGTCCCGTGACCCCTCCCCCGTAGGAGTCAGCAGGGGGAAAGGGGCCCTGCCCGGAGCTTCCGGCGGCGGCTCGCCCTGTTGGGCCGCGGCCGCCCCATCACGGGGCCTGCTCCTCGGCCCCTGGCACCCTTGGCGGCCCGAGGGTGCTGGCGACGCGGGCTACGGAAGCCAGGAGGCTCCCCAGCGCTGCCCTTCGGGGAGCGGGCAGGGTCCTCTCCTGCCCGGTCGGGCTCAGCGGCGGGGTCGTCAGGCTGCGGGCTCAGTGACACGAGCAGGTGTAGTAACCAGAAGCAAACGAACGCACCCGAGAGCTTACCCGGTCTCCCTCTGCACACGCGTGGGGCTGCGGGCTGGCAGAGAGAGTGGGCGCTCGGGGGGATGCTCAGAATCGCCCCTGCAGGGCGGCTCGAGGGTCTGGGGTCTACGCACAGAAGGCGCGCCCTTGTGCCCACGCCTGAGATGTGAAGTTTCTGGGTGAGCGGGGTGCAAAGGGGAGAAGAGAGATGAGGGGAAGAGACGAAGGGCCAGGAAAGAAGTGGGCCTCCCGGGGCCTGCGGCGCGACTTTGCGTCTCCAGAAAAGACCGTCCTGGGGACTGAGCACCAACTGGACCCTTTCTGGAGCTGGGGGAACTGGCGCGTTTAGGAGATGTGAAGACGAGTAGCAAGGCCCGGGTGACTGTTCTGCTCCCCCAATTTCTGACAGTCTTTAACGCGAGGACACGTGGGGAGCCCCTTTTGGCTCCCCGGCTGGAATCTCAGCTTCCTCTGCGCGAAACTTCTCACGGCAGCTTCATCTGTTTGATGCCAAGGGCACTGGCTTGAGCAGCAGGCACAGCGCCGTGTCTCCTGAACCTTGAACACTATATATTGTCTCTCACGATGGACGTTCTGTGGAGAGAAGAGGACCTGCCTGCTGCTTCCAGAGAAGCCTGGGGGGGGGGGTGCCCGGAAGTTTCGATTCCCGAGCCGGGCCTGGGGCCTGCGCGCCTTTCCGGGGTCCCTGGGACTCCTTTCCCAGGGCGTGCGCTAGGCCGCGCCACTGACGGGTGGAAGAAACACTTGCTTTGTCAGCAGGAGGCTCAGTGCTTGGTGGCCCCTAAACTTGCGGGGAGAATGAGAAACCCCCAGACTTGTGAACTCGTGTCCGACCCCAGCCCTGCGCCCTGACCTCATGGGCTCCTTCGGCGGAGGCCTTCGGGGCGCGCCAGCGTCCGCATCGGGCCAGTTGCGTCAGTGCTCTGCCAAGGCCCTCCGCTTTCGGTGAACTGGGCCTTGAAGTTACGTTTCCAGTGCTCGCGGTGCGCGGGGACCAGCGGCGACAGCGGCTCTTTATTTTGCGAAGGTGGGAGATGCCTGCGACCGACGGTCCGCGGCGCCCCCCTCGGTCCCCCGCGAGCCCCGGGAAGTGTAAACAGTAAACAGCCTGTTGTGCCCACTGCACCCCGAATAGCAGTGGGGTTCTGGGCTCCCAGCTTCGGGTATAAAGTTGCAGTTGTGAAATTAGTCTCTGGCATGCGAAAAAATAGAGGGGTGCAGTTTTATGAAGATCGACTTTCCACGGGCTTAGCTCTGGACAGTCTCCAGGAAAGATATTTGCGTTTGTGTTTATAAGCTCACTCGGAAGCAAACCTCCAGTAAACGGCCTGACTGTGTTTCGAGTGCTTATTTCTGTTGCGAGCGGCGTGATGGGAACGTGCAGGCGCAGATGGGGAGCCTCGGGGGGCACGGGCTAAAGTTCGCATTTCCCGGTTGAAGTTTTCGATGCCTCTTTCCTGCACCCGTCGGCCCCTCGCCCGTCTGCCCACAACCCGCGGCTCCGCCGGCGGAAACGCCCCGGGCGACAGCGGTAATGGCTGTTCGGAGGAAGCTGGGCCCGCCCGGCCCCCGACCCCCTTCCCCTCCCTGACCTGCCAGGCGGGGTTACAGCCCCGCGCGCCCGCCGCGGCTTCTCAGCGCCGAGGAGGGGCGTGACGTCACAGCGACATTTAAGACGAGGCCCTCGGGGCCCCTCGCGGAGAAAATCAGCGGGAGGGGCGATGTGGCGAGCACACCAGGAAATGCCGGGGTCCCGGGACCTGGTGGCCCTGCAGGCCCGAGGGGGGGGGCGGTGCTCTAACGCGGGCACTCGGGGGCGCGAGCTCCTGTTCCAGTCGAGTGGAGCGCAGAAGGGGGGGTCCAGGAAGTGACCGCCCTGGGGCCTCAGCTCAGCCCTGGCGCAGACCTTCCCCCGGTCACAGACCCCTCGGAGCGTCCCCAGCGCGCCCCTCAGCCAGGCCGGCCCCGCCGCCCGCCCGACGCCTCCGGCCCGCGGCTCCGGCCCGCGCGCTCCCCGCCTCGCCTCTAGGACGCCCTGGTGCTGCCTCGGGGCTGGGGGGCGCTCAGGGAAAAGGGACCTCAGGCAGAAGAGAAGAGGGAAGGGGCTTCTCCTACTCTAGACGGTGCAGCGAGCCCCGGGGGTTCTGCAGACCCTGGAGGGAGGCTGCGAGCCCACAGCCAGCCTTCTGCGTCTCCTCGGCCCGCGCGCTTCGGGGAAGATGAAGGCAATGGCCCGGACAGTGCGCCCGGAAAACTCCTCACTAGACGGAAATCACAAACCACCGGGGCAAGTCCGTCTGGGGTTGTGTTTGAGCCGTGCAGGGAAGTGTGCTAGCTCCCCATCCGGCCTCCTCTGCGCGAACCAAAAGCCGGGGCCCGGCGAGCCCCCCACTGCCCGTGGCCGTCATTCGTTTTCGAACTGCAGCCCCGCAGGTCGCTCTGTCCTCAGTGTGACTTTTCAGCGAAGGGAGGAGGCGGGGGACAGACGTCTGGGCGCCCCACGGGGTCGGTTTCCATGGTCTCTCCTAGGCGGGGGCTTCTGAGCAGAGGGTCTGCAGAGGGTCCCCCTGACTCAGCCTCTCCTTCGCAGAAAAGCAATTCCTACAGAAAGTACAAAGAGCACTGTTTTTCGATTATGTTTTAAAGACAAAGTGATCCACGTTGCCTGTCTCCATGGTTTAACTAATTGGGTAGTTGCCCCCGTAGGGGAAACCCTCCCTGGGAAGTTTATAAGCTGGGATAAGTGAATGTCATCCCCCAAGTCCCCGACACGGGCCGCCCCACTAATTACTTACACGGGAGAGAAAGTGCCAACATCTGCTCGTGGCTGTCGCCTCGGCCGGCCCACCTGTCGCCCCCCTGCGGGAAAGCCCCTGTCTCCCAGAGCGTTTGGGGGGCGCAGAGCCAAGCTGCGTAGCGAGAGAGGGCGCGGGGCTTGCGGGAAGCTGCGCTTTAACCCGGGTGCTCGGCCGGGAAGACCCGGGGCTCGCTCTGTCCGGGCGGAAGTAGAAGGCGACCGCACTGTTACTTTTCCTTGACGATCGCGGACAAGAGTCCAGTTTGTAAAGGGGCGGATGATCGGAGGGGACGAGCGGGGCGCGTGCGGCTCGTCCCCGCCGGGTGCCCCGCTGATGGGGCCGCGGCCGAAGCCCGGGCCGTGACCCGCAGAGGCACCCCGCCTCCCCGCCTCGGGACTTGGCTCCTTTGGGGCACGCGCCGTGCGGGGCCGAGCGGTCCTCAAGCCGCAGGGGCTGCGGGCGCGGCCAGAGCTGCGGGGCGGGCGGGCGCGGGCTGTCGGAGCGCAGGGCCCGCGCGCCTTCCCCGCGCTGGGGCGGAAAGCGCAGGCTGCGCACGGCCCGCCGGCCTAGCGGGTGTTAGAGGAGAGGCTCCGGCCCGCGGACAGACCCGCAGGCAGTTGGGGCCCGCGGGCGGGGTGAGGCCCGCGGCACCTTGCCAGCTGCTGGGCCTGCGTCCCCCGGGTTTCAGCCCCGCCTCGCGGCCGACCCGCACGCCCGCGCCGCCGCAGGCCTTCTCCAGCCCCAGAGCGACCTCGGCCGAGCCGGGTCCTCGACGACCCGGCCCCTGCGCGCGCCGGGGGACCTGAGCTGTGGGGTGTTCCTCCAAAAGCCCCTCATCCCACCCCGGGGCGCCACCCGACGCGACGCACTGCTGGGCTTGGTGTGGGTAAGGTGCGGGCACCCACGCACCCCGGGCCTGGTGTGGAGCAGCCGGGGGCCCCTCGCGGGAGCCGGCGGTTTGCACCGCTCTGGGCAGGGACAAGGCGGGCAAGCGGACTCCACGCAGCAGGTCTCCCGCGGCGCCGGCGGCTGGAGGCGATAGCCCGGAGGTCGAGGCCCCTTCCACCCCGCACAGGCTTCCCGCCTCTTCCCCGGGAGCGCGGGGCAGGGAGGGCGAGGGAAGCCCGAGGCCGCGCCACAGCGGGGCGCAGGTCCCGGCCAGTCCTCGACCTGCGGTCCCAGGCCCGCGCGCGGGTCTGGGCGCCCGCACTGGCCCTGCTCGGGCTCCGAGCGCCCCCTGCCGCCCGCAGCCGCCTCTCGCCGCGCCTCCGACTGCGGGAGGCCTGGGCCCGCCTCGCCCGGGCCTTCCCGGGCCTTCCCTGGGAAGGGGGCTCCGAGGGAGAGGTCCCGGGGGGCCGCGCCGCTGCAGTGGGTCCCCGCGGGGCCCGCCTCCTGTCTTCACGCCCGGCAACCTCCCCAGGGGCCAGGCAGGAATAGTCTGGTCGTGAGGTCCGGTGGAGAGACCGCCTCAGACCCGGGGCACAGACCTGGACGTTTTGGTGCCTGGAGCCAGGGGTGACGGGTCCGAGAGCCAGCCACTGACTGCATTCCTTCCAGGCGACCCTTTAATTGATGTGCACATTACAGAAGAAGCAGGGCCGCTTCGTCCAGTGAATTACACCGGGGAGAAGCCAAGGAATGTATTTACTGGCAGCCAGATTTGCCAATAAAAGTTGCAAATGAAGACTGCTGGTTTCCAGGAAAATGTACTTCTGTTTTTTAACCACTCCTTAGTCTTAATTATGAAAACCTGAACCCCCAAAGAACCGGCTAGAGAAGAGGACCATTGAGCGGCAGGGGGCGGCTGCCGGTGCGGTCTCACCCCCCACGCGCGTTTACACGCCCCAGAGACGCCGCAGGACGACTGCGGCTGCGCCCACGGAGGAACTTGCCAATATTTACATACACTGTAGACACAGACACGGGCTAGACGCTGGCCGGCAGAGGTATGCATTCGGATTAGCGCTATTTAGTTTGGAAGCAAAGATATAAGAAAAGATAAACTATGGCAAATAGAGAGGCAAATTTCCACAGAATATTAAATAGAAAAAATCTATGAGAGGAAAAGGGGCCCTTGCTCTGTAGAATGTAGTTTTGGCTGCCCTCATATTTTTTAAGGCCAGTAGTTGACTAGAGTTAAACTATAAATAGGCCAACAGGCAAACCAACCAAGAATTGACTTTGATGGAGGCCCCCTTTTGCTTGGGGTCACAGAGACCCCAGTTGGGATTAGGAAATCTCTGCCCTCACCAGCGGGGCAGCTCCCTGTTCTCCCCAAAGCTGGACCCTCCTGCAGACACCTGGGTAGGGGCAGGGTGCGAACACTCACCGGGGGCGAACTTGTTTGATGTTGCATTTCTCTGGTCTCAACCTCAGACCCTTAAACAATAATAACAAGGCAGGTGGAACGCCCATGTTATCATTCTGCCGAATGCTTTAATAGTCATTTCATTTAATCCTCACGAGGTCCCTGATATGGGTACTGTTATCTGCATCTTATACGGAGGAAACTGTAGCTTAGAGAGTAAGAGCTTGCCCAGGGTCACACAGCCCTCAGTTTACTTCACGGTATCACATGGGATCGTTGATGTGCCATTAAGAGCAGGAAAAGTTAAACTGTTAAGCACCAGCAGAGGTCTCATCTCCATTTCGATGTTAAAATATGCATTTCAGACCAACGATACATTGACTAACCCAATTAACCCACAAATGCATGGAAGCTGTCTTTAAGTTCAACATTATTCTAACAGCCAGGTATAGAGCAGCATACCCGTTGCTGGACATCTTTGTAAATACTGATAGCCACCTACATCAATGCTTGGATCTACTGTGTGTGTGTAAATATACTTGACCTGCACTGGGCTGGTATATTAGCACACATGTTCCAGAGATGCTGGCAGTAGTGATAGGAGGGGAAGCAATATAAGTACATGGACAGGAAAATGCTATGCATGTGGGCAGGGACATTTCTATGTAAAGGAGTAGAGGTCCCACGGCGGGGCTGACGCAGGTGCTCTCATTTTGAATGACATCTGAGGGCTCCTCTCCTGGGCTTCCTTTCTACTGAGCTGTCCCAAGGAGGTTCTCCAGGAAATACAGCCAGTGGGAGAAGAGATGATCTTCCCTGCCCCTGCCCCCATGCTGGACCTGCCCCTGTTTGCAGCCTCTGCCCCTGTTTTCAGAGGAACTGGACAGAGGACCCTGCGGGCTAGGAAAGCTTGGACGCTGCAAGAGAACATGAGCATTTCCACTGTCTTCTCGCGCGATTCGGGAGGAAGGAGGCTGAGGGGAACTGGGCAGCAGAAGGTGGGTTTCAGGCTTGGATAACTTGCAGGACCCTGTGAGGGACTGTTTGGCAGTCATGGGACTCATGTTTTTCATGTCACAGAGAGGGAAACTGAGGATCCCTTGAAGACAGCTGATCTGAGGTCTCCCACTTCTTAAGTGGAGGCTGCCCCCAGGACTGGCCGTGTCTCGTCCAGCCTTCCCTCCGCACGTCGCCCTAGCCCCTCAGCCTGAGTCCCTCCAAGGCCCTGGTGTCCAGTGCAGCGGGGGCCTTTGCCATGTGTCCTGTGGGGGGGGGTGGAGGCAAGGAGAGGGGTGGGGACTTTTCTCTTTCTAGGAATCCCATCCCTGCCCATCTGGACTTGGTCTGAGCCTAGAAGATAGATCCGAAGTCCAGCAGTAAGATAGGAAGGCGGCCTGAGGCACAGGCCAGAGGCAGACCTGAGACCTCAGCCAGGCCTAGGGGGGCGGGCAGGGGGGCTGCCTCTCCCACCCAAGGGGCTCTGCTCCCTCAGGGGACAGGACAACATCATGTCTTGGGCCCCTCAGAGGTGCCCGGGGGAGCCCTCTGTGCCAGGATTTCTAGCGTCCTCCCAGGAAGAGCCTGGCGTGCCCAGTCGCAGCCAGTGGGTCTCCTCAGCTGGTGGCCACAGCAGGCAGTAGGCTCCATGAGCCAGACTCCCCCAGGACTGCCCGAGCCCTGCCAGCCGTGGCGACAGTCTGGGACTGTCCTGCTTCTCTTCAAGACCAGCCATTGTGGGCGTCTGGTCTGCTTTGTTTGTCCCCACAGCGAGTGGAGGAAGGTTCTTTTAAAGGCTGGGCTGCTGTGTTCACACACGTAATCCCGACCCAGGGCCTTGTTTAGTCTATCTCGCTGACGTCCTTCCTGAACAGATGGGAAAAGGAAACGATTCTCTTAGCCATTTTTGCCTTCACTGTGCCCCAGCCCATCCATCATTTTCTCACCCACTGTCCCTGGGACAGCCGGGTCTGCTGGCTGCCCAGCGGCGGCGAGTCCCCGGGGCAGCGAGCGGGAGAGGCCACCGCCCGCCCGCCCTCGCGACTCCTTCTCCTCTGACACAAAGGTTTACATTGTGGGACGTGCCCATGACGAAACAGGCCCCAGATTAGATAAGGGTAAGTGACACTTTTATAAGGTGTTGGTATCGGCTTAGGAGGCATTCTCTCTATTTGTGAGTGTGGTTGTAATAACAGTTTGTTTTTCTACTTCTCTCTCTTCTAACGTAGACAACATATGGACACACTGTGGCTCAGCAGGAGGAGGACCACTCATTGCCCAAAGGGGGCGAAATTAGTCACTTGCCAAGAAAGAGCAAGTTGCTAAAGGTTGCTGACTCCTGGGCGCTGGCCCAGCCCCGGCGGCCGACCGCGTGGTAATTCCTCCGAGCCGAGCCGTCCTGAGGAACACCCGGCGTGGTCTTCATTGTCTGCCTTTATGGGCGCTTGCTATCAGAGATCATTGTTAGGTGTGTTTGCTTTAGGAAGGTGCCCGTCCAAAGGCGGAACGTACCCTGGGAAAATGTTTTGGGAGGAGTCGGGCAGGGTTTACATAATAGGAAAACAGACGGGGCTCCACCCTCTCCGCATCGAGGCAGACAGTCCCACATTTTGTTTCATACCAGCCACATTGTCTACTGTCTGCTGGAAGGAGGTTAGATTTCTAGTAAACACCACTGCCATCAATGTCAACTGTTTTCCTGGACTTGTTTCAGATGTAGATCCCGACGCTTTGCCCACGCTAGTTTGTCTTTGGATAGTTTAAAACAGGGCGAATGCACTGCAATAACATTTCCCTTTACTTTTAAGTGCATTTAGGAAAACGTGTGTTTTATATTTCCCCGTAGTTTGACTTTCCCTTGATTACGCATTAACTGGAGGAAAACAAACTTGTTTTGCTTGCTCTTGCCCCCCCCCCCCCCCCCCCGCAGGCTTGCATGCCGGCTTTCCTGTGAGATCTATACAGCTTTGCTGATTTCAGGGAGATTCAATCATCAGATAGTGTTGACAGTCTATCGTAAATCTCACACAAAGAGAGTTGGACTTTGTTTTCTGACTGCCAAACATTTTCCAAGTAGGTATTTAGAACCCAGAAAGTGTCCCTTAGTGGATCAAAGAAATATTCAATACAGGTCGAGCACTGGATTCAAAGTTTTTGGCAATGTCCCTTTAAAAACAAATGTCTCTGATGTGCCCACATCTGCTTTTCCAATATTAGCATAACTTTCAGTTTTATCTACCAAACAAATACTGTAAAGTGTCTCTGTTCAGTGGGAAAAAAATGACGGATGCATAATTTGCCTTTCTCTTAGGAAAAGGTTGAATGCTGAATAATTCACTGTAATGTAAGTCTTGATAGATTCCATTCACCCTCCCCCACGGTGCCCGCTTCTGCCTGCTTGATATTGTAGCTGAAATTTGAAGTTAGCTGGGTGCGGGGGCGTGGGAGAGAGCGTGGAGCCGGCGTCAGGAAGGAGATCACACCCAGGACCAAAATTTTGAAGAAAAAGTTTGATGGCTCTTTTACTGATACCACTTTCTCTTAGAAAGCATAATCGTTGTGGGTATGAATTCTTTCATATTTTGAAGGGCTTTTTAATGATTATATGTGGCAAAGAGTCACCGGGGTACTGCAGGGAGGCTCCCCTCGTCCACTGGCTGGGTGCAGTCGGAAGCCCTGCTGGGAGCCCGGGGCTGTGCCTGGGAGACAGAGATGGAGTCTGTCTGCTGGCTGGATTTGTGTGTTTGTGCGTGCAGAGGGGTAGGGTTGTTTTTGTTCAGACGTGTCCTCTCTGTTTTTGTTCTTTTTTAAAAGATACAGGAGCTTCCTAACACTTCAGTGCAAATTGCTTCTACAGCATGCATTTTCCTTCATTAGAGACACTGTGCCCCTGGGGAGGGGAAGGAAGAGGGGTGCAAAGAGAAGGCCACAGATGCAGGAGAATGCTGAGGAGGCCACACCCCTTCACCCCTTTTCTGCAGCAGGCCAGTTTGGGATCCCGCAAGCGCAGGGCATGGCATGGATGCCACTGAAACTGAGTGTTTGGAGCAGCTGCTGCAGCGTGAAGCCAGGCCTCCTGTTGGGGACAGAGGAAAGTCAGAGAAGGAGGCCCCGCTGTCCAGCTGCCCCGCCCAACCCAGGCACAGGGGCAGTATTGGTACTAATGTTCAGGAACCTTCTGGGGGCCCTCCCACCAGAGGGGGAGTAAAGCATGTGGGAAAGGTGGTCCTGGGAGGAGAAGCTGTCACAACTGCTGGGGGGCAGGAGCCCACCTGCCTGGCCTTCCCTGTCCGTGTCCCTGTCCCTGGGCCGGTCCGCCTGGGAGGAGGGGCCGCGCCACCACCTCCAGCCGCTGGGCCGACCTCTCGGAGCCCAGTGCGTCTGCTCTCTGAGAACATTTCCACCTCTCTGCGGAGCACACGTCTGCGTGGCCCCTTCTGCCCACGTATGGCATACACACCAAAGGCCATAGCTCTTTCTGAAGTGGAACCTAAATAATAGTCCGGATGAAGTGTGGCAGGATGCCTGTGAGGTAAACAGCCTTCTCCCAGTTACCTCAATGGAACGACATGGCCGGGCCCTGCTAGCAGAGCCCGACAGAAACTAAACCTCCCTCCAGTCGGGGAGGCACCAGGCGCACAGTGGGGCCCTGGCTGGCTCAGGGCCCCTAGCACTAGGCCGCACACTGCCAGGCGCAGGAGCTCCGAGCATCCCCAGGATGTCTAGCTTGAGGTGCTCAGCTGTGCCTCAGTTTACCTTGTTTTCAAAGGAAAGAATATTATCTGTCTCTTACTTAACTTAAAAGTTAGAGGAGGGATTTTTATGAGATAATCTTTGTGGCGAACCTTGGGAATGCTTTTGAAAAAGGAATCTGGGTATATCCAGGGAATTAAGGAATCACGGCTATAGATAGTAAGGGAAAGAGCATACTGGTTCCAGTTAGCGCCCTCACTGGAGTTCCGGTTTCCACCCTGACCAGCACACGCTGGAAGCAGTTGGGTGTTAAAGTCTGATTCTGCTGAGAGAGGGAGCTGCAAATAAAGAGACTTAGAGCATCTTGGAGAAATGGGTCTGGCTGGAGTGGCCCAAGGAAACACTTGTTGGCAGCGGTTTGTGTGTGAACCCGCTAGCTGAGCTTCAGAAGTTGTTACCGTGGGAAACTAAGGGAGCTATGCAGTCTGGGGAAAACATCCGTACGTGTTACATTGCAGTTGAGATTCTGACTTGTAAATAAACATACATACATCACGTAGTCTACCCTAGTGTGAATTGGGTTTTAAACACAAGTGAGGATTTCAATAGTGCAGACTCCATAGGAAAAGCTTTTTGAAGAAACTTTTTGAAACAAAGTTGATGTCCATTAATGAGAAGATCAATAAATGAGATCACAAACAATCATAACCATGAGGCCCTTCCAGAGAATGACATGACCCACCTACTGATGGGCCTTTTCAGACAAAGAATGTCAAAGAGAATAGAGAGTGTGAATGATGGTGAGGGAGGTGGGAAGATTTTTTTTTAATCTAACCATTTCTTTAATGTATGATTATACAGGTTTCTATTTATTTACTTAAAAAAATATGTCTTTATTGATTTCAGAGAGAGGAAGGGAGAGGGAGAGAGAGAGAGAGAAACATCAGTGATGAGAGTCATTGACCAGCTGCGCCCTGCACGCCCTCGACTGGGGACGAGCCTGCAACCCGGGCATGTGCCCTGACTGGGAATCGAACTGTGACCTCCTGGATCCTAGGTCAATGCTCAACCGCTGAGCCAAGCCCGGCCAGGTGATTATACAGGTTTTTAAATTATAAAGTGGGAAAACAGAATTTGGAAAAGCATCATTTTTTATTTGGGACATCACTGGCAGCCTCTCTGGAAAGTCCAGCTGGCAGCTGGGCCTGGAATTTCCCGGTGAGCAGGTGTGGGACAGGCAGGGGGGCTCCTGCGGAGTGCGGGAAGGGAAAGAGGCGGGTGTGGGCGGGAGAAGAGGTGGAAGTGGCCTGAAGTGATTTGGCGAGAGGAAGAGATAAACAAGGGGCCTGAAGCCCCTGGGAAGGCAAAGAGGAAAGCCTCAGCTACTCCCAGTACCCTAGGCATTGAGTTTCACATAAAGCCCTTTATCTCTCTCGGCTCTGATGTTATCACACCTTTAAAATGGTAAATCGTTTATATAACATTTGCTGATTCACCAAATGAAGGCACTGCGAATTGACGTGAAGACTGGGAGGAGTAGCTCAGGGGAGCAATCTTGGGAAAGGATTGATTTCCCGCTCATTTTGCATGAATCTTATCTGTTGGGCTTGTGTGGGGGGAGGTGTGGGAAGGGGGGAAGGCTGGGTGCTGTGAAAGGGGGTAGGTGAAGGAGAGAGCTGAGCTGATCGCTTATGGGCTGTTCTTGGCTGGAATGTGTGTGTGTGTGTGTGTGTGTGTGTGTGTGTGTGTGTGTGTGTGTGTTTGGGTGCCTGGGAAGCTCCGGGGCAAATGGCTCTGCCTCCCAGTGAGGGAAGGATTTTCATGAGGACTCAGTGTCTTGGCAAACTTCACTCTGTGCTGTTACCTGGGGAGGAAGAGCCCTGCTCTTAGGTGAACTCAGCCTGAGACGAGTAGAGGTTCTGAGACTAGAAAAGGGCCAGAAGGAGCAAGAAGTTTGCTGTGTTCAGCAAGGGCTGGCAGTTCCTGTTGCCCTTTAGCATTTATGGGAAAGAGATTATTAAAATATCCACAACCAGCTTGTTTTAGACGTACTTAATGTGCCCAAAGATGTTTTATATGGAGTTAAAAATTAAAGGTGGGTTCCACATTTTACACTTATCTGTTGCAACTTTATGTCATGGGTTTTTATGTACTGATGCTAAGTGTTCTCTCATGAGTCCCAATAAACTAGAATGGGACCTCAGTTTTGAAGATGGAAGTTATTTCTGGACTCCATAAGAATATATTAACAGAAGTTATTTCCTAATTTCCCGTAGTCCCCTTCCCTCATCTGGCTTTTTATTTTTATTTTTATTTTTCCTCCGGGAGTCCAGGCTGTGGGTCCTTCAATGCCGCCTCGGCCAGGACTGTGGTGGATCGCTACTGCCATCTAGTGGCAAAAATGAGACGTGCACGCAGGGGCCTCAGAAGCCAAGGCCGGGTCACACCAGCAAGGTGAGAAGGCCTGTTTGCCAAGTATGAGTCCTTGAACTTTATGACTAAATATTCGCCAGACAAGAGCCTTCCCAGTGGTTTTCAATGGCAGTGTAACCACATGGGCTTTACTGCTGGGCTCTTAGACTGACTCCAGCTCATTAAAGGAGCAGCTGCATCTCAGTGTCAAATTAGGGCCTGTTTCCCTATGGTGGGCAGAAAACCATAAATGAACTTGAATTGCATTGCTTTCTACTCTGGCCCATCCATCTCCAAATCCAAGTGTACGCATGAGAGGCAACTAAGCAAACATTCAGGACACGCGGTGGGTTCTGCATGTTCCCTAAAGCGCCCCACCCCAGGCACCTGCTGGAGAGTCTCAGCGGAGTGACAGCCCTCACCGAGCTGAGCAGGGCCGCAGCCTGAGCTCAGAGCACACCTGACAAGGCTGCTGTGCAGGACGTGGGCACTGAGACCCAGGTAGAGCCAGTCACCCTGGCCAGGCTGTGCCCCACAGGGGCGGCCCCAAGGCATCCCAGGGAATGAAGCAGCTGCTGGGCAGCCACTCCTTGGGGAGCCCCCCCTTCAACCAGCTGATATTTCTATCTGTCCTGGCAGATGTGTTACCTAAAGATCCAGCCCTTGGAAAAACCTCAACTATGGTTCAAATGAGAGGCCATGGGTGGCCAGATGAGTTTATTTAAATAATTAATAGAGTGATTAATATTTGAGAATAATATCGATATATTAATGAAATAATTTAAATAAAACAAAACATCATAACTGTCTTGAATAATCCCCTGGAATTGTGGGAGGCGCCCCCCCACCTATAAATGCATGAACTTAGTCCTGGCCTTCGGTTCATGGGACACAGCGTCCTCAGCAGTGTTTGTCCTCAGCAGTGGTGTCCCCAGCAGTGCGTGTCCTCAGCAGTGGTGTCCCCAGCAGTGGTGTCCTCAGCAGTGTTTCTGTCAGCTCTCCTGCGGCTCCTCCCTTTCTCCTCTGCTTGGCCCAGGCAGAAGCGCTTGCGGGGGCGCACAGAGCTTTCAGCCCTGGGGCAGCAGGTGCTTGCAGGTGCTGGTGATGGTGTGTGTGACTGAGTCTCCCCTGGGAGAAGGCTGGGCTTCTGTTGCCAGGTTTCCAGGTACATTCTGAATTTTCACTTCTAAGTCCCAGTGCTTGATTCAGTAGTGAGAGACCGACTTCCATGCTGACTGCCCCCTCCCAACCCTGGTGGACCCTGTTTGCATTATGAGGCGGGAGCCTGGGACACAGGAGAGCCTGGTGGAAGGCGCCAGGTGCCAGGTAGAGACACTCCTGGGTATTGCGTGGTGGGGTGAACCCGGGCATCTGCACCCAGGGATGTGGCTATCTCCCCGCAGACCCTCCCTGCCCAAGCGTTGCCTGCGTGAATTACATAAAAAGTCTTCGTGAGCCAGGGAAAGCGTGTAACTTGTTCTGGAAGAACATAAAGTCCGTTGTTTTCCTTTGGCTGTGGGTTACTCTCGGCTCAGGTTGTCTATTAAGAACTCTCACCACTTTGTCTCATTTCCACAGCAAATGTTCCACGGTCTCCAGGGAGGCAGCTTTTAGACAACAGGATTCCAGCGCTTTCGTGAAGGAGGAGAACATTGGGCTCTCTTTCCCCAACTTTTAAAAAGGGCTTTTATTAAGGGCTAGGCCTTGACCAGTTCCCTTGTTTCCTATACATTTAGAATTATGTAGAATTCATAGCACAGCCTGCAAGCTTACTTTTAAGCCAGAAGCCCTCAGGCGCATTCAAAGGGGCACCTCAAATGCAGGCGCTTCCCCAGCTTCATCCTGTTTTCACCTTGGTAGACTTACGACTTTCGGGAAGGATGGGCCTGACTCGGCAGAGGTCTTACCAGGGAGTCCCAGCAGGACCACAAGGTCTCTGGTGGCCTACGAGGCGCTCGGCAGGCAGGCTAAGCCGCCGCGGGAAAGCCGGTATCTCAGTTACCCTACACTAGTCAGCAATTTCTTACTTGGCCAGTCATTTTTTTGCCTTTGTCTGGCTTTTTTCTTTTTTTTGAAAACAGCAAAACAAAAACATTAAAAAGAAATCAGATCACACACATACACACACGCGCACACGTGAACACACACACAGGTCTGCATCGCCCTTGGCGACCAGGCAGGTCCGAGTGGCAGCAAAGTGAGTGCCACCTGGCGAGGGAACGCGTGCTTTTCCTGCAGTGACAGCCAGTGCCCCGGGAACCCGCTCTTGTTAAAACTCCAAAGGAAGAAAGAAAACCCTCCAGCACCCCCATGGTTGCTTCTTCCCCAAAGGAAAGCCGCTTCATTTTCTTTGTCTTGTCCCCTTTTGCCCTCTGGGGAATGGCCAGGACGGTCTCCTTGGCCAGTCGCGGGGCAGGTGAGGAAGGGACAACGAGGACTGGGTAAGGCGCCTACCTGGACTTCCTCCCTGCGAAGCAGGACTCGGGTCTGGCGTGCCTTCCGAGGCCAGCTCCTCTGGACACAGACGGCAGGGGCTGGCGTCCTTTGGTTTGGCCACAAGATGTGTACAAACACAGCAGGTTGCCACGGCGCCCAGTTCATCGGAGAAGTTCGTGGGGTGAGAGCAGCCTCGCCGGGCTTCCAGGAAACTCACTCAAGGAGACGGGAGACAGAGCTCCCCCCGGAACATGCAGCCGAGAAGGCGGTGTTTGTACCTGTTTCTCTTGTGCCCATTGTGTGCTTGCACGAGCCAACTGAAGTCCCTGCGTATCGCTTCGCTCCTTGCATATATTCCGCACAACCCTCAAAACCGCCCAAGGATCTTGTCATCAGTTCAAAGGAAACTGTGCTCTTCCAGCTGTAAATGCATCTCTTTGTAGCTGTTGGAGCGGGCGCGTCACGGAACGAGCGTGCTGCACCTGGGGCGGGAGCCTGATCGTAAAGGCTTTTTTAGGCATGTATTTTCCACTGAATAGACTGTAAAGTCAGAGTTATTTGGCTGTAACCTACTCATGGGCTGACTCTAGAAGCGTGCACTTTTTCAAAGACCGAACGAAACCAGTCTTGCTGAAGGCTGTGCGCGTGCTGGTGTGGAGGGCACCGGGCGCGCGCTGGAGAGAACGCCTTCCCTCTGAGTGAGCCTGGCCGCCCTGGCCGCTCTGAGACTGCCCGACGGTCGAACTGCAGCAGCTGACGTGTCTGGGAGCTTGGTCCTGGGGACCGAGCAGCTCCTCCATGCCAGTGACGTCAGCAGGAGCGGTAATGCCCGGCCAGGCCACCAGGCTGTGGTGACACAGCTGGGACAAAGCCAACCCAGGCCCCATCAAGAAAAGATCTAGATTCTTTAGAGAAAAGGGTGACGCTGCAATGTCTGAAAGAATGTCTGAGGCCAGCAGCAGGTTTTACGGGGCAATGGCAGTTGCCCTTGATTGTCAGGCTGCTTCATACCCAGCAGGTCTCCACTGTAAACGGGCTCCGACAGGAACGGCATTCAGAGCAAGAGCCAAGACGTGAATCGTTTCTCCCTTCTAGGCCATCAATTGGTTGTTTCAGCCAGGAATTGGGAGAAAGCTTTGCTGAAGGCAGGAGTGAAAGGGCTCACAGGTAGTGCTGAGCCGGCAGGGCACGCACAGGGCTGAGCGGGCAGGGCACGCACGGGGCTGAGCGGGCAGGGCACGCACGGGGCTGAGCCGGCAGGGCACGCACGGGGCTGAGCGGGCAGGGCACGCACGGGGCTGAGCGGGCAGGGCACGCACGGGGCTGAGCCGGCAGGGCACGCACGGGGCTGAGCGGGCAGGGCACGCACGGGGCTGAGCCGGCAGGGCACGCACGGGGCTGAGCGGGCAGGGCACGCACGGGGCTGAGCCGGCAGGGCACGCACAGGGCTGAGCCGGCAGGGCACGCACGGGGCTGAGCGGGCAGGGCACGCACGGGGCTGAGCCGGCAGGGCACGCACGGGGCTGAGCGGGCAGGGCACGCACGGGGCTGAGCGGGCAGGGCACGCACAGGGCTGAGCCGGCAGGGCACGCACGGGGCTGAGCCGGCAGGGCACGCACGGGGCTGAGCGGGCAGGGCACGCACAGACGCACGGGGCTGAGCGGGCAGGGCACGCACGGGGCTGAGCGGGCAGGGCACGCACGGGGCTGAGCCGGCAGGGCACGCACGGGGCTGAGCGGGCAGGGCACGCACGGGGCTGAGCCGGCAGGGCACGCACGGGGCTGAGCGGGCAGGGCACGCACGGGGCTGAGCCGGCAGGGCACGCACGGGGCTGAGCGGGCAGGGCACGCACGGGGCTGAGCGGGCAGGGCACGCACGGGGCTGAGCGGGCAGGGCACGCACGGGGCTGAGCGGGCAGGGCACGCACGGGGCTGAGCCGGCAGGGCACGCACGGGGCTGAGCCGGCAGGGCACGCACGGGGCTGAGCCGGCAGGGCACGCACAGGGCTGAGCCGGCAGGCTCACTGCTGCGGCCCAGGTCTCCCTGCGCTCTCAGCAAGGGCCCGCGCTGCTTCCAGGC
Organism: Miniopterus schreibersii; assembly: GCF_964146895.1. Taxonomy (NCBI): domain Eukaryota; kingdom Metazoa; phylum Chordata; class Mammalia; order Chiroptera; family Miniopteridae; genus Miniopterus; species Miniopterus schreibersii. The sequence continues at coordinate 81,736,114 of NC_138109.1, read as the reverse complement.
CCCAGCCGGTGCTCAGGCGCAGGGCGGCCTGTCACCTCCCTGTTCTACTCCAAGAGGACTCTCTCCAAGGAAACTTGGCTCATCACTGCCCCAGGACAATACAGCTGATTCTCACTATCACGGGTGCCCTGTAACGTCACCACAAACTGCATTCGCGAATGAGGGACCACTGCTCCTGGGGGAGGCACGAGCTTGGGTTCTGTGGGCCTCTGGTTACGTTTTCATTAGTCGATCAATACCTGCCTTCACTTTATGTGTGTTTCTGTGCGGACACCTCACTTACTATGCAGCTGATTCAGTGCCACGGACCTCATGGCTGACAGCACTGCAGCTCAGGCCTGAGTGGTGCTCATTTAACACAGGTGTTGGCTCCTTGAGGCACATCACAACCTTCCTGCCCTTAGGGACACTAGCCAGCACTGCAGTGCTCTCTGTGGGGCCATTAAACAGCAAAATCACCACCAAAAAGCACAAAACTGCAAAGACTGGGAGCCAACTAGACCACGAACAGGACACTCATTTGCAGTGTGAGAGCTGAGCGAGGAGGCGGAACGTGTAGGGCGACTTAAACTTTTCACTGCTCTGCACATGTCCACGAATGACCGTAGGAACAACGAGAGCATTGACTATGGGTTACAACTAACTTCTAGCCAGTAAAAGAATTTGCAAATATGGAATCTGCGAATAACGATTATCAACTATTTATTGATAAATTCAACGTACATTGTTAAGATCTGTTGATTCCAGCTCAGCTGGCATGGCTCAGTGGTTGAACGTTGACCTGTGAACCAGGAGGTCACTGGTTTGATTCCCGGTCAGGACACATGCCCAGGTTCGGGTTTGACCCCTAGTAGGGGGCGTGCAGGAGGCAGCTGATCGATAATTCTCTCTCATCATTGAAGTTTCTGTCTCTCGCTCCCTTTCTCTTCCTCTCTCTGAAATCAATAAAAACATATTAAGAAAATCTGTTGATTCTGGATAATGATTGTTATATTATCTAGGAATTTAAGTTTTGTTCGTATCTAATGTCAAAACAAAATTAATTCACATTTAAAAAAATTAACTACATTTATAACAGTTTTGTTAATAAAGACTCATTATTTTAAAAATAGCTCTTTACCCTTCTTTCGTCTAGAAGTTAATGATTCCTTTCTGTCTTGTCTTTCTACACCCATCAAAAAAGATCACTCATCAAACACCCTCTGCAATCTGGATCTGACTGGCCCTGGTGTTGGCCACCTCTGCCAGGCACCAGTGATAGAGTTTGGGGATGTTCTAAGGAGTAGAACCCCATCATTGTTGAACTATTGAATATGAGTGTATTCAATATACTAGAAGGATGGGTTATTTCACTTGGAGCTGGTGTTTTTGACCTTTAGAGCTCTAGTAGGAAAACATTTTAAGTAAAGGATCACTTTCAAGTGTCCTTTCATATTTTCATGATAAAGAAGCCTTCCCAGTTTTCTCCAAAGAGAGATGCTGAAGCTGTCCCTCTAGGGCACATTTCCTAAAGTGGTTATGCAATTGGATACATTTCGGAAATTCTGAGCAAAGTCAAACGTGTTCCTCTACTGCAGGCCTTCTCAGAGTCTTTAGCTGCTAAAATACATTTTAAAATTCCACATGGTGGTCCATGGAATTATCTCAGACCAGTGTTGTCTGGCCGCCCTCTTGGGAAACACTGCTGTGGAGACTGGAGGTGGATAGAACATGGGGTGTATCTGCAGCCCGGGAGCTGTGCTGGCGTGTGGGCTCCCACGGCTCCCCCTGTGGGCAGATGGCAGTGGTGGGGGACAGACCACCACAGACTGAAGCAGCCTCTCTTGTCTTGGGTAAATGAAGTGGTGCCCCCTCCTTCCCTCTCAGTGCTGCTGGGGAGCTGTGTCCTGGCTTCGGGATACTGACGTGGACACCTTGTGCGAGGAGCACTTATTGAACAACTGTGAGAGGCTGCACAAGGGTGGGTAATGCAAAGGTGAGGGGCCTGGAGTTGCCAAGAGAAAAGAGGAACTGTAGTGACTCCCCTTGAATCTTGGTTTTCACGCTGCACCAATAGTCACCTCAGCCTTAGTCCCCAAACAAGCATTTCCGGCGGCCCGCAGGCCTGCTCGTGCTCCCGGCGACCACGGGGCGCTGGTCCCCGCCGTGTTATTGCTGGAGCACTGGACCTTTCCTCTCCTTTCGCGTCTCTTACGTAGACAGCGGCACGTGCACAACTGGGTGATGCTAAAACTTTTAGAAACTCTCAACATCCCTCTTGTTTTGTGCAATTGAAGCTCAGTGTTGGGATCTCCGTGCACGAAGAAAGTACAGAAACCTTCTTACTAAGCATCAAGTGTGTGTCCCGCGTGTGGGGTATAGGAATAGTGTCAACGAGATTTGGTGCCTGTCTCTCTTGAAGTTCTTGCATTTATAATTAAACAGGAACAGTGACAGCCACCAGCTCTCGAACTCCCCCTCTGTCCCAGCGCTGGCTTTCCGGGCTGGCTCCGAGCGGAGACTGGCGTTGCTGGCCTGCTTGGGCAGGCGCTCTGAATGGAGCTGTGATTGTTGGGGTTGAAATGAAAGCGGCAGTGAAGCTCCCGGGCATGCCCGGCTGCGCTGAGACACAGGGAAACTACCTGTCTCGCCCATTCTGACCGTCACGCGGGCGGCGCCGGCTCCTTACTCACCTTTGTCTCCTCAGACGTGTGCGCGATAAACGTTAAGTGGTGGTGAGGAGATGACCGCTGACCACACCGCAAAGCGGAGTAGCTATGGTGGTCACTTTTGTACTCCTGGTTTTTAGAATCATTTCTCTTCTTGGCTGTCTTGCGAACGAATGCCACATGCGCACCGACATGAAGGACCGGTCAGGCTGCGGGCCAGAGGCAGGCACTGGCTTTATCCCCCTCGTTCGGCCGCCAGCATCTTGGGGTGACATGCTGCCTGGAAAACGGCCTCACTGTCCATTTATTTCATGTTGTGTATTGGCAACTGTCCTGGACCATTACAAATTCTTACGATAGGTTTAATGACAAAAATGCTCTGCTGTGCGTGTGTTTCGCTGGAGGAATTTTCATGGTATTTGGGGCATGCGAGGCCCCGTAGGAAGGAGACAGCTTTAGGATGTGTGGATGGACCCTTCTAGCAGGTCTACAGTCTGTGCTGTTTCCACAAAGGCTGCTTAGCTTGAGCTCCCCCCCGGGGCCTGACTCTGAGCCGTGGCCACGCCTGCCCGCGGCGCCGGGACAGAGGCTGCAGAGTGGCCCCTGGGCCAGCAGGAGCCAACTGCTAGTCAGGGGAGCAGGGGCTGCGTTTTACAGTCGCCGTCTTCACTTGCTCATAGCTTTCCGCCAAATTCTTTGGGGCTGAAACCTCTTGCCTGGTGCCAGGCCATGCATGCCCAAAGGTACATTTTTGGGGAGTGTCTGCCAGGGCTATAAGCCTTTCCTGAGTCAATGAAAAAAGAAATCCTTCTTTTGAATTGGTTGGCTCCCTTTCACCAGTTATTCAAAATTTAACCCAGCCACACAAGGGGTGCTCTCTCTCTGTCTCCTTCTCTCACACCTGCACACTCACACACCCCAACACATGTACACACTCACACCCAACACACACACACTCACACACACACACAGTCACACACGGGGCCTACACGCTCAGCCTGGCTGGTACAAACCCTGAATCGAGGGGTCATTTTTCGCTTGGGGGAAAGAAAGACTGTGCGAGGCTGCATGTATGTAACAGGAAAGGGGGATGGGGAGAGACAAGCTCCTCAGGCCTTGGGGATTTGTAAGCATGAACACACGCACTCACATACCCGCTGCTTTAATCCGGAGTACGAACCAAAGCAGAGGGGCCTGTGCAGGCCTCGCTAGGGCACCGGCGGGAGTGAAGGCTGACCCCTCAGTCGCGTTCATTCGACAGTTTGGTCTCTCGTCAGGAACGATGTTACTCAGGCTTCTCCCCACGCTGACCTCTGTCCTGCCTTCTCTGGTCACAGAGAACAACATTAGTGCCCTGGGGAAAGCGACCGTTCTTGGAAACCAGGGGTGGAGGCAGATGCCGTGGCCAGAGCAGAGTCACAGGGGTCAGTGACAGCCTGCCTGGGCGCAGTTCTCAGTGTCCCCCACCTCCAGCAGTCCGTTGATCTGTGACCCGGTCAGCGGGGGTGCTGGTCCTGCCCTCGCGGCTGCTTCTTACAGGCCCCCCACAACCCAGACCTTCCTCAGAAAGGCTCTGAGCAGTAACTTGACACTAACATGGCCTGATCTGGGAAAAACTGAAGTCTCACTTTCTGTATTTAAATATTTTATTGCCCTGTATACTTTTATTTTGTAAAAGGAACCAGAAAAAGCCAAGTCACTGGAGGGACAGGCCAAAGGCTTTAGGAAGGTACATTGAGGAAGAAACCTTGTCGAGCATGCCGTTGCGGGGGCAGGCGGCCTGTGCCTGCTCTGGTCCCTGGGCGGGAACAGTGCAGGGAATGGGTCACCCTGAGCTGGTGGCGAACTGGGGCCATGTCCCGGAGCCCCACGCTCAGAGCCCCGTGTGCTGGCACTGAGCAGCCGGCCCAGGGCCCCAGGGGGTCGTGATGAGGCAGCTACAGAGCCCAGAGGCCACTGTCGTCCAGGCAGGCCAGGGCCCATTGCTCCTGAGGCAACGCGCCCCCTCCTCTCTAAGCCCTGCGCACTGCTGGCGCTTTAGTGCCGGTTTCTCTTCTGAGCTGATGTCACCTGCACGGAAGCACACAGTAGGATGCCCGGATGTGGGGAGACTGGGAGACACTGAGCCTCACTGTGTGAGCGCCTCCCCCCCCCCCAGGCAGAACAGTGCCCCGGAGTGTTCTCCCGGCCCCAGAATGCTCTCTTCGTGCCGAGCAATAGCTTCTGGAGAGGGCGGTGGGCTCCACACGGCTCCGAGGGTCCCGCACATGGCACAGCCATGCCAAGCACGCTGGCTGCTTCCCTCTGACGAGCCCAGGACGAACAGTCAGTACGTGTGGCCTCTGGCAGGTGGGTGGCTCGGGGGGCGGGTGTGTTTTGTGTTGGGTTTGCATGAGGCGCCTGTGGAGCAATGCTGATTTCCACCGTCTTGAACAGCAGCCAGAGCTCTCCACGGTGCGTCTTCTCACCTTTGTGTTTGTTTATGACTTATCTGGAGGGGAATTTATGAGCTTGCCGGGATGGGTAGCACCCAGGGGCGCCTGGGGGAGGCCAGGCTGTGTCTGCACAAGCAGCACCACGTGGGAGAGCTGATGGCTCGTTTAGAGCAAGACCCCGTCGCTGGTTCCTGAAGAAAGGCGTTGTTGCTGTCGTTCCGAATTATCAAGCTTAGCTCTGCACGGGGACCATGCTCCCCAGGTAAGTGGTTGGCTTAACTGGCACAATTTAAAAGAGATGACCGAGGTCATAGAGAATGTTGGGAATCAAGGTGTTGACCAGACAAGTCATAGAATAATCTTTAAAACAAGTGTCATCAACATTTAAGAAATCTTTATTTGAAGCTGTGAAGTTATTGAGGACTTTTTAAATGATTAACTTTTATTTGTTTGAATAGGCGTACATGAACATGGCCTAAATGGAAAAAAGGTGTGAAGAGGTAGACACTGAGGAGTCTTCCTCCCAGCCAGGCCGCTGTCCTCCCGTTCCCCCAGCCCAGCCCGGGGGTAACCACGCTCATTAGTTTGTATGTGTGTGTGTGGGGGGGGTCCTTCTAGTGTTTCATTGTAGAAAAAGAAATAAAAAATATTTGTCCTTAGTTTTCTTCTGTTTATAAACAAAAGCACCTTATTTTTTCACTTAACATTGTGTCCTGCTGAGGTCTCCTGAGTCCACAGGGAGCTTCCCTTTAGAGCCACCTGATGTTACGTGGGGTGGATGTGTCCTGGTCCATGTAAGAGCCCACAGCCGACGCTGGGTGGTTGTCAGTCTTGCTAGAACTGACTCAGCTTGGAGGCCTGTCCCTGGACATGTACACAGGAGTGCCCGTGGGTGAGCTCCCAGAGTCAGGACGGCTAGGCCAAGAGTAATGCATTTGTTGTCTTGATGGATGTAAGACACCTGTCCACCCCGCGCTACCATTTCCCCTTCCTTCCAGCAAGGTCATTTCATACGTCTTTCCCGTGAACCAGTTCCGCCATTGTCCACGTCTACTCTGGGTTACTGGAAACTTTCTTCTTAACCGACAGACATACTTTATGGATTGGGAAGTTTAACCTGGTCTATGATGTGAGTTTCAGATAGTTTTCTCTGTTTGTCATTGGTCTTTTGACTTTGTTTATGGTATTTTTTCTAACTTTCTATTATGAATAAATAAATCACCAAAATAACAGTGCGCCAGTCACCCATATATCCACTCCTTAAATTTAACAATCGATAGCAGTTGCCACCTTTGCCTTGGCTGTGCCTGTGTGAGCTTGTGGATGCGTGAGCACACGTGTGTGCAAATATGTGCACTACACACATGAGATGAGACCCCAGCACCTTAGCATGCACCTCCTAAAAGGGGGGCATTTTCTCACACAGTCATATCATCATCACCCCCAAACAATCAACAATAATTCCCTAAGATTATCTAATATTCACACTGCCCATCATGTCTTAGCCATATAAACAATTTTAAAAATTTTTATATGTTTACACCTACCAATCTCTCAATCTTCTTTTTTTAACTGCTGACTTTTTGAATCTTAGTTAAAAAGACCTTCCCATCCAAGGCTATAAAGGCCTTGAATTGCTTCTGTCCTGGAATTTTCCAGGACTTTTTGTGGTTTCATGTTCTTACATTTAAGTCTATGATACATTTGGAGTTTAGCTTGGTATATTAGTGAGGGATGGATCAGTTAATCTTTTTCTGACTGGCTACCTGGCTGCACTTTATTAAAAAGTCCATCCTCACAGCCACTGATTGAAAACGGAGCCTCTGTCACATACTCATTTCACATACGCACTTGTTTCTGCTTCTGGGCTTTCTAACTCTTATCTACTAGTCTTTCTTTCTTTCGGCTTTAATTATTAGATCTTTCGAGTGTGTGTGACGCTTTAAAGCTGGCCCCGTTTCAGTTTTCATTATTTTACATGTTCTCACTTCTCCTCCTTTATCCCCATATAGGCTTTAGATTACTTGTCTAGATCCAGAAACTCCTCTTTCTAAATTGAGCTGATATTTCCTATTTAAGCAGATGAACTTAGAGAGAGTGGACATCATTTCAGATTCAGTCTCCATATCAGGAGCATGGTAGCCCTCCCATTAAAAAGTGCAACCTTTGTATCCTCAGGAGCATCTTGAAGTTTTATTCTAAAGGTTTCACATTTCTTGTTAAGTTTTCCCTAGATGTTTTGTCCTTGTGATTGCTTTTGTAAATGGCATTGCCTTTCCCACTATCTTTTAAAGGGGAGTTGTTGGTATACGTGGTATACGTGAAGCTGTTGATTTCTGTGTGTTAATTTTCTGCCTTACTACTGAGAGCAAGCATGTGTGTACCTGTGCCAACCTGAGAGAGTGTTGGGCTAGAACTCAGCTTGCCCTTCCCCGGTCAGGCAGAGTGGTCATGGGGCTGTGACCACCAGAAAGTGCAAAGGTATGGTAGAGGCTACTGTTGATCCTGCCTCCTGAAGTATTGCTTGTAGTAGTTTGGGTAGATTTTCTTAAGGCTTCCTGGTTGTATCCATTAACAGTGAGAATCTCAGCTCCCTCTCATTTTTTATACATTTCTTTCTCACCTCTAATTGCTTTGGCTAGCATCCCAGGACGACGTTATGGTGGATGTCCTTGTTTTTGTTACTGATATAAGCAAGAATAACTCCAGTGTTTGCCCATGTTCATTTTTTAAAAACTATCTTAACCATTTTTTAAATTACCCCCCAAAAAGTTATCATTTTAACCATTTTTAAATGTACAGCTGAGTAACATTAACTACATTCACATTGCTGTGCAACCATCACCACCATCCATCCTCAGAACAAATTCCCCATGAAACTCTAAATCCCCAACCCCTTCCCCCAGCCCCTGGCAGCCACCATTCTACTTTGTCTCTACAAATTTGCCTTTTCTAGGTACCTCATAAGAGTGAAATCATATAGCATTTGCCCTTCAGGGACTGGCTTATCTCATTGAGCCAATGTCCTCAAGGTCCCCAACATCTAGCAGGTGCCCGAATTCCCTTTCTTTTAAAGGCTGGACAATATTTCATTGTATGGAGGCATCATGTTTTGTTTATCCATTCATCTGTTGACAGATACCAGTTTTACTTTTGCACATTGATGCAAATACCCTCAATGAAATGTTGACTCTTGCTCACTGCAGTTTGCACAGTGCCAGGCACCCAACAAGCACAAAACAGATGTTTACTGAGTGCACAGGTAACAAATCAATATCCAGCTATAGGCAAAACTATGAGATAGGAGTTTATAAAGTTACATCTTCCATATGTATGCTGCTTTTGGGGATTTAAAACATTTAAAAATATATACTCATTTTAGCTACACAACAACCCTTTGAGGTAACTAAGAGTTATTACTCCCATTTTACCGTTTATGTATTGTATAGGTGGGAAAGTTTGAGGTTTAGGAAGGTTATATGACTAGCTTAAGGATTAAGTAACTGACAGAAGTCAGAATAAAGCGCATGCATTTGTCTCCAAATCCAATGATCTTTCTTCCTTCCCCCTTCTTTTCCTGTGAAATAGAACAGACATGCTGAAAGCGCTTCCCTGTCTGTGTATCGGTCAGTGAAGCCACCCCCGGACCAGAAATGGAACATGCCGATACCCATGACCTCACCCCACCCCTGGGAGAGTAGCTGTGGGCTCTCCCAACTGAATCTTTATCTCCCTTCTCTGGAGATTCTTGCTTTCCTTTTCATAGTTTTACCACCAGGATCTAATCCTTAAACAATATACTTTCTTTATGGTTCTTGGCCTGTGTATGAATTTTTTATGTAAATGGAGTCATGTTGTCTATTTCTTTTAGTCTCGATTCTCTTCAACATCATGCTTGTGGGATTGATGCTTCTCATTGCCTGTAGCTGTAGTTCACCGTTTTCACTGCTAATAACATTCCTGTACACTTACTACTTATTAATTTTACTCTTGGGACTGCCTGAGTTGTTTCCAGTTTGGGGATGTTAGGACCAGTTTTCTATGAAATTCTTGCACATGACTCTTCATGAACATGGTCATGTATTTTATGTCTGTTTACAAATCCCCTCAGTGTGGAATTACTGGGTCCTAGTCACCTATGGCCCCTGGCAATGTAGGAGAGCTCCTCACAGCTTACATGTCACCCAAGTGACAGTTCTGTTCACCTCCACTCAAAAGGTGTCCCCAGCTCCCAGCTCCTGAGTTTTTCTCCTCTCTGGAAGGTTCCTGCTCTGGCTGGAGGTGCTGAGCACCCTCACGCTTTCCACCAGCCTGAAAGCTGCCCTCTCAGGGAGGCACTGAGCTAGGCATGCATGTCATTTAAGGGTGAGAGTCAGTGGGATGGGATGCCCCCAGCAGACCGAAGGAGGAAGGGTGCTGTGGAGAGCTGTGGCCGCCTTGGAGACTGAGCTGGCCGACCGCCCAGGCGCCAGGCAATTCTTTTTCTTTTTTGGTTTAAAGTATTTTCTATGTCAGGCTTGGGCACCTCTCCCCCATTTGGCTGCATCACAGGGTCAATTGGCTCCTTCCTGACTGAAGGATCACTGGGAGCATTTGCCCATGGGGTCCACCCGGGGCCTTTGGGACTCAGCTTCCTGAACTGTTCCTGAACAGCCTCCTCGGATGTCCTGGCACCCCCAGGCAGACAGTGCCGTCTCTAGGTCCTTGAGGTCATCTATCTCCTCCCCACTGTCTCATGGGACATCAGCCCTTATCCACCATGTGCCTGAATTTCTCTGATGGCCTCTTCAACTTTGTCTGCCCAACTGCTCCTTGATGAGTGGGAGACCCGGGTGTACACTCACATTAGAGCCCCAGGCTCTATGGGACTGGCGCTCAGGTGATGGAAGGAGAAAAAGGACCCTGGGTTTTTTGGGTGTGTGTGGCTGCAGGACAGACGGAAGGAAACAAAGGACCCTGGGTTTTTTGGGTGTGTGTGGCTGCAGGACAGACGGAAGGAAACAAAGTAGCTCAGACTTTGCTGAGGTATCCACACTCATACACACCCCAACCAAATCGCGGGTTTGGGCTGCAGGCTTGCTCTTCCACGTGTCCGCATTCCGTGTCTGGGGTCAGCGGATATTCTGTCCTGTGTTCTTACATCAGAGATGACCACAGATCACAACAGATGGACCTGTGGCCTTGACCAGATCTGAATTATAGAGCGATTATCGTGTTTACGAAAATTTCTTTCTAAGGCAGAAAAGTGAATACGGGTTAGGACTTAGGAAGATTCTGGGAGAATCTTAGCTTCCCAGGGTGTGGGTCCCTAGGGCGGTCCCTGGCCTGAGCAGCAGCACAATGGTACTTACCAGGCCGCCTTCCAGCCAGGCGGGACCCCCGTCCCTGCCCTTCTCCCTCCAGGTGTGCTGGCTAAGGAAGTCTTCTCTACGCTGCTTTCATCACGCAATATAAAATTGTACCTTGTTCTCAGTTGACACTGTATTATTAAAAAAAAAAAAAGACTCGGGAGAGCTTTTCCTAGCTGAAACATGAGTAATGCGCCCCTGACCGCTCCGAGTGATGGCGCATCAGTGCACCAAACAGCCTTGTCTCCGATTATTGATTTCAAAGACAGAAAATGGCAAGTAACTCTCCCACGTCTTCTTGCCTCTGGACTTTTTGGTTTGTTTTGTTTAGAGTAAGAAGCTGTGTGTTTCAGGGAAGGATAGGTTCAGGCTGGTTGAGTGGAAGAAAAGGAGAGGCATACAGTGCCCGACCCTGACCTAACCTGATGTGGGCTCCTGGCGCTCCAGGCTGGGTGAAAAGTCCCGGGCCAGGACCGAGGTGGGGAGACGGGGAGTGACCGCCACGGTGCCTCCCAGAGCCACCATCCGCCTGCCAGGCTCTCCAGCTGCGTAGACCCTCTGGCCTTGGAGGTTAGTCTGCAGTCACTCACACTCAAGGTGGTTAGTTTTATAATCTCACTTTCCTCCTGGGCTGGGGACGCCGACACACCAGCGGTCAGCAAGGCCGGCTGCAGTGGGAGGCGGAGGAAGGCCCACGAAGAAGGCAGAGAGGAGCCGAGAGGCAGAGAGCTTGAGGGGAGAGGCGAGTGCACACCGACACCAGCGGGTCCCTCTCGCTGCTCCTGCGCCTGCTTCTGCTGGAGCCTGTCACCTCCCCATGGGGCCATGTCTCCGACAGCTGGCTTTGCTAATCCCACTACAGGCGGGGCAGCCGCCGTGGGCCCCAGACCATGGGTTATAAATAAACTGTTGGCTCTTTGGCCAAGAGCCCGGGTGTGGCCTGCAGCTGCCCAGGTCCTGGTCCTCGGGAGAATGGAAACCTTCGTGGGGGAGGCCGTGTGACTATTTTTAGGTTGTCTTGCCCTGGCTGACTCCTAGCTGCTGCGCTCAGTGTGTCACGCTGCTGACCCTCCCTTCATTGCTCAACCCTTCGCAGCCTGTAACTCAACTTTGTGGCTCTTTTCTGGAAGGCTTCCAACGTCTCAATGTTCCTGTGAACTTGGGGTGCTCCAGACTGTCTGCGGTCTCCTTGTAGGATGAGCAAGGGCTGGGACCTCCAGAATAAAGAAAGCCTTGTCCCCTCGGGCGCCGGTGCATGCCCGTCTCTTCGCGACGCCCAGCGCGGTCAGGTTAGAGTTTCTGGTGACTGTATTGCATCATCGGTCTTGGAGAACCTCACCGTCACTGATGCACCTAGGCCTCTCCCGGAACCTCGCTGTCCCCCTCACCCTCCGGCTGTTCCTCGGTGTCTGTCACAGGAGCAGGGATAGTGACGTGTCACGTGGCCTCTCTCCTTCCCAGAGCCCTGAGTGTGGCCACGAGGTGCGCTCCCCGCAGGGAAGTCATCCTAATGCGGCCTCCGTCCGTCTCGGGAGTGGCTCAGGCCAAGCTCTCCTCGCCTAACTGGGGTGTTAAGCTCAGGCAGCGACACCCCTCTAGAAATCAGCAGGGCTGGCTCCTCCTCAGGCCGCGGGAGACCGAGCTGTCTGCTCCCCTCTTCGCCGTTTCCCTTCAGTCTCTGCTCCCACTTCTTCCAAGATACTGTCTGAGCTTCTTTCCCTGCCTCTCGCAGGTCACCCGGAGTCTGACAGCGGGAAGCCTAAAGGACCTAATCTCAGAGGGCCCGCACCCGAATCCCAGAGGAGCTGCGAGTCAGCCAGTCCTGGCTGGTCACTGGTGGACGGGACCAGGCCCTGCAAGGATGAACTTTCCAGGCTGTTTGTCCAAACAGGGATCAACGATCAATGAATCTGGATGTAACAGAAATCGCTGGGCATTTCCCCCAAATGTCTCATCCTCAATTATAAAGAGAGAATTGGTATGATTTTCCCCGTGCGTTGTTACTGGGCCTAAATTCATCATACCTCGCCTAACCTTTGTGGAAAGAACTGTGGTCAGAATGTGAGTAATTCATCTGTGGATTTATGGTCTGTTCGAAGCCCACATAAGAAATGGAAAGAACTGGGCCATTCTATGACAACAGCAGGATTTATTTGGTATGAGATGGTTACCATAGAGGAGCTCTTTACAATTTGCTGGATATGAGGTTTTTAAACGGCGGAGTTTTGGACATGTGGCATTATTGTTTTTGGAAAGATGGTGGAATACCCCACTCAATTATCTGTTGTGCTTGGATTAGTAATAAATTCCAGCAAAGAAATGCAGAAAACAGAATGGTAGGCTTTCCTCTCGAAGACACGGCTGCTGCTTCAATCCTTCCCCCTCCTCACATCTTACTCGTGTCTCTCTGAGATTCCTTCCTTGAGTTTTTAAACCCAGGATTTTTCTACATAAAATAATGAAATATAAATGTTAAAAAACTTCTGCAGATGGTTTTTAAGGTGAAGTGGCTCTTGCCTAGGCGCTGGCTTCGCTTCTGAGGTGGGGTGTCGTTGTTGAGTGCTGGGCATCTGGGCTCGGAGCTCAGTCCAGCCTTGGCCTCAGGACTCACTGTTCCTTCTTCCCAGGGACAGCTCGAAACAAGTGGTATCCAAGGCTCTCCTCATCCTCACGAGTACAGTCTCTCCTTACATGGAAAGACCACAATTTGAAAACCAATGTCAGGCTTTGAGGCATTTCCATGCTTGGACAGTTGAACTCAACTTTATAAGCATTTATTCCTCTCCTGTTGGTGCCCATTTTCAGATATTCTTCTATCTCTGGAACTCTGGACCTGCCCCTGGGTCCACGCAGACACCTCACCTGGTGTAAGTGCTCGGGGGGCCAGAGGGGGAAGGGGAGCTTGTGTGGCTGCCCCGGTGGGGGTGGGGTGGGAGTGGGGTCTGGCTGCCTCGGACGGCTCTCACCTCTAGACTGCTCAGTAGCCCCTGACTGCTGGCATAGAGCTCAGCTCTGTCTCCAAGGCAGGGATTTCCACATCACAAATCTTTCCCAAAGCAACCTTTGGTAGCACAGGCTCCTGCAGCCCGAGGTGGACAAGCGGGCACCTGACATCGTACACTGTCCCTTTTAGGGCCCCAGTCACAATCTGGGAGGCCCAGGTGGCGAGTGTCCGGGAGGAGAGTGGCCCTCCATCCTCGCAGGAGGTGACTGCTAGCACCGGTCTGCTGAAGCAGCTGGGAGGGCAGTGGCCCAGCGCAGCATCAGGGGAGCTGGGGCCGAGCGAGAGGCGGCTGAGCGCGGGCGCTGGCCCCAGGTGCCGCCCTCCCACTGAACGCGTGGTCTTCTCCATTGCTGTTCGCCTGGCTTACTGTCCAGCATGACTGAGGATGCGTTTTAAATAATTTCCTCCAGGACTCTGAAGTCAGTTTGAAATGTTTGCAACTTAACTGCTCTGGGTCACATGCGTAGAGCAGCTCCCTTGCTCCAGCCTGGGTCAAAGCCCACAAGCCTCTGGTGGCTGGTGAGCGGCTGGGACGAGTGGAGCCGACCTTGGGGCGGTGCTCTCGGCCCCAGTAGGCTAGTGCCATGCCGGACGGTATTTTCCAGTTACAGGAGAGGAGAGGGACACCGAGATCTATACGTGTGATGTCTTGATTTCTTAATGTTAGCAACTAATTCAACTCTTTTTTTCTACTGTGGTGAAATATACATAATATAAAGTTTACTGTCTTAATTATTTGTAAGTGTACAGCTCAGTGGTGTTACATATATTCACGATGTTGTACAACAGACCTCCAGACCTCTTCTTGCAAAACTGCAACGCTGGGCCCATTAAACAGCTCCCCACCCCCCTCCGTCAGCCCCTGGCAACCACCGTTCTGTTTCCTGTCTCTATGAATTTGAGACTGTACCTCATATAAGTGGTAATTCAAGTTAAAAAAAAAAGAAAAGAGAGGAAAGAAAGCCCCGAGAGTCAAACAGGACTGTATGGGATCTGAGTGTTTGCCTGTAGTCACCGATTTTCTCTAGAATCTTTCCCTGCTGCCTGTTGGAAGCACTAGCTGTTAATTCCTGAATAGCTTGTTTCCCAAGTCACGGCTAATTAAGTTATCTGCTGAGCGATGCTTGATTTTGAGCTTGGCCATTTCTTTCTCCGGCTTCTCCTCTTTCACTTATTGCCAAGAGTGATTATTTTGCATATCAAAGACGAACACAGTGAGAGCACCAGGCTTGCTGTTGGAATGATGACATGGTGCAGGGGAGGTTGCAGGCCCATCAGGCCTTGGCTCACGTGCAAGTGCGAAAGCACCGCGGACATCATCAGGCCGTTTGCAGGTTCAGGCGCTGATGTAACTCACGACTTTAAGGCTGTGGGACAGGATTTTCCTCTTGTGCAGTGCTGCTGCCATGGAGAGAGATTTTGCCACCCCTGAGTGTGCTTTGGTGCTTTGTTGTGGAAGGAATCCTTGAATATAGCATTTCAGGTCTTTTTCACGGATGGGGCTTCTAAAACGCAGGCCGAGACCCTTTAGCATTGTGGATCATGACTGAACATTAAAAACGGAGTTTGAATTTCCTTTCCCACGGGGGCCAGGAGTTCAGAGAAAACAGGGCTGGCAGACAGCACGCTGGCACCTGCTTTCTCGGACCTCGCCCGGAACGCCTTCCATAAGCCTGTTGAAATGCGCTTCAGTGGTCCACAGAGCAAGGGAGCCGCTCCCCTCGGGCTGCAGCGGGATGGGGACGGGCCAGCGCTCTTTCCCACAGGCTGGGGCTTGGGCGTGAGGACAGGGCTCAAGCAGGGCACCGGCCGCCGCTTCTGAAAGGAGAACTTTGGGTGCCCCTGGAACCTTTCCCGTTTTGAAAGCAAGCGGATGGAGGCTGAAACCCTGGGGCTGGCACTCTCAGTTGTGGGGGTCAGTGTTATGACGGGCGGAGGCCCGAGCGAGCTGGCTCGTAACTGCGGGGATTCTGGCTTCCTTCCGGACAGGCAAGGCCATTGCCGAAGCTTCTGGCTTCCCAGGTGGAAGCGGCATCTCCTGCGAGAATGTCATCAGGAACTTCTTTCCCTCTTTCCTTTCATTGTGCTGCTCTCAGAGTCACAGTGGGGGCAACTGTCAGCTCCTTGTGTTTTCTGAGACCCACACCCCCACTTTTCACATTTCCTGGGGGAGCGCTGGGCCAGAGCCTGCTTAGCTGTGAGGTGACGCGGCTTGGTGGGTCGGCAAAGAGCCTGGGAACTCAGACGCTGTGAGTTTTATAGTCCCAGCCCCACTCCCCCAGTGAACCCCTGGGGTCTGTTAAGAACCTCGGCTCCCACACCTACAGGAGGGGACGGACACGGGAGGGGCTCGGAGCAGGGGAGCTGCAGACCAGGGGCCCAGGGATGGGCGTCTGTGCGCTGCTGGGGGCCGTCATCCTGCATCACAGGGCAAACCCAGGGCCTTCACAGCTCTGCCCCGAGTGCCCGCTGGGGATTCGCGCTGAGGTAAAATCTAGTGATGGATTAGGAGGAGGGCAACTCACGTTTATTGAAGGTGGTTAATACTTGAGGGTGCCGGGAGGAGGGACCTACTGAGCTCAATGCTCAGTCACCCCTCCGGGCATTTTCCAGGAACTTAAAGCCCCGGGAAGGGGTTGCTGTATTTGTCCCACAGATGAGAAACCTGGGACCCCAGCAGGAGAAGAGCAGTCCTCAGGGACACGAGCTGGGAAAGGCCGGACTTTGCCCTGGTTTGTTAACTCCTGAGACTCTGCCTCTTCCACCTTAGGGGAGAAATGTTCTACCTCCGCCGAGGAAATTCGCTGAAGAGAGATCATCAGGGTCTCATGGAGGGGCGCACCGTCATGGCAGACCCATCCGAAAGGTCTCATGGAGGGGCGCACCGTCATGGCAGACCCATCCGAAAGGTCTCATGGAGGGGCGCACCGTCATGGCAGAGACCCATCCGAAAACCGAGGCTCAGTGTCGGCTCCCTGCCGGGGAGGACAGGGCCCTGGGCCTTGTCAAGGCCGCTTGTCGCGGTGCAGCCCACACATGTGCCGGGCCCCCAGTAAGCGCAGCTTGGGGTGCGTCCCTGAGGGCCACAGGCCCGGATAGACCTTTGACAGGAGAGACACTGTGTGAGGGTTATTCAGGGTCATCTTCTGGGGTCCAGGTTGTAAAATCGTGCTCAGGTTTGGGGATGGGCAGGAACTGGCCACAGGACTTAGTTAATGTAAGGTTGCTTTACTCTGGTTTGCTCTCGAAGTGGGAAAAAGCAGTGAAAAGAATATAAATGAGGGCTCTCCCGGCCCGAGCACCTCGCAGCCCGCGTTCAGCCCTGGCAGGCTCCGTGGCTCGGGTCCTCTGGCCATCGGGAGGACCGCGGAACTGCGTGCCTACTGCCTGGCGTATCTCCAGCATGGTCTGCACCAGAAACAGCAGATACTGCCCTAGAAGGCAAAACTTAAGCTCCCTTGAGCCACGTCCCCTGAGGCTGGCACGAGGGCACTGGGTCTCTGTGTGCCAGTGCTGGGCGGGGAGCTTGCCTCTGAAATCTGCAGGGGCTGGGAGCAGGCCTGGCCCTGACCACAGCCACCAGGAGACCTGACTTCTCACCCAGGGTTGCAACCTGGCAGCCAGCAGCCTGGAGTCCATGCTGAGGACGTCTTGCTGGACCCACATGATGCTACCAAACATTCTAAGTCATTATTTTTATTTATTTATTTTCAGTGTAAGATTTTTGTATTTAGAATTAGCCAGCTGGACTCAGTTTAGGTGATCCCAATTTTGTTGGCAACATCCAAAGCATCATAGTCAGGAGCCAGTCGAACATACGCCTTCTTCTCTCCATCAGGCCTGCTCAGGGTGTTGACCTTGGCCACGTCGGTGTCGTGGAGCTTCTCCACAGCCTGTTTGATCTGGTGCTTGCTGGCCTCGACATCCACAGTGAACACGAGTGTATTGTCTTCTGTCTTCTTCATGGCTGACTCGGTAGCCGGGGGGATTTGATGGCACAGTGGTCAAGCTTGTTTCTCCTGGGGCCGCTCTTCCGAGGATATTTAGGCTGCCTTCGGAGCCTCGGTGTCTTTGGCCGTCGGAAGGTGGGTGACGTGCGGATCTTCTTTTTTTTGTGGCTGTGGACACCTTTCAGCACTGCTTTCTTTGCCTTCAAAGCCTTTGCTTTGGCTTCGGCCTTGGGAGGGGCAGGGGCTTCCTTCTTTGCTTTCAGTGCCATCTTCGTAAAAAGAGTCATTATTTTTAAAAATCAGGAATTTAAAAATAATAACCTGGATTTCTAGGATCTCTTCCAAAGGGCAGACCATCTGGTGATGTGGTGCCTGCATCCCTCACAGCAAGGGGTGGTGAGAGGCCCTGCTACCTAAGGAAGGCACTACCACATCTCAAGATTGTGTGTCAGCCAGAGAGGGGGCCGCATGTAGCATACCTGTCCCTGCTCTGCCCCCTTGACCTCTGTGTGGAGCTGGAGCCTGTCAACTACTGCATTATTATATAAAACCCCTTGCTTTGATCCTTTGGTCACCAAACAAACTTCTGATTCAGCTCCAATACCACAGCACCTAGAGTGAGAGAAGGCATATGGTGCTGTTTCTCATTGTAAATCAATGAATTGCCTTTTGGTCGTTTATCTGTTGTGGGCTTGGTGAGTGCTGACCAGTCAGGCCTGTGAATCCACAGAGATGAGCACCAGATCTGTACACTATGGTGAACTCAGCCAGCTCAGTGTTACTTTGCTGAATTCCTCAGCCCCCCTACCTCGTTCTAAAAAAAATTTATATTTATTATTGAGAGTATTACAGATGCCCCCCATTTTCCCCCATCGTCCCCCTCCACCCAGTTCCCACCCCACCCCAGGCCTTCACCACACTTGTCTGTGTCCATGGGTTATGCACATACACCTATAAGCTCTTAGGTTATTCTCTGCCTGCCTCCCCTTTACCCTTCCTTCTGAGATCTGTCAGTCTGTTCCATGCTTCCACACTTGTGGTCCTATTTTGTCAGACCATTTACTTTGTTCATTAGATTCCTCATATAAGTGAGATCATGTGATACTTGTCTGTCTCTGCCTGGCTTATTTCTCTTAGCATAATCCTCTCCAGGTTCCTCCATGCTGTCTCAAAGGGTAAGAGCTCTTTCTTTTTTACAGCTGCATAGTATTCCATGGTGTGAATGTTCCACAGCTTTTTATCCACTCACCTACTGATGGGCACTTGGGCTGTTTCCAGATCTTAGCTATTGTAAATAATACTGCTATGAACATAGGGATGCATATATTCTTCCTGATTGGTGTTTCAGGATTCTTTGGAAATATTCTTAGAAGTGAGGTCACTGGGTCAAATGGCAGCTCTATTTTTAATTTTTTGAGGAAACTCTACAGTTTTCCACAGTGGCTGCACCAGTCTGCATTCCCACCAGCAGTGTACTAGGTTCCCCTTTCTCAACACCCTCGCCAGCACTTGTTTGTTGATTTGTTGACCAATCTGACAGGTGTGAGGTGATACCTCATTGTGGTTTTAATTTGCATCTCTCTGGTGATTAGTGACACTGAGCATTTTTTCATGTCTCTTGGCCTTTTGTGTGTCCTCTTTGGAGAAGTGTCTTTTTAGGTCCTTTGCCCATTTTTTAATTGGGTTGTTTGTCTTCCTTTTGTTGAGTTGTACGAGTTCTTTATATATTTTGGAAATTAACCCCTTATTTGATGTGTCTTTGTCAAATATGTTCTCCCATACAGTGGGCTCCCTTTTCATTTTGAGGATGGTTTCTTATGCTGTGCAGAAGCTTTTTATTTTGATGCAATTCCATTTCTTTATTTTTTCCTTTGTTTCTCTTTCCTTAAGAGATGTGTTGGTGGAAATTCTGCTACATGAGATGTCTGATATTTTGCTGCCTATGATTTCTTCTAAGATTTTTATGGTTTTACCACTTACATTTAAGTTTTTTATCCATTTTGAGCTTATTCTTGTGTATGGTGTAAATTGGTGATCTAGTTTCATTTTTTTGCATGTACTTGTTCAATTTTCCCAACCCCATTTATTGAAGACTCTCAGAGTGTCTTTCTCCATTGTACGCTCTTGCCTTTTTCAAATTTTAATTGACCATAATGGCATGGGACAATTTGGGTGTTTTCTGTTAAGTTCCATTGATCTATATGCCTGTTATTGTGCCAGTATCAGGCTATTTTGATGACGCTGGCTTTGTAGTATAACTTTATATCTGGTATTGTGATCCCTCCAACTTTGTTTTTCTTTCTCAAGATTGCCGTGGCTATTTGGGGTCCTTATTGGTTCCATATAAATTTTTGGAGTATTTGTTCCAGATCTGTGAAATATGCTGTTGGTATTTTAATAGGGATTGCACTGAGTCTATAGATTGCTTTGGGGAGTATGGACATTTTAATGATGTTGATTCTTCCAATCCATGAGCACAGTATATTCTTCCACTTGTTTGTATCTTCCTCTATCTCTTTTTCAACGTCCTGTAGTTTTCTGAGTACAGGTCTTTTACCTCCTTGGTTAAGTGTATTCCTAAGTATCTTAATTCTTTTGTTGCAATGGTAAATGGGATTTTTTTAGCTTCTCTTTCTGAGAGTTCATTATTGGTATATAAAAATGCCATCTATTTCTGGGTGTTAATTTTGTATCCTGCTACCTTGCCAAATTCATTTATTAAATCTTGTAGTTATTTAGTGGAGTTTAGGGTTTTCTATACCCAATATCAAGTCATTTGCCAATAATGACAGTTTTACTTCCTCCTTTCCAATTTGGGTGCCTTTTATATTTTCTTCCTGTCTGATGGCTGTTGCAAACACTTCCAGTACTATGTTGAATAAGAGTGATGAAAGCGGGCATCCCTGTCTTGTTCCTGTTTTTAAGGGAAATGGTTTTAGTTTTTGCCCACTGAGTATGATGTTGGCTGTAGGTTTGTCATCTATGGCTTTTATTATTATGATGTATGATCCCATTATTCCCACTTTGCTGTATTTTATGGAATGTTTTTTCTGCGTCTATTGATATGATCATGTGATTTTTATCCTTCAATTTTTTTATGTGATGTATCAGATTTATTGATTTGGGAATATTGTACCAGCCTTGCGTCCCCAGAATAAATCTCACTTGGTCATAGTGTATGATCTTTTTAATATATTGCTGGATCCAATTTGCTAATGTTTTGTTGAGGATTTTAGCATCTGTGTTCATCAGGGACATTGGCCTGTAATTCTCTTTCTTTGTAGTGTCTTTATCTGGTTTTGGAATTAGGCTAATGCTGGCCTCATAAAGAGATTTGGAAGCATTCCTTCCTCTTGAATTTTTTGGAATAGGTTGAGGAGGATAGATGTTAGTTCATCTTTGAATGTATGGGAAAGCTCTTCTGTGAAGCCATCTGGTCCAGGACTTTTGCTTGCTGGGAGTTTGTTTTTGTTGTTTTCGTTACTGCTTCAATTTTATTAGTTGTTATTAGTCTATTCAGGCTTCCTGGTTCTTCCTGACTGAGTTTTGGAAAATTGTATACTTCTAGGAATGTGTCCATTTTGTCCAGGTTGTCCGGTTAGTTGGCATATAGTTGTTCATAGTATTTTCTTACAATCCTTTGTATTTCTGTGGTTCCAGTTATTACTTCATATCTTTCATTTTGACTGTATTTATTTGGATCCTTCCTCTTTGTTTCTTGATGAGTCTGGCTAAAGGTTTATCGATCTTGTGTATCTTTTCACTGAATCAGCTCTTGGTTTTATTGATCTTTTGTATTATTTTTTTCTTCTAGATCATGTATTTTCATTCTAATCTTTATTATTTCCTTCCTTCTACTTACTCTGGGCTTTTCTTGCTGTTCTCTTTCTAATTCTTTTAGTTGTATGGTTAGTTAGTTTATTAGACATTTTTTTGTTCCTTGAAGAAGACCTGTAATGCTATGAACTTCTGTCTCAGGACTGCCTTCACTATGTCCTATAGATTTTGGGTTACTGTATGTTCATTTTTGTTTGTTTATGGGGAGTTTTTGATTGCTTTGCTAACAGATTCATTGTTTAATAACATGTTATTTAGCCTCCATGTGTTTGAATGTTTTTGAGTTTTTTTTATTGTAGTTGATTTCTAGTTTCATGCTATTGTAATTCAAGAAAATTCTTGATATGATTTCAATCTTCTGAAACTTGTAAAGATTTAGTTTGTGTCCTGACATGTGGTCAATTTTTGAGAATGCTCCATGTGTACTTGATAAGAATGTATATTCTGCAGCTTTGGGGTGAAATATTCTGTAGATGTCATTTAAATCCATCTGACTTAGTGTGTCATTTAAGGCCACTGTTTCCTTGTTGATTTTTTTGTCTGTAAGATCTACCCAGTGAAGTCAGTCAGGTGTTAAAGTCCCCTACTATGACTGTGTTGCTGTTGATCTCTCCCGTAAAGTCTTCAAGAGCTTTTTCATATATTTAGGTGCTCCTATATTGGGTGCATATATGTTTACCAGGGTTATATCCTTTTGTGGATCAGTCCCTTTAGTATTATGTAGTGGCCTCTTTTGTCTGTTTTATGGCCTTTGAAGTCTATTCTGTCTGATATAGTATTTCTCCCCAAGCTTTTTTTTTTTTTCCCCCATTTGCATGGAAAAAAATTTCCATCCCTTCACTTTCATCCTGTGGGTGTCTTTTCTTCTGAAGTGGGTCTCTTGCAGACAGCATCTATGTGGGTCATGTTTTCTTATCCATTCAGCTACCCTTCATCTTTTGTTTGAAGCATCTAATCCATTTATATTTAAGGTTATTATTGGTAGGTACTTATTTATTGCCATTTTTAATCTTTATGCCTCTGTTCCTCTCTATTCTTTGTTTTCTTACAGCAGTCCCTTTAACATTTTTTGCATTGCAGGTTTGGTGGCAATTAACTCCTTTATCCTTTTTTTTTTTTTTTGTCTGGGAAGCTCTTTATTTCATCCTCAATTTTCAGTGATAGCCTTGCTGGACAGAGTAGTCTTGGTTTTAGATCCCTTTCATTACTTTAAATACTTCATGTCATTCCTTTCTGGCCTGTAGTGTTTTGTTGAGAAATCAGCTGACAGCCTTATGGGAGCTCCCTTGTAGGTCACTGACTCTCTCTCTTTGCATCCTTAAGATTCTATCTTTGTCTTTAGCGTTTGCCATTTAATTATGATGTGTCTTGGAGTGAATCCCTTTGGGTTCATCTGGATTGGTACCCTCTGTGCTTCCTGAACTCGTGTGGCTTGTTCCTTCACCAGGTTAGGAAAATTTTCTGTCATTATTTCTTCAAACAGGTTCTCTAACCCTTGCTCACTTTCTTATCCTGCTGGTACCCCTATAATGCAGACATTATTCTGTTTCATGTTGTCCCAAAGTTCCATTAAACTGTCTTCATATTTTTTAAGTATTTTTTCTTTTTGCTGCTCTGATTGTTGTTGTTTTTTTCTATCTTGTCTTCTAATTCACTTATTCTATCCTCTGCTTCATTGAACCTGCTTTTAATTCCTTCCAGAATATTCTTGATATCAGATATAGTTTTCTTCATTTCTGCCTAGTTCTTATTCATAATTTCTATGCCTTTTTTCATGCTGATGTAGTTACCACTAAGTTCCTCATAGTTCCCACTAAGTTGCTTGTAGTCTCTTGAATTTCTTGTAGTTCCTACTAAGTTCCTTGAGCATCCTTTATAACCATTACTCTAACTCTATGTCTGATAACTTGCTTACCTCCATCTCGCTTAAGTCTTTTTTTCTGGTGATTCCTCATTTTCTTTAATTTGGGGGTTGTTTATTTGTCTCCCCATTTTAGTTGTCTCTTTGTGTTTGTATCTATGAAGTAGATATACTTGCTATGACTCCCAGTCTTCATGGGATGGGCTTTTGTAGTAAATATCCTGTGGGACCCAATATGGTAGTCTGCTTGAACTCCTGAGCTGTATGATCTAGTAGTGACCTTTTTGTGGGTTATTTGGGCTCTTATGTTTTATTCGCAGCTTTATTTTTGTTGTCCTATTTGTGGGTGGGCTTTGAGCTCAGGCTGGCTTACTGTAGGGCTCAGCCACAAACATGTTGTGTGAGCTGTTGTACAGATGCTGACAGGGCAAAACAAAACAAAACCAACAAGCAGGAAGCAAACAGGAACTTACAAAAGATCCCAACAACAATGGCAAAAACAACCACAAAATAAAAGTGAATTTGAAAAAAAGAAAAGAGAACAAGAAATATAAACCACAAAGAGAAAAAGATAATATTACAAACAGTAAAATAAAAAGTAAAAAGAATACAGGAAGAGAAAAAAGGCAGAAAAAGGATTTTGAAAGGAAAAAAAGTGAGAACAAAATATGAGTAGAGAATAAGAAGAGGAAAGTGGTAAAAAAAAAAAAGAAAGAAAAAAAGTTATGCAAAGGTAAAAAGAGGAGAGGGAAATATAAAGTGAAAGAAAAATAGAAAAGAAAAAAAAGGATAGAATAAGAAAAAGAAGGAGACCAATAAAAGATATGAAAGGAACAAGAGAGAAAAGAGCAATAATAATAATAATAATAATAATAATAATAATAATAATACCAAAGCAATAAAGAAGAAAAATAACAAAGATATTGAAAAAAATAAAGCCAGCCAGGTGAAGTTTGCCCAGGTAGATTATGATGTCTGAGGCTCACTGTTTTTAATGCTCATTTCAGGCCTTCTGGGAGGCACTTTTGTCAGCCACTGTCAGGAGCTGTCCAAGTTTGACTCTCGGTATCCTGTTGTTGCTGTGGTGGGTCTGAGGCTCTCTGCAGACTGCCTCCACATGTCAGCTATTTTGCCTCCTCCCCCCGAGGTTGTCAACTTCTAGTGTCTTCTGAAGAGAGTCTTTAGGGTGGAGCTAAGCTAGCGTAGCTAGGGCTAGTGGGCTCCTTGCTTAGAGATTAAGCCATCAGGCAGTCAGTGAGGGGAAATTATTCTCTGTTTCAAAGCCAAACTCCTTAGTCTCTATAATATCCTCCAACTCTAATTCCCCGTAAGGAGGCTTGGTGCAGGTTCAGGTTGGATACAGCCTACCCCCTTTTCTGCAGGAGAACTTTTAGGTGCCCTGGGCTCAGTGTGATTGATCAAAAGGGACTCTGATTGAGAACGTTGCCTGCCCAGCCCACAAGAGGGAGGTAAGCATTTCCTCTGTGTTCCAGACAATAGCTTCTAAGGGTCTTACTCTTGGAACGTTCTGCTCTGAGCTGTTCTCCCAACCTCCACAGAACTGGGGGTATGTGGGGCTTCAGGGAGCTGATCCAAACCCTTTCATGTTGGGGGTGGTGTTCCCAGCCTGCAGGGGCGGGAGGCATCTTCTACCTTTCCTTCCTAGGACTGGTTGGCTGAACTTACAGGGGGCTCGGATCAGCCTCCCCACAATGCAGTCATGAAGCCCAGCTCTTGCTGGTCTGTCTTCCAAGACGGCATTCCTGGGGGATGCCGTAAAAAAAAATAAAATCCTGGTATATGAGGACCCGGTGCCCTTGTGCCACATGTCCAAGCAGAAGT
Source organism: Miniopterus schreibersii (assembly GCF_964146895.1). Classification (NCBI taxonomy): domain Eukaryota; kingdom Metazoa; phylum Chordata; class Mammalia; order Chiroptera; family Miniopteridae; genus Miniopterus; species Miniopterus schreibersii. The sequence continues at coordinate 81,711,189 of NC_138109.1, read as the reverse complement.
GGTTACAAAATCAGCCTTGTGCAAGACTCCGGTATCTCTGCATGGCTGGTCTCAGTAAGGCTGGGGCCAAGAATCCCAGCTCTGCTCACTCTCTCAACTCTCCTTGGTATGGATCAAAAATCTTTGATCTTCCCTGCTGCCAACTCCATAGGATGGAACAGTCCATGCAGCTCCACCGGTAGGGGGAGAGGTTCCAACCCTACACTCCAAGTGGGAGAATCCTCTCCCCTCCCCATGCCACACAATGCCTTTCAGGAAAACAGAGGGTCCCCCAAAGTCACTGCTGAGTGCAGCCCTCAGTCCCCCCTCCTTTTTTGGAGCCAAACACTATAGCACAGCCTTTCCGGCAGTCAACCCCAGGGTGAACCTCTCCTGTAGGGGCTGTGGTCAGTAGACCCACTCTTTCACTGGGAAGGTACAGGCAGAGTTCCCCTGGATCCCTCTGCCTAATGTTACATGGGCTCTCCTTCCAGTCTCTGCTGCTCTGGGTTTGGGATCCGTGCGTGGGATGTGAGCCCATACTCCCAAGGGGAGGGAACTTTGCAAGCCATATCACTCAGCCTCTCAGCCACACACCAGCTCCAAGGCGGGCTCCTCCTTTCCACGACTCCCCCTCTCTTAACATTCTCTATGTTGCTTCTTTGGTGCTATCTAGACAAAATATTGTTTTTTTCAAGCTGACTGCACAGCATTTTAGCTGTAAACCCAGTCCATGGCTGGGAGCAAGGGCACACAACCGCCTGTTATGCTGCAGCTGTCTTGCCCCTCCACCCCACCCCATTGTTACCCTTCTTCTCAGTGTCTACAACTGTTCAGGGATCTGAGAGGCCCAGCCCAAGGCCACTTGAAAGAACTGTTCTAACATGTGCGAGCCCACCAGGCTGGGAGATTCCCCAGCATGATGGCAAGTGGTCCTGGACCTTCCTTACACCTCACGGTGCTCATGTTAATCTTTACCCACTGACCACAATGCAGAAGAAAAGGAAACAAATCTGAGTAGAGAACTGTTATTGGAGCACGTCTTGAATGTTTTCTTCTTCTGTTTATTGCTGTGTTTTACACCACTCCAAAATTAGTGGTGTAAAACAGCTGTTTTATTATGCTGACCAATTCTGTGGGTTCAACTTTGGACAGAGCATACCAGAGACAGCTTGTATTTATTGCACAATGTCTAGTGTCTCAGCTGGGAAGACTTGAAGATCTGGGGATGACTTGAGTGTTTGGGGCTGGCATCTGGACTGAGATGACTTGATGGCTGGTCTCAGTGTCTCTCCTTGTAGCTTGGGCTTCCTCACAGCATGGCAGCCTTGGGATGATCAAATTCCTTACAAAATGACTTAGGACTCATAAAGTAAGTCATTAGTGAACAAAAGCAGAATCTGCATAGTCCTATGACCTAGCTTTGAAATTTTTTATTGTTGTTATTTATTTAAAAAGAAAAATAACATATTCCATTACAGATTAGTATTGAATGAAAGTAATTTAATCATTCATTTCCTTTACCTTTTTATACATAATTCTTGAATATTCTTCCCTTTGAATTGTTATGCCTATGAGCACATATAACTGATTCACTTCTGGAATGGTGGTAGGAGAAATTCTGTAGATCTGTTTCCCAACATAACAACCATAATTGGTAAAAATTATGATTACTATTTTAAAATATCTTTTTATTGATTTCAGAGAGAGGAAGGGAGAAGGAGACAGAGATATAAACAGCAATGATAGGATAGAATCATCAGTTGGCTGCTTCTTGCATGCCCCCTACTGAAGATTGAGCCTACAACCTGGGCATGTGCCCTGACCAGGAATTGATCTGTGACCTCCAGCTTCATGGGTTGATGCTCAACTACTGAGCCACACCACTCAGGCGGTAAAAATTACTTTTAAAAAGCTTCAAGCATTCAAATCTCTGGAAATTGTCCTGAGAGAGAGTAAATGAAAAAAAAAAATTATTCAAGAAGCTCTACTAAATTTTGATAAGAAGAGAAAGATTCTGTGGCACTGGAGCCACAACCTGCTCTCCCAACAGCTCAGCATATTGGAAGCTACACTGCAGATGGGTGTGCCCAAGAACATAGGGCTTCCTACCCTGCCATCTCAGAAAGCCTATGACATACTTTAGGAGGGACAAACCTCCAGTATTTCTCATTTCCTGCAGTTCTGTGTTGAATAGGCTGAATTCCAGGTGAGTGTGGTGAGGTCAAGGACTCCTTTCTTCCATTAATAGAATGGAAGTTCTACCCTAGGTGACAGGCCAAGAGCACTGAGGCCCAGAATGACCTCGCCCCAGCTCACTCATAGGGTGGAAGTTCTATGCCGGGGGAGGCAAGACGGGAAGACCAGAGGCTACTGACCCTGCCTAGCATGCTGCTCATAAAGAGAGGGTGTTGCTCAAAGAAAAGAACACCATTGCCCTTGCCTCAGCTTTAGAGCAGTGACACAGAGATTGTGGCTAGCTGGAAGGGTGGGCTTTAAGAACAAAGATCTCCAAAGTTCTCCCCAAATGAACTTACTTTGTTTAAAACAGAGTGTGGGAAGTTCAAACCTCAGAGAGTTTTCAGAAATGATGGAGATTCTACTGGTAAGCAATTAAGAGGAGGGTGGGAGCTTAATGAGGGCAATGACCTAAATTTTAGGCCAGCTAGTTTATCAGAGAGAACTAAGGAAAGAGACAGCTAAGGAGAGCCCTCAGTGAGTCAAAGCAAATCTTGAAGACTGGCCTCAAAAATGACCCCTGTAAGAGGGTACACATTTAATTGATGGAGACTGTGGAGAAATTTATGCATCAGGGCATTATAAAAAACAAAAGAACAATCAGCAGGCAAGTGGCAGAACCTAACAGTTGAATGTGATATCAACAAAGGCAAGAGGTTTAGCCAGTAGATCGGGGAAAGAGAGAGTAAGAGAGCTCTGCTGAAACTGCTGTCATCCCAGGGTGACTGCACAGATCCAAGGCTAATTTTGGAGGAGCAAAATTAGAAGCTTCACACTGCAGGGGAAATAAACTTTACTAAATGAGGCTGGCCAAATCCCTAAATATATAAATGAGCAAATGACAATAATAAAAACAACAATTCCCAGAGGGAGGGGGAAAATCAGTATCGTGAGTTGCTGTACTATATTATCTGAAATGTCCAGTTTTCAACAACAACAAAAAATCAGACGTTCAAATAACCAGGACAGTGTGACCCATATGAGGTGTGGAGGAGCAAAAACAAAACAAGCAACAGAAACTGCCTGCAGGAGTTCAGACATCAGATTTAACAGACAAAGACTTCAAAACAATCATTACAAAAATATTTTAAAAACTAAAGGAAGCTATGCTAAGGGAAGTAAAAAAAGATATGATGATAACATCTCATCAAATAGAGAATATCAATCAATAAATAAAAATTGTAAAAGAGATCCAAATAGAAATTCTGGAGTTCAAAAGTATAATAACTAAAATAAAAAATTCACCAGAAGAGATGAGTATTAGATTTCAACTGCCTGAAAAAAGGATGACAAAGCTTGAAGATAAAAATTATGCAATCTGAAGACCAGAGAGGCAAAAAAATGAATAAAAATGAACAAGGCCTCAGAGAAATGCAAGACGCCATGAAGTACACTAACATATATGTAATGATTGTGCAATGAGAGGAGAGAGAGAAAGAAGCAGAAAAATATTCAAAAAAATATTGGCTGGAACTCTCAAATTGTGATGAAAAACATCAATCTACATGCCAAGAACTTCAATACATTTCAAGTAGGATAAATTCCAAAAGATCCACACCTATACACATCATATGAAAAATGTTGACAGAGATTCATGGATTTGAGTAATTTACTCAAGTTCACCAGCTAGAAAGGTGAGGATGACAAGCTCCAACCCGGCTTCATGTGATTCTATTATCCTGGAGTTGATCAATAAGTTTACAAAAAAAAGTTGAACTACAAAATAATTAACAGTTGACTTTTAATCAGTAACAATGGATGCCAGAAAGCGATGGGAAGACATTCAAAGTGCTAAAAGAACAAAATGTCAATAAATATTACATTCAGCAAAACTATATTTTAAAAAAGAAGAATGCTTACAGATAAACAAAAACTGAAAGATTTTTTTGCTAGCAGCCTACTCATAAGAAATACTAAAGGGAAGTTTTTCAGGTTGGGAGCAAGTGACCCCAGATGAAGTTTCAAATTCACACACAAGAAATCAAAGAGCACTGGTAAAGGTAATTATATAATTGTGAAAGACACTAATAATGCATATTTTCTCCTTTCTTATTTAAAAAGATATATAGAGAGTATGTTATATAGTTGTATTATTGAGCCAATAACATATAGAAATATAATATATTTTACAAAAACACTTGAAGGAGGTGATTGTGAGAATAGCTGAAATAGTGTGAGGGAACTACACCAGGTGTTAAGTGGAATCCCACAGGAACAAATAAAGAGAGCCATAAATGGTAAATAAGAAGGTTGATATAAACCCTATAAATATAAAGTTTTATGTTCTTTAAAAGACATAAAATTGTATAACATAATAATTATCACAATTTACTATTTGTTTTGTAACATAAATAGGGGCTATATCTATCTATCATCTATGCATCTATCATCTATCTATCTATCATCTATCTATCTATCATCTATCTATCTATCTCTATCTATCTATCATCTATCTATCTATCTATCTATCTATCTATCTATCTATCTATCTATCTATCATCTATCTAATCTATCTATCATCTATCTATCTATCTATCTATCTATCTATCTATCTATCATCTGTCTATCTAATCTATCTATCATCTATCTATCTATCATCTATCTATCATCTATCATCTATCTATCTATATCTATCTATCATCTATCTATCTATCTATCTATCTATATCTATCTATCTATCTATCATCTATCTATCATCTATCATCTATCTATCATCTATCTATCTATCATCTGTCATCTATCTATATCATCTATCTATCTATCCAATTATCTACCTATCATCATCTACCTATCTATATATCATCTATCATCTATCTATCATCTCAATAATAGCACAGAAAAGGGGGGAAAGGGATAAAGCTATGTAGAAGTAATGTTTCTATATCTCACTGAAATTAACAACATAAATCTAAAGTTGATTCTCATAAGTTAAGATGTACATTACAAGCCCAAGAGAAATCAATAAAAAATAACTAAAAGAAATAGAGAAAAAATTGTTAAAAGAATAAAAATGTTACACGAGAAAATATTCACTTAATAAAAAAGCAAAAGAAAGCAGTAGAGGTGAGATGGAGGAACAAAAAGACATATAGTATATAGAAAACAAAAAGCAAAATGACAGACATAAATTCAACAATCTCAATATAACATCAAATGAAAACAGATTAAACAATCCAATTAAAACCCAGATATTGTCATACTGAATAAAAAACAAGATCCAAGTACATGCTGTCTACGGGAGACACACTTTAGATTCAAAGATACAAATAGGTTGAAAGTAAATGGAAAAATATATATCATGCAAGCAGTAAATACAAGAAAGCAGGATGACTATAGTAATATCAGAAAGAATAGACTGAAATAAAAATGTTAGTAGAGATACAGAGGAATACTTTATATTGATAAAATCCACCAAGAAGATATAATAATTATAAACACATGGAAACCCTCAAATACATGAAGCCAACCCTGAGAATTAAAAGGAAAAATAGACAATTTAAGAATAACAGTTTGAAACTTCAATATCCTTATTTTATTTTATTATTTTATTTTAATTTTTTTAGTTTATTTGGGTGACAATGGTAAATATGAACATATAGGTTTCAGGTGTGGGTGTCTATGTTACAAGATCTGTATATTGCTCTGTATGCCCACCATCCAAAGTCATATCTCCTCCCATCACCATATGTTAAGACCCCCTTCCCTCTGGCAACCACCACACTGCTGTTTGGGTCCACAAGTTTCAGTTTTATATAAAAACTTTATATGAGTGAACTCATATGGTTCTTAGCTTTTTCTGACTTATTTCACTTAGCGTAATATCCTCAGGGTCCACCCATGTTGTCACAAATGGCAGTGTTCCATCCTTTCTCATGGCTGAGTAGTATTCCACTGTGCACATGTCCACATCTTCTGTATCCAGTCCTCTGTTGCAGGGCACTTTGGCGGTCTCCATGTCTGGGCCTCCATGAATAATGCTGCACTGAACATAGGGGTGCATATGTCTTTGTGAATACATGTTTTCAAATTTTTGGGGTATATACCCAGGAGAGGGATTGCTGGGTTGTATGGTAGCTCAATTCTTAGTTTTTTGAGGAATTCCAGACTGCTTTCCACAGTGGCCGTACCAGTCTCCATTCCCACAGCAGTGAGTGAGGCTCCTTTCTCCACAGCCTCCCCAGCACTTCCTATTGCTTGTCTTGCTGATAACAGCCACTCTAACAGGCGTGAGGTGGGATCTCATTGTGGTTTTTATTGGCACTTCCCTAATTGCTAGTGAGGTTGAGCATATTTTCATATATCTATTGGCTGTTTGTATATTGTCTGGGGAGAGGTGTCTGTTCAGGTCTTCTGCCCACTTTTTGATTGGGTTGTTCGGTGTTGAGTTGTATGAGTTCTTTATATATTTTGGAAGCTAAACCTTTGTCAGAGCTGATTGCAAATATCAGCTCCCATTCCATTGGCTGCCTCTTTGTTTGGTTGTCAGTTCCTTTTGCTGAGCAGAAGCGTTTTAGTTTGATTCAGTCCCATTCATTTAGTTTTGCCTTTACTTCCCCTGCCTTTGGGGTCAAGTTCATAAAATGTTCTCTACGACCAAGGTCCATAAGTTTGGTGCCTATGTTTTCATCTATGTAACTTATTGTTTCAGGTCTCACATTTCGGTCTTTGATCCATTTTGAATTAATTTTTATACATGCGGACAAACTGTAACCCAGTTTCAGTCTTTTGCATGTGGCTTTCCAGGTTTCCCAGCACCGTTTATTGAAGAGGCTATTTTACTCCACTGTGTGTTACTGGTTTCTTTGTCAAAAATTATCTGTCCATATATATGTGATTTTATATCTGGGCTCTCTATTCTGTCCCACTGCTCTGTGTGTCTGTCTCTGTGCCAATCCCATGCTGTTTTGATTCTCGTAGCTCTGCAGTATAATTTAAAGCCAGGTAGTGTGATTCCTCCAGCTTTGTTCTTTTGTCTCAGGATTGCTTTAGCTGTTCTGGGTCTTTTGTGGTTCCATACAAATCTGATAATTTCTTGTTCTGTTTCTTTAAAAAATGACATTGGTATTTTGATGGGGATTTCATTAAATCTGTATATTGCTTTAGATAATTTGGTCATTTTAACTATGTTGATTCTTCCAATCCACACAGGATATTTTTCCATTTTGTTGTGTCTTTTTCAATCTCTTTTAATGTGTTGTAGTTTTCAGTATATAGGTCTTCCACGTTCTTTGTTAAGTTTATTCCAAGGTATTTTATTCTTTTGGTTGCAATTACAAAAGGAATTGGTGTGTGTGTGTGTGTTTATTTCTTTTTCTGACGTTTTGTTGTTGGTATGTAGGAAGGCAATGGAGTTTTGTACATTGATTTTGTTTCCTGCAACTTTAAAGTATTTGTTTATTGTTCCTAATAGTTTTTTTGGTGTAGTCTTTAGGGTTTTCAAAATACAGAATCATGTCTTCCACAAAAAGTGACACTTTTACTTCTTCCTTAACTACTTGGATGCCTTTTATTTCTTTCTCTTGCCTTAATGCTCTGGCTAGGACTTCCAGAACTATGTTGACTAAGAGTGGTGAGAGTGGGCATCCCTGTCTTGTTCCTGATCTTAGAGGAAAAGCTTTCAGGTTTTCACCATTGAGTATGATATTAGCTGAGGGTTTGTCATATATGGCCTTTATTATGTTAAGATACTGTCCTTCTATTTCTATTTTATTGAGTGTTTTAATCATAAATGGATGTCATGTCTTATCAAATGCTTTATCTGCATCCATTGATAAGATCATATGATTTCTATCCTTTCTTTGTTGATGTGTGTGCTACATTGGTTGATTCACGTATGTTGAACCATCCTTGTGCCCCTGGAATGAACACCACTTGATCATGATGTATTATTTTTGATGCACTGCTGCATTTGATTTGCTAGTATTTTGTTTAGAAATTTTGAGTCTGTATTCCTCAGAGATATTGGTCTGTAGCTTCTATTTTTGTGTTATCCTTGCCAGGTTTTGGTATCAGGGTTATATTGGCCTCATAAAATGTGTTAGCAAGTATTGCCTCTTCTTCAATTTTCTGGAAGAGTTTGAGAAGGATAGGTTTTAAATCTTCTTTGAATGTTTGGTAGAATTAACTGGTGAAGACATTTGGTCCTGGACTTTTGTTTTTGGGGAAGTTTTTGATGGTTTTAATTTAATTTCCTCACTGCTGATCGGTCTATTTAAATTTTCCAATTCTTTATGATTTCGTCTAGGAAGGTTATATATTTCTAGGAACTTATCCATGTCTCCTAGGTTGTTGAATTTGTTGGCATATAGTCTTTCATAATATTCTAGTATGATCCTTTGTATATCTGTGATGTCTGTGGTTGACTTCTCTCTCATTTCTGATTTTGTTTATATGGGTTTTTTCCCTTTTTTTCTTAGTGAGTCTAGCCAGGGGTTTGTGAATTTTATTAATCTTTTCAAAGAACCAGCTCTTTGTTGTATTATTTTTTGTATAGTCTTTTTGTTCTCTATTTCATTCAATCCTGCTCTAATTTTTACGATTTCCTTTCTTCTGCTGACTTTGGGTGGCTTTTGTTTTTCATTTTCTAGATCTTTACAATGTGATATTAGGTTGTTTACTTGGGGTTTCTCTTGTTTCTTGAGCTAGACCTATAATGATATAAACTTCCTCCTTATTACTGCTTTTGCTGAATCCCAGAAGTTTTGATATGTCGTATTACCATTCTCATTTGCCTCTATATATCTTTTGATCTCATCTTTTATTTCTTCTTTGACCCAGTTATTTTTTAGTAGTATGCCATTTAATCTCCATGTATTTGTGGGTTTCTTTACTCCCTTTTTGCATTTGATTTCTAATTTCAAGGCATCGTGGTCAGAGAATATGCTTGGGATAATTGCAATCTTCTTGAACTTGTTGATGCTAGTTCTGTAACATGACATATGGTCTATCCTTGAGAACATTCCATGTGCCCTGGGGAAGACTGTATAATCTGGGACAAAAGGCTCTGTAGATGTTCATTATGTCCATTTGGTCTAGTGTTTTATTTAAGGCGAGTCTTTCTTTATTGATTTTCTGTTTGGTTGATCTGCCTAGAGCTGTCAATGGAGTATTAAGGTCCCCAACCATGATTGTGTTTTGATCTGTTTCTCCCTTTAGTTCTGTGAGTGGTTGCTTTATATATTTCAGTGCTCCCTGGTTGGGTGCATATATATTAAGAAGTGTTGCCCGGCAAGGCGTTCAGCTGTTGAGCATTGACCTAGGATCCAGGAGATCAGGGGTCAATTCCTGGTCAGGGCACACACCCAGGTTGCTGGCTCGATCCCCAGTTGGGGGCATGCAGGAGGCAGCCCATCAATGATGACTCCCTCACCATTGATGTTTCTACTTCTCTCTCTCCCTCTCTCTAAAATCAATGGGGATATATTAAAAATAAAAGAAAAAAGAAGTTTATGTTTTCTGGATGTAGTGTCTCCTTTATCATTATAAAGTTTCCATCTTTGTCTCTTATTTTGTTATCTTTAAATCTATTTGTCAGATATAAGCATGGCTACACCTTCTTTTTGGTGGATGTTGTTTGCTTGGAGAATCATTTTACACCTTTTTACTTTGCATCTACCTTTGTCTTTGCAGCTTAGATGTATCTCTTGAAGGCAGCATATAAGGTTGGGTTTTGTTTTCTTATCCAGTCTGCTACCCTGTGCCTCTTTATTGGTGAATTCAGACCATTTATATTTAAGGTAATTATTGATTATGGGGATTTCCTTTAGCCATTTTATCTTTTGTTTTCTGGTAGCTCTGTGCCTCCATTGGTTCTTTTTCTTTGGACTTCTATTGTTTTCATTTGGTGGTATTTCATACTCCTTTTCTCTGTGTTTTCTTGTTTTAAGTCATGTGTCCTGGTTTGGAGATTTTTGTATGTGGGTACCATTAGGTTTATAAAATTAAAGTTGCTTATATACAATCGTGTGTTTTTTTCTTTTGAGTGCGTCTGATGTTCATCCTCCTTTGCCTGTTCAGACCTTTATCCACTCCCCCCTTTATGCTTTTGTTGCCACAAATTATCCCTGTTTATGCTCTAAAGTTTTTGATGATCTTAATTCATAGTGTTGTGACCTTATGTTCTTTGTTTCAGGTATTTCCTGCAATGGAGGTTTTCTGATGACAAAATCTCTCAGCTTCTGTATGTCTGGGAATGTCTATATTTCTTCTTCATATTTAAAGGACAATTTTGCTGGATATATTATTTGTGGCTGGTAATTTCTCTCTTTCAGGTGTGTTCATATTTGCTTCCATCTTCTGGCTTGTAGAGTTTTTGCTGAGAAGTCAGATAAAATTCTGATGGGTTTTCCTTTTCAGGTCACTTCCTTCTTTTCCCTGGGTGCTTTGAGAATTTTTTCTTTGTCATTAATTTTTGACAGTTTTAATACAATGTGCCTTGGAGAAAACCTCTTTGGATTGAGGTAACTAGGTGTTCTGTTTGCTTCTTGGATTGAAAGATCTAGTTCTTTCCATAAGTTTGGGAAGTTCTGATCCACTATTTGTTTGAATTAGACCCTCTGTTCCCTTCTCCCTCTCTTCTTCTTCAGGAATCCCTATTATTCTAATATTGCTTTTTCTGATGAAGTTAGATAGTTCTTGTACAGCTCTTCCATTTTTTCTTTATGCTCAGATCTCTCTCTTCTTCCCTCTGGGTCATGTCTAGATTCCTAGTTTCGATATCACTAATTCTTTCCTCCATCTGCTTGGCTCTGTTTTCTATGCTCAGTACCTCATTTCTAATCTTCTTAATTGCATGCTTCATTTCCAGTATTTCTGATTGATTCTCTTTTTAAGTACCAGTCTCTTTGGTAAAGTATTCATTTTGCTCATCTATTTGTTTTCTGAGAGCACTGAATTGCCTGTCTGTATTTTCTCACATCTCATTGAGTATTTTGAGAACTGCAATCTTGAAATCTCTGTCATTTACATCACATATTTCCATGTGTTTCAGCTTGCTTTAGGTGACTTTTTCATTTTCTTTCTGATCATCCTTGTTACCATGGTTAATTCATGGTATTTGCTACTCTCTTTTGTCTAGGCATACATTTCCCTTCTATAGCATCGTTTTCTGAAGAGGTCTTTCTACTATTTTCCAGTAGATGGCACTGAATCACAAGGTTTTTTTACCTCTCTGATCTCCCAGACTTGACCTCTGCAGCTTCTGTAAACCAGTACAGCTGTGCTGCTTGAAGGTGGAGCTTATTTTGCCCTCACCATAAGCACCAAACCTGGGGATCAGTCACAGATAAAATATACTCAACCTGGCACTGAGGGAAAGAGGAGGAGATTTATGGGAGTCCAAGGGGTAGCAAGGCTCTGTGGTTCCATTTCTTTGTCAGAAACTCCACCCCCCAACTGTGGACAGCCATGAGACAGAACCCCACTCTCTGTCAGGCATCTATAGGCTCAGTCACTGTTCTCTCCCCTTGCCCTGCTTGGATGCCCCCACAGCTCTCTATTCCTCCTGGTTGAAGGAAACTCCTGCTACTGCTGGCTTCCTCCCTTCTCCTGGCTATGCTGAAAGCTCCTGGCTGCAGGGCTGCATCTGAGGGCCATCTGAGCTTTCCTCTCTTCTCGCCTCTGTGCTTAATTCCCAGTTGCCCACCTTTAGATGTCTCATGCCTGTGTCTCTCAGGCATGCCTTTGTGTTGAGTGGGGAATTCCTTGTTGAATTATAGTTGGTTAATTTGTTGAAATTTCATGGGGAGAGGTGAAGGGTATCTCTCACATTGACATTGCTCTGATGTCACTCTCATCTGCTTTTATTGTTTGTATTTCTCTTGTTTATTGGCCATATCTTCCTATCTCTTTATTGTTGTACACCTAATATTGTATACAAAAGAACCACAATGGCTCAGTATAATATCTTTCATCAGCAAGGGCCTTTATTTTCTTCTATGTTATATGTAGGATGCAGGGATGATTCCTTAGTGGGAGCAGGATTGGGCTGGGTTAGGGCTGGGCTGCAGTTTTTGTAAAATTCAGTTCAGTTCTGGTTTATCCTTGTCTCTTAGGTGTGGCCTTTCTTGACTTTGAGTTCTCTGTCTCTTCAGTCTTAGACATTTTGCTGCTCAGAGCTTCTAGTTTAGGTATTTCTTCCTGCTGCTACATGCAGCTTCAAAATCTGAAAAATGTCTTGAGGTGGAGACCTACTGTTTGTTTTAAGCCCCTTTTTTTCTAGTAGGACTTCATCATCTTCAAAGCACTGTGAGACTGTGATAGATTTTATCTTGTCTTTCTGGCCAAGTCCCCCAACTTTCTACACATTCTCAGCCAATGACAAGTGATGAAAGCAGCCTATATTATACTCAAATGGCTTTTGTTTATAACTGCAAGTCACTGTGTTTTTTTTTCTGTGCATTGCTTGAAAAAGAGAAGCTACTTGAAATGAAGACTTCATGTTACTCAGAGACCCCGATTTGGAGTTGGAGTGAGTATATTTCATGTAGGCATGAACATCTCAATGCATGACAAGAGAAATGTGTATGGATATTGAAAAGTTAAAGGGGTGGACTATTGCTGACACTGTTGGTTGTCTACTCAGGATCAATATTCTGCTTGTTTCTTCTCAATAGAACTTTAAATTCATTCAGGCATTCACTTTCCCATGTGCAACCTATGTGTCAGGAAAAACTAATTCCATTCTTAACTCCAAGGAGTGAATCTAATTGGTCTAAGGATAATCGCATCTCTACTGCCAATGATTTGATTAAGGAAGAACTGGGTAGTTCCATGGTCTGGGATGAGTGGATTCTTGACATTGTTTTTGCCTATGGGAGGATCATAGCTGAAAAAGTTGGAATAAAACAAAATTAGGAAGTTTAAATATTTAGTTTACAAAGCAGTATCAGAAGCTGAATAGTGTATCTCCCCCTCCCCTTACAGCATTTGTTATCAAGCTATTTAAGCAGTTCAGTGATGTTGATGTTGGCTTCTACCATGTTCCATAATTTGCCCCAACTAGCCTCTTAGGGATGAAGTGTATCTGTTTACACTCTGATTAGATTTTTGATTGTCCCCATGAAAGTGAATAAGACCTAATTGTGATGTGAAGTATTAGATTCCTTTGTAACTCTGGTGCCATTAATCTGAGCCCTATCATTGACTTGGCCCTTCAGTTTCACCCAGGGTAATAATTGAAGTCTGTCCTCAGAACTGACATGGATAGATAGCTAAAGTCAACCTGGGGAGTGATTGCTTTTCTCTGGCATTATTTGTTTCCCCTATAATTCATTTGAACAGGAATTTATGTGGCTTAAGCTAAGAAATATCAGTCCATTTACATTTACAAATGCCCTAGGATAACTTCATAAGTTTAATAATTGGGCCCTAGTGAATTTTTAATTTTATGTTCATCAGTATTTCATTCTGGAATGAATTAAATATTTTTCATTTTTATTTCTTCATTCAATAAACACTGATTGAACGCTTAATATTTCAGGCACTGTGTTAGGATTTGAGATTTAGAGACAAAAACTCTATCTTACACCTACCGCTGCTTCCCTCAGAGAAACACTAACATCTGAACATAAGGACAAATGTTACCAGTTGTTCATTGGAGCACTATTTATAGTAACAAAAGAATGGAACCAATCCAACTGTCCCTGGAAAATGGCTAAATAAACTTTAATTTGTTCATAAAACAGAATACTGTACCATAATGAAAATTTATTTTAAAAGATACATTTTACAACATGGATAAATCTTAAGAACCTAAAAATCAGTAAAAAACAAACAAAAAAGCAAGTAGCAAAAAGATACATACAAGATACATACAGCCTGATACTACTTATGTAAACCTTAAAAACACAATGTATGCAATAGTGTATCTTGATTAATAATTCATATGTATGAAATAAGTACAAAATACATTCTAAGATGGACATTTCCTCTGAGAAGGAAAGAATGAAGGAAGTATGGGGTGAAGGAAGTATACCTGGATCAGTAATACTATTTTTTTTAAAACAGAGAAGGATGAAGAAAATTAGATAAAATAATGCTTGCATAATTTTGGTAGAGGTTAAGTGTAATTTTTCTGCATTTTTATGTATAAAATGTTCTTTAATTAAAACAAAATATAAAAGAGACAGAAAAAAGCTAAGGTAGCAATACCAATATCAGGAAAAATAGACTTTATTTTTGAAAAATATCTTTTTATTGATTTTAGAGAGAGAATTAGCCCACCACCTGGACTTGGGCATATGCTCTGACCGGAAATTGAACTGGTGACCTCACAGTGCATGGGACATTGTTCAACCAACAGAGCCATACCATCCAGGGCAGACAAAATAGACTTTAACACAAAAGCTATAAAAAGAGACAAATAAGGATGTTGCATAATGATAAAGGGATCAATTCAACAAGAGGATAGAACTTTTGTAAACACTTCTGCACCCAATGTAAAAGCACCTAAATATACAAAGCGAACATTGGCAGGCATAAAGGGAAAGATTAACAGTAATACAGTCATAGTATGGAATTATAACATCCCACTGTCATTAATGCATATATCATCCAGACAGAAAGTCAACAAGGAAACAGTGACTTTAAATGACACATTAGACCAGATGGTTTCAATTGACATTTTTAGATTATTTCACCTCAAAGCAGCAGAATATGAATTCTTTCCAAGAACACATGGAACATTTTTCTGGATAGACCACAAGTTAGACCACAAAACAAGTCTCAATAAATTTAAAAGATTGAAATTGTATGATGCATTTTCTCCAGTCACAGTGGTATGAAACTAAAAATCAATTACAAGAAGAAAACAATAATATACAAATACATGGAGGCTAAATAACATGCTAGTAAACAATAAATGGGTTAACAATGAGATCAAGGAAGAAATCAAAGATACCTCGAGACAAATGGAAATAGAAATACAATGATCCAAAAATCTATGGGTCACAGCCAAAGTAGTTTTAAGAGGGAAATTCATAGCAATACAGACATACTTCAATAAACAAGAAATGTCTCAAATAAAAATCTAACCTTATGTAAAGGAACTAAAAAAAGAACAAACAAAGCCCAGTGTAAGTAGAAGAAAGAAAATAGAGTCTAAGAAAAAATACAAAAGATCAATGAAACAAGTGCTGGTTCTTTGAAAAGATAAACAAAGTTGATAAACCTTTAACCAGACTTATCAATAAAAAAGAGAGATGACCCAAATAAATAAAAACATAAATAAAGGAGAAGTAACAACTGACATCATCAGATATACAAAAGATTATAAGAAAATACTATGAATGATTAGATGCTAACAAATTGGTCAATCTGGAAGAAATGGATACATTCCTAGATGCATATAATCTTCCAAGACTGAACAAAGATACAACAGAAAATCTGAACAAACTGATTACTACTAACAAAATCAAATTAGTATAAAAAACTAACAACAAACAAAAGTTCTGGACTGGATAGTGTCACAGGTGAATTTTACCAAACATTCAAAAAAGAATTAACACCTATTCTTCTCAAATTGTTCCAAAAAATTCAAGAGGAGGGAAAGTACTCAAGCTCACTTTAAAAGGCCAGAATTACCCTGATTTCAAAACCAGACAAACACATTGCCAAAAAAAGAAGAAAATTATAGGCCAGTATCCCCCATGAACAGAGATGCAAAAATCTTCCACAAAATATTAACAAACCAAATTCAGCAATACATTAAAAATACATATACTAGGATCAAGTGGGACTTATTCCTGGGATACAAGGTTGGTTCAGTATCACAAATCAACATGATACACCACATAAACAAAATAAGGAATAAAAATCAATGGATGCAGCAGAAGTATTTAACAAAATCTTACACCCATTTATGGTAAAAAAAACAAAACTCTCAGCAAACTGGGAAGAGAGGGAACATTCCTCAACATAATAAAAGCCATATATGACAAAGCTATAGCTAGCATCATACTCAATCATGGAAAGTTAAAAGTGTTTTCCTTAAGATCAGTATCAAAACAAGGATGTCCACTTTCACTACTTTTAGTCAACATAGTACTGGAAGCTCTAGCCCCAGTAATCAGACAAGAAGAATAGATAAAAGGCATCCAGATTGAAAAGGAAAAAGTAAAAGTAAAACTGTCATTATTTGTTGATGACATGACACTATATAGAGACAACCATAAAGACTACATCAAAAAATTATTATAATTGATAAATGAATTTATTCAAGCAGCAGGATACAAAATTAATATCCAGAATTTGGGTGCATATTTATACACCAATAACAAATTATCCAAAAGAGAAATTAAGAAAACAATCTTATTTACAATTGCTTCAAAAAATACCTAGGAATAAATTTAACTAAGGAGGTAAAAGACCTGTACTTGGAAAATTATAAGACACTGAAGAAAAAAATTGAAGTAGGTGCAAATAAATGGACGCACATACACCACGTTCATGGATAGGAAGAAATGACATTGCTAAAATGTCCATACTTCTCAAAACAATCTAAAGACTCAGTGCAATTCCTATTAAAATACCAATAACATTTTCACAGAACTTGAACAAATAATACTAAAATTTATATGGAACTGCAAAAGACACTAAATATCCAAATCAATCTTGAGAAAGAAGAACAAAGTTGGAAGTTACTTAGTATCAAACTGTATTACAAGGCTTTAATAACCAAAACAGCATGGTGCTGGCATAAAAACAGACACATAGATCAATGGAACAGAACAGAGAGCCCAGAAATAAATCCACACCTCTATGACAATTAATTTATGACACAGGAGACAAGAATATACAATGGAGTAAAGACAGTCTCTTCAATAAGTGATGTTGGGAAAACTAGACAGATACATGCAAAAAAATGAAACTAGACACCAACTTACACCATATATGAGAATAAACTCAAAATGGATTAAAGACTTAAATGTGAGACTCAAAACCATAAAACTGCTAGAAAAAACAATAGGCAGTAAACTCTCTGATATTTCTTTTAGTAATATATTTTTCTGATATATCTCCTTGAGCAAGGGAAAGAAAAGAAAAAATAAACAAATGGGCCTACATCAAACTAAATAGTTTTTGCACAGCAAAGGAAACTATCAACAAAATGCAAAGACAGCCCACTGAATGGGAGAAGATTTTCGCCAATGATACATCTGATAAGAGTTAATGTCCAAAATTTATAAAGAACTCATACAACTCAACATAAAACACACACAAATCCAATTAAAAAATGTGCAGAGAACCTGAATAGACACTTCTCCAAAGAGGACATACAGATGACAAATAGACATATGAAAAGATGTTCAATGTCACTAATCATCAGAGATGCAAATTAAAATCACATTCTCACACCTGTCAGAATGGCTGTCATAAATAAATCAACAGACAACAAGTGTTGGCGAGGGTGTGGAGAAAAGGGAACCCTTGTGCGCTTGGTGGGGATGCAGACTGGTGAAGCCACTGGAAAGCAGTACGGAAGTTCCTCAAAAAATTAAAAGTGGAACTGCCTTAGGACCCAGCAATTTTACTTCTGGGTATTTTCCCAAAGCAATCCAAAACATTAATTTGAAAATATATATGGGTATCAACAAGATGGCAGCGTAGGTAACAGCTGCACCCGCCGCCTCCCGCAACCACATCAAAATTACAACTAAAATACAGAACCACCGTCACTCAGAGCCTCCTGAGATCTGGCTGCACAGAAGCCCCACAACCAGGGAGCTGAAGAAGCACCGAGACCGGGAGGAGGGGCGGAGACTCGGGCAGATCGGGGCTGAATTGCGGAGACGCGGCCTCGGGCCCACACCCGGTGCCGAGGCTGAAACCCGGGAGGGAATCTCAGGGCGGAGGTTTCCTGGAGGAGGGAGGGGTCCCAGCCCCATAGCAGGCCCCCAGCCCAGGGCTCCAGACCGGGAAGAGACATCCCCACAACTTCGGGCTGTGTAACCAGCAGGACTGTCCCTGAGGGTCGCAGAGGCTGCGGGAGCTCCAGCAGCTCCTCTTAAAGGGCCCGCACACTGACTCACTCAGACACGCTCCCTCTGAGCCCAGCGCCGGGCAGCAGCCTGAAAGGACCCGGGACACTCGGGGAGGAACTAACCTGCCTGGAATCGGGGCGAGAGTTGGAGGAGCAGCTTCCTCCCAGGCAGAAGGGCTGGCGGAGGCCATGGCTCCTTTGGTGAGTCCTCCCTGCACACAGCCGGCAGGCAGGCGCCATATTTGAATCGCCAGCACCTGACTTGCACCTTTGGCCCCGCCCCGTGATTCCCGGAGGCCCCGCCCCTCCCCACCTGCAGCTCATCCAGGCCATTTCCAGCGACTTTTCTTTGCAAGTGGCCTCTCGAGCCTCCTGCTTAGGACTTTCCTAAAATCTCTCAAACAAGCAGCAGCTGCCCCATATGTCTTGATAAGCGGCCCCAGGCCTGGCACTAGCGGCAGCTGCACTGGCTCATAGCTTGGCCTCTCCTGGACAACGCCAAGCCCAACACAAGTAGTAGCCAACTACTGTTTGCTGTGTAGCTCAGGCTGGGTGGGCCGAGCAAGGCACTTGCACAGGCTGACTATGCACCTCCTGGGAGGCCCCAGAGACAGTGCACTTGGTACTCAGACTTGACCATGCTGGATTACAACCCTACCACATCCACAAGTGACACGCTCAACGGGAGCACTTGGTGAACACCAAAGCTCCACTGAAGTAAGTCCTGATCCATAAGGGAGTCTCCAGCACAGCAGCTCTTTGGCTGTAGTTGCAGCTGGTCCTCACAGCTGATTGGCCTGGGAGTCAGTTCCTCCCAGGGAAGCCAACAGCAACCAAGGCTCAATCTACAACAGGACAGTGCACACAGCCCACACAGGGGAGCACCTAGAAGGCCTAGCTCAGGTGACTGGGGAGGCAGAGCCACTGGACCCTACAGGACACCTGCTATGCAAAGCCACTCTACAAATTCCAGGAGACATAGCAGCTCTACCTAATACATAGAAACAAACACCAGGAAGCAGCCAAAATGTGGAGGCAAAGAAACATGTCACAAAGGAAAGAACAGAAGAAATCTCTAGAAGAGGAACTAAATGAAATAGATCCAAGCAAGCTAACAGATAGAGAGTGTTCAGAATAATGGTTATAAGGATGTTTAAGCAGACTGTTAGGGAAATAAATGAGAAAATCAATAACATAATAAAGTACCAATTTGAAATGAAGCCTACACGAACTGAAATGAAGAATAATTTACATGGAATCAACAGTAGAGTAGAGGACACTGAGAATCAAATCAGCAATTTGGAACATGAGGAAACAAAAAACACCCAACCAGAAGAGCAAAAAGAAAAAAAAATCCAGAAATATGAAGATAGTATAAGGAGCCTCTGGGACAACTTCAAGAGGCCCAACATTTGTGTTATTGGGGTGCCAGAAGGGGAAGAAAGAGACCAAGGAATTGAAAACCTATTTGAAAAAATAATTACAGAAAACTTCCCCTACCTGGTGAAAGAAGTAGACTTACAAGTCCAGGAAGAACAGAGGGTCCCAAACAAGAGGAACCCAAAGAGGCCCACAGCAAGACACATCATCATTAAAATGCCAAAGGTTAAAGACAAAGAGAGAATCTTAAAAGCAGCAAGAGAAAAGCAGTTAGTTACCTACAAGGGGGCACCCATATGACTGTCAGATGATTTTTCAACAGAAACTTTGCAGGCCAGAAGGGAGTGGCAGGCAATATTCAAAGTGATGAAAAACATGGAACTACAACCAAGATTGCTCTACCCAGCAAAGCTATCATTTAGAATTGAAGGTCAGATAAAGAGCTTCTCAGACAAGGAAAAGCTAAAGGAGTTCACCACCACACCAGCACTACAGGAAAAGATGAAGGGTCTTCTTTAAGAAGAAGCTAATGAACAAAAGAATCTGATGAACTAAATAAATCCAGAGACATTGACGCATGCAACAGATGATCATATTTCAGAGGAAAGAGGGAAGGGGGTTGGAGGGTGGGAAGAGATTAACCAAAGAAGTTATATGCATATATGCATAACCCATGGACACAGTTAATAATGGGGTGAAGGCCTGGGAAGGGGGTGGGAGGGAAGTGGAGGGGGTCAATTGGGGGGGGGGGAATGGGATACCTGTAATACTCTCAACAATAAAGATAAATTTAAAAAGTAAAAAAAAAAAAAAAGAAAATACATATGTATCCCTATGTTCATTGCAGCATTATTTACAATTGCCAAGATATGGAAGCCACCTAAGTGTACCTAATAGACGACTGGATAAAGAAATCATAGTACGTATATACAATGGAGTATTATTCGGCCATAAGAAAGAATGATATCTTATTTGCAATGACATGGATGGACCTAGAGGGTATTACACTCAGTGAAATAAGTCAGTCAGAGAAAGACAAATGCCATATGATTTCACTTTTATGTAGAATCTAAAATATAAACAAAACAGAAGCAAACTCATAGATACAGAGAACTTTTGGATAGTTGTCAGATGGGAGAGGGTTGAGGAGATGAATGAATAAAAGGGGAAGCTGATTCAGAAGTACAGACTGAAAGTTACAAAATAGTTCATTATGCTCAGGCAGAAGACAGAGGTGCTAATAGTTTTCATCTCCCAGGGATGGTGGAGAGAGTCCCTGTGATAACACATACCCGGCACAGAGAATATGCCCTGCAAATTCTTGCTTTTGTCATTAATTCCTGTGTGTATAGCAAAGATAACACAGCCTTCGGACAGCTCCTGAGAACATGGAAGACGTGGCGACTGTCCTCTTATGTATCATCCAGTTGAAAAGCAAGTGATTACCATGCATCGTGCTGCTGGTCTGGTCCCCTGTGCCGTGAGGGAGAGGCTCAAGTCCTGAACATTTTTTTGTCCTGAACAGCCACACCAAGCCTGAAAGCCCATCAAATAGTGTTCTGTTTAAAATGATATTCCACATGTTTCAGAGCAGGAAATGAAAAGTTTGTCCCTGAAAATGATGAAAAGAAGGGATTTCAAACTTGTATGTGCTCACACATTTTCAGAAGCAGTAAAGATACCTTTAGTAACACATGGTTGTGTGTGTTACCAAATTTTATTTTTAATAAAGAGGACTACATTAAAAAAAAAAGGATACAAAAAATGTATCCTGATTTTGCCTTTAAGCAAACATATTTGGGACATGTGACATTTGCATAAAATTATGCATACAAGGGTTGTCGGGAATTGTCTTTTTTTTTTTTTAAAGATGGAGTTGCAGAAGGAGTGAGAAGGTATGTTTCCTAGGCATCCACCATTTGTTTTCACAATGTGTTGTAAGAGCATATACCTCAGGGTCAGTCCCTGTAATGTTCAAGTTTATAAGGCCATCAGCTTTTCCATGTAGTGGGGACTTCTCTTGAGAATTCTCAAGTGCAGGTGCACTAGAACCTCTCTGTATCTCAGTGTTTATAACCTGACCGGTGGCAAACACAAGTGCTTAGAATGTCCAAGATGCAGCTTTCATACTTCATCCCAGACTGTGTTTCAGTTCTTTTAACATCTAGTTGATTCTCAGGGAGACAAGCATTATATACATGTATGAACAAAAATTTATGTAACATAATCCACTCATTAAAAGAAAGAATAATTAAAGTAGGAGCTGGTAGGTGCCCAGTAAGGAAGCCAACCCTCCAGTTAAGGAATCTGTACATGTTAAGTCTTAGTTCCAAATCCTAAATGCTGACTCGGTGGCGCTCCCCACGATTGCCTCCTGAGTCGTTAGAGACAGTATTTGTTTTATTATTGAAAGAAAATTGAATTTTGGAAATGACAGGTCAACACATACGATGCACTACCAGTTTACTTTGCATTTTCCTTTAGTTTTGTAGAAGATCAAAATGTGGATGACATTGTTTATTGCCAATTATTGGCTCTTTTAATTTTCTAAATTGCTTAGTGCTGCTGCCAAAGTTCAATG
Organism: Miniopterus schreibersii; assembly: GCF_964146895.1. Taxonomy (NCBI): domain Eukaryota; kingdom Metazoa; phylum Chordata; class Mammalia; order Chiroptera; family Miniopteridae; genus Miniopterus; species Miniopterus schreibersii. The sequence goes on along the minus strand of NC_138109.1, from coordinate 81,689,032 downwards.
ATAGGATCATGGCACCACTTCTGAGTGAGGCAGTTACAGGTTAAAAAAAAACAAAAAAAAAAAGTAGCGACTTTAGGAATCAGAGTTAAAGAGAAATACAACTTACATATTTTCTAATGGTTTTCGCATGTTTGTTGGAATGACCTCTCTTCATTTTGTTTCTTTTGATGATTTCTCTTTAAAACTTTAGGTGAGTTTGTTTCTGCTTTCTTACCTGCTACGCTCTGGGCCACAAGTGAGGTCTACAGCTGAGAAATGGAGCTGAGATGGGGGAAGCAGGAAGCAGTGCCAGGGCCTGGCCCTAGCAGGCGGCGTGTCAGGCTGGAGAGCCACCACACCGCCCTCCCGTGAGATCTGGGGCCTGGAAAGGACTCAGGCCCACTGGAGGCAGCTCTGAGTTCTGGGGCCTCCTGAAAGGTGGGAGGCTTTGCTGACAGATTTGGACTTTTTGTTAATGAAAGAATATTGTCATTGTCATTGGCATGAGTAGCTACCATCTAGTTTTGCTACCGATTGCCAAGTGTGGGAAAGGGAGAGATAGGGAAATGGGAAGGGAAGTAGCTCGAGAGGCTTGAGGACTGAGTGCTCACATCTTTCCCAACCTTAAACTCTAGCTTTTCTTTTAAGTCCTCACCTGCCCTCTTAGGGTCAAAGTACTTTTTACTTTCTGTGAAAAATTGTTCCCAGGGGAAGTACTGAGACTCCGGCTCTGAAACTGATTCATGTTCCCAGAGTCCCTGAAGGGCCATTGCTAAGTGTGTGAGTTACAGTTTCAGAGGAAAGGGATTGTGTTTTCGAACTCACCTAAAACAGCTTCATGGAGGGCAAATCTCAAGTTGCATTAATAAAAGAAAGGCTTGCATTTGGGCAAGAGAATGAATACCTATCGTAGATCCATGTGTAGTGACTTGGCTTAGTGAAAAAACGGACACAGGGAAAGGAGTGGCAAAGAGGGTTACCTGGCAGACGACAGAATTCAGTCTAGAGCTTAAGCAGAAAAGAGATTTATGGAAGGGCATGACCTGGTTTACAGACTCTTTGGGAAGACTGAAGAAACAGATTCTAGACTGATCTTTTAGAGCACTGCCCAAAGCCACCAGGCAGAACTAAAGATGCTGTGGCCTCTTCAATAATTCAACAGACATTCATACTTACTTTAACAACATTTGAATAATCTCTTCTTTGACATTCAAGATTTTTCGTTTTTCTTTTACTCTTTGAACATATATTTCATTCCACTTTCTCCTTGGAACTCTATTATAGTGTAATGTATATTTTTGATATTTTTATAGCTTTATTGAGATATAATTCACATGTTGTACAATTCCCACATTTCATTTGTACAATTTAATGGCTTTTAGTATACCAGAGTTTTGCGTGCATGACTGTAATCAATTTTACAAGTTTTCATTTCAAAAGAAGTCTTGAACTTCTAAACTGTCACCTCTAATTTCTCCATTTCCCCAACCCCCCAGCTCTAGGCAACCATTAACCTACTTTCTGTCTCTATAGAATTGTTAATTCTGAACACTGCACATAAATGGAATCATGCAACATGTGGTCCTTTTTGACTGGCTTCCTTCAGTTAGCATAATGTTTCCAAGTTCATCCATGTTGTATTTAAAAAATATTTTTATGCTTGAAAAACTTTGCGATCATTCTTTCTGATAACAAAAAATGTATGTGATTATGAATTTTATTCCAAAGGCAAGGGAAATGAAAGCAAAAATAAATTAATGGGACTACATCAAACTGAAAAAGCTTCTGTGCACAAAAGAAACTCCCAACAAAACAAAAAGGCAACCAACTGAATGGGAGAAGATGTTTGCAAACAAGAGCTCCAACAAAGGGACATATCCAAAATCTATAAAGAACTCATACAGCTCAACACCAAACAAACAATTCAATTAAAAAACAGGCAGAGGACCTGAACAGACACTTCTCTCAAGACATACAAGTGGCCAACAGGTATATGAAAAGATGCTCCACTTCACTAGCTACCAGGGAAATGCAAGTCACAACTATAATGAGAGACCACCTCACACCCGCTGGAACGGCTGTTAGCAGCCAGATGGTAACAACAGGTGTTGGAGAGGCTGTGGCGCAAGGACCCTCAGCCACTGCTGGGGGCTGCAGACTGGTACAGCCACATGGAAAACAGCCTGGAGGCTCCTCAGGAAGCTAAGAATGGAGCTGCCATGGAGCCCAGCCAGCCCTCTTCTGGGGATCTACCCGAAAAATTTGAAAACACTTATTCCTAAAGACGTGTGCCCTACGTTCAGTGCAGCAGTGCCCACGGCGGCCGAGGTATAGAAACGGAAGGGTCCTTCAGTAGAGCGCTGAGAGGGCTGGATAGAGAAGATGGACATGTGCACCGCAGAATGCTGCGCAGCCACGAGAAAGGATGGAATCCTGCCCTTTGCGAGAATGTGGGTGGAGCTTGAGAATATAATGCTAAGCGAAGTAAGTCAGACAGAAAAAGTCAAGAACCACATGACTTCACTCATATGTGGGATATAAAGCTGAAACTCACAGACACAGACAATAGTGTGGTGGGTACCAGAGGGAGGGAGGTTGAAGGGTGGTGAAAGGTAAAGGTGGTAAACACACAATACAATATACAGGTGATGTCTTATAGAATTGTACACTTTAAACATACGTTAACCAATGTCACCCCAATGAATTTAATAAAAAATGTATGTGAAATTTTATTTTATTTTGTTTTATTTATTGATTTTAGAGAGAGAGAGAGACATCGACTTGTTGTTCCACTTATTTATGCATCATTGGTTGCTCCTTGTATGTGCCCTGGCTGGGGATCGGGACGACATTCTCACCTGGAGCTACCCGACCAGGGCAGGTGGAATTTTAAAATGTTCTCTAAAGGACTAGGGGTTTACAAACATTTTCTGGGTTGAGTGATCAGTATAGTTATCGCTATCATATGCAGCTACTGAAAACAACATAAACCTGTTATAATCCCATCACACATCTGAATTCAGAACATCTCAATATAGGCCACAATATTCAGCTTCTAATGCCAAACCATGACATTCCCAGAAAGTCACAGGAGACAGGGAGCGGTGGGAAGGTGGAGGGTTTCTCACGCATGGTTAGCTCTCACGCCTGGTTAGTTACCAAGAAAGGCTTTCCTGTGTTTGGCATTTGCAGGTCTCAGCCCAGGGCAGTCACCTGAGAGCCAGAGGCCGAGGCCGATGCTCCCTGTCCAAGGGGGCTGGGGGACTGTGCACGCACAGCTGTGCTGGGCTGCAGCAGGCACGAGGCCGGGGTCTGCAGGCCCTGACTCCAGTCACTGCACTGAGTAGGGTTCATCACAGAGCAGAACTGACTCCGTAGTTGGAGCAGAGAGAACTTTCTTACAGGGAATTAAGTGGCTCAGAACCACTGGAAAAGGTGAGCAAACACAATTAAGGGGCCCCAGGATGACTCCGGAGCCCCACGCAGCAGGGGGCTGTGCTCCTCCCCAGTCCCTGGCAGTGTGGCAGAGGGCGGGCGAGCTGCTGCGTCGGCTGGTGCCCTCACTAAAGGATGTGGGGGCACAAAGCAGTCGGGGTGACAGGTGACGGCGAAGGAGCAGGAAGGGCCTCGGAGCCAGGACAAGTGAATCCAGCTGGGGACGCACAGCCACAGTGGCAGCGGCCTCTGAAAGGAGTGGCGATCAGCACTCTCAGACCCCTTGCTGGATGTGCCGCAGAGCGCGTTGGTCAGCAGGCCAGTGACAGGGCGACTGTCCTGAAGCTGCTGTGCGCTGTGGAGAAACCCAGTCCGAGGGAGGAGGGAGGGCGGCTTCCGACGGGCGGGCACTCCCTGCCGCTTTAACTCAGAGGAGGCCCCATGCCGCGCTGAGTGTGGGGGGCAGGACCCGGCCACGTACCCGGGCGAGTCCCAGTCCCCTGGCCCGCGGTGTCGCCTCCGGCCACCGTCTCCCAGGCCTGCGAGCAGCTGTAGCGCCCTGGGGCCAGGCGGCCAGCAGCCCCTGGGCTGCCCCACGGCCCTGGCGGCAGGGGGTGTGCTGGGGAAGGGGCTGCTGGTGAGTGTGAGACGGGTGGAGGGGCGAGCTCGTGAGAAGAACGCAGGTCATCAGCGGGCCTGCGGTGAGGCTGTCTAGTGTCTACGCGCCCAACTGCCGGCTCCAACCCAGGCGGTCACGCGGCACGTGTTCGCCAAGCCTGGGGCCTAGGGAAGGGCGAGGCGCTTTGACTCCCTGCTAACACAGCCTGCTCCTCAGCTTTAAGCCACAGCCTCAACAGCAGCCCCTCAAGGAGCGCTCGCGTCCCCGGCATGAAGTCCTCAAAACCGCCCTGAGGTAGGTTTTATCATTTCTGTCCAGAAAAGGGCAGACTGAGCGTCCGGTAGACAAAGCGACGGAGCCAGGTCACTGACTAGACCTCAGTCTTCGCTTCGCGCCTTGGCTCTGCCTTCTGCCTAGGAGCCCTGGAAGGAACCCCCACAGCGCGGTTCTGACCCAGCTCTGGCTGAGCGCCTGGCCCAGTGGGCGCAGCCCAGCCGGCCCTGCTGATGGGGGAGAGTGGCCACGGCTGTGTCACAGGCAGGTGGAAGCATTCTGGCCACCAGCCTCTCCTGCCATTGTAACTGCGAAAGTGTGTGCGCCCCGCGCCACAGCTGCGAGGTGGCGGGGGTTCCACCAGCCTGGTCCCCAGGACCGCAGGGAGCAGGGAGCCCTGACCACCAGCTTTGGACACGCCCTGTGAGCAAGAGCACACACAGGTAGGTTAAGGCACGGGGATTTTAAGATTGTTTATTACCACGAATGTATTTGGTCAACTTTCTTTAATCCTCTGAGTCTCCGTTTTATCATCTGTAGAATGGTGATAGTAATACCCACCAGGAAGCTGCACAGGGACAACTAAAAGACAGTAGTTCTTTCTAGGCCTCGCATTCTTCAAAGACCATCAGCTTAGCAACCTGCGTGCTCTAAAATAAGTTTCCTTCATGGCCATAGTATTTCGTGTTTAAGGTCTTAAGTCTTCATTTTACTGTTCTCAGATTTGAAGATACCCAAAATTGAGACACTAAGCACTCCTCGTGCCATTGGCTTGTCATTTTCTAAGCTTCCATCCCAGCTCAGCTTTATTTCATTTTGAGAAAGATTTTGCAGGTGCCTCTTGCCTTTGTCTCCCATTGGCAGCCCCACCTTTGCAGTGCACAGCAAGGGAGATGTGACCTTTCCCCAACTCCCATTAGACTTGCTTTACCTAATGCAGTGTAAGAGCAGTGACACAGGCTGCTTCCAGATGGAGGTGGGGAGATGTGGCATGAGACCTCCATGCTGTCCTTCCTTGTAGCAGTGAACTTGATGATTATGCTGAGATGGCTGTGACCTAAGAGGGTAGAACTCTGTCAGCTTGAGGCACCGAGTAGCTAAGGTGAGCAGAGCCTTCCCATTGATCATCTGTGGACATTAGTGTAAGAAAGAAATCAACCTTTGCTGTTTTGAGCCATGGAGACTTGGGTTTGTTTCTTTTTTAAAAAAAAATGTTTTTATTGATTTCAGAGAGAGGAAGGGAGAGGGAGAGAGAGATAGAAACATCAGTAATGAGAGAGTCATTGATCGGCTGCCTCCTGCATGCTCCCTACTGGGGATCGAGCCCACAGCCCCGGCATGTGTCCTGACTGGGAATCAAACCATGACCTCCTGGTTCATAGGTTGATGCTCAACCACTGAGCCACACCAGCTGAGCTGGGGTTGCTTCTTATTGCAGCAGAACTTAGTTTGACCTGGCTACTTTTATTGGAATGAGGCAAAGTGGTAGTAATAGACCAGTGGACCCAGAGTCAGGAGTCCTGGATTTTAAGTTTCCTGGGGAAAACATGGGCTTTGTTTCTCTGGGCCTTAGTTTCCTTCTAAATACTATGGCCATGAAGGAAACTTATTTTAGAGCATGCAGATTGCTAAGCTGATGTTCTTTGAAGAATGTGAGGCCTAGAAAGAACTACTGTCTTTTTTAGTTGTCCCTGCGCAGGAACAAATAAAGGAAATTGAACTAGGTTTTCTCTCAGTCTTCTTATAATTGTAATAGTTTCTCTCTCTCTCTCTCTCTCTCTCTCTCTCTCTCTCTCATTTATCCTTATTCTAGAGATTAAAGTGAATGACTTAGTAAACTTGATATTTTTACTATAGTCTGAATGTTTGTGTTCCTCCCAAATTCGTATGTGATGGCATTAGGAGGTGGGGCCTTGGGCAGTGATTAGGTCATGAATGAGATTAGTGCTCTTTTAAAAGAGCACTTCCTAGTCCCTCCCACCGAGTGATAGCAGAGAAGTCAACCATCTGAAACCTGGAGGAGGGCCCTCACCCAGCCCCGAGGGCACCCACGGCTCGGAATTCCAGCCCCCAGAACCCTGAGAAAGAAGCTTCTGTGCTTGAGTTACCCGTCAGTGATATTTTATCATAGCAGTTCAAAGGACCAAGACAACTTTCACAAAATTCAACTCGTACATGCCACTTCCCTGTGTAGTTAGCTTAAAAGAAGACAGCAGACCTTGTTACAGACTTCCTGAGCTGACACAACTTCTAAGAGGAAGAAGAGTTGACTTTTTTCCCTGTGAGAGCCTTCGTCTTCGGCGGGCCTTGCTTCATCTTTGCTTTGCACACAGAAGTAAATAAGGAGCCTTTGAATTTGGGTTAGACAGCTGGAAAAGCAAACATATTCTCATCAAAACAGTTTTGCTTCTCTTCTTACATCAATTTACTGAATCAAAAAGAAACTTCCTCTTACTGGAAACTCAATTCCTGACAGATGGAAAAAAAGGGGCAGGAGCCTGGAGAAAATATCACCACTGAATGACATGGCAACCTCTCGGCGAGAGGCTCCGTCCAGGATGGAGATGCTCACAAGGAAATGAGAATAGGTTTACAGGGTAAATTCACACCATGAAAAGCGGCGATTGGTGAAGGCTTATGTGGTGAAACTCTGTAAGGAATCTGGCAAGGAACACATAACTCCTGTCCTGCAGAAAGGACAAAGGGCCACAGGCTAAGATTCTGGGGTGACAAGGAATCCCAAGACAGAAGGGGAATTTTGCCGTTGGTTATCAGGTAATAGATCATGTTATGCTTGGAGCAACAGCTGGGAAGGTGAAAGTTTATTGGGAAGGTGGCCAGTAAGTTCTGTACCAGAAGTACCAATAAACTCTCTCAAGAAGTTACTTTCTTTTCTTTGGTTAAGATTTGGCTCCATTGCTTATAAAAGCAAAACTCATATAACAGTGATTTAAACATATATGTGTTTATTTTGCCATGTAAAGCACATCCGGATATGGCACCCTCACAGTGTCAGCAGGGACCAGGCCTCTCCTGCCTTTCCGTTCATACGTCTTCAGTGCATAGCTCCTGTTTTCAGGGCAACTTTAGGGTCCAAAATGGCTGATGGAGCTCCTGCCATCACATCTGCATTCTACACAGCAGTACCGAAGAGCCATGAATGGACACAATGGGCTCACTGTCTAACTGAGTTAGCTCTGTTTAAGAAACCTTCTCAGAAGTCCCACCGTCACTGCTTCACTGTAGTTACTTGGCAATGCTTAACTACAAGGGAGGCTTGGAAATGTAGTTTGTTAGTTGGGCATGTTGTCACTTCCAATAAAATCAGGATTCTGTGAATAAATAAGGGGAAAAGGGATATTATGAGGCAACTAACACCTTCTGCCACCTTATTTTTTCCATCTTTTGTCTATGAGATGGTTATTGGTATCAGTTATATGTTCAGAAATAACAAAGCACACTGCTATCAGTTGAGAAAATGATGTATTGGTCCTAAATTCTGAAATTTCTATATAAGTTAAATAAGAAACAGTTTTTAAGTAGTTGTTGGTTATGGCTGGTGTTTCCTGAATTATGTTCTGACGAGTTTCATGGGCAGTCCATAGCTGTGAATAGTTGTCACAGATACAATTTGAAAAAACAGTTCCAGCAACAAATAAATTATAAACTGGTTTTCACCGGATTTAATATGCCAATGTGCTCTGTGACTCTCCAGAAACAATGATTTTTCCAGATCATTTGATTACTGGGCTCTGTCCCACTGAGCACTCCCTGGACTTACTGTTCCATAGAACTCACCTTCTGAAATGCCCTTGTAAGTTATGAGGCCCGGGGTGGGGGAGCATCTCAGTGTCCATCTTCTAACAAGAAGATTGGAAAAGATAAGATCGTAAGCTTCCGAGGACTGTGACCAAGTCTTCTATTTCCTTTTACCCCACATATTTCTTAGAATATTGATTGTACACTGCTAGCAATCTCAACATATATGCTAATTGCTGCTCAATTAACTGGGTGATTATGGTAATTTAATTGGGGACCCAAATTAGAGAATTTTTGCCTTTGCTGGGGCTCAGCTGGTTGGAGCACCATCCAGTCACCAAAAGGTTGCAGGTTCAGTTCCCAGTCAAGGGCATATTACCTGGGTTGCAGGCTTGATCCCCGGCCCTGCTCGGCGCACATGCAGGAGGCAATCAATTGATGTGTCTCTCTCACATTGATCTCTCTCTTCCCCTCCCTCCCTCCCTTCCTTCCACTCTTTCTAAAAATCAATGGAAAAAATATCCTCGGATGAAGATTAACAAAAAACAAACAAACAAAAAGAATATGTAGACCATGTGATGGAGTAGGGACCTCTGCCACTTGTGCCCCCTCCTTTCTCATTTCAGGCTTATTTCCTCAGCAGCTTTCGTTCATAGACCTGATCTGTCTTGGACTTTGGCTCCCAGGATCCTCCTCTTACCAGTGACCTATTATCTGACAGTAGTTGAAGAACGTAAGAAGTAAAGTTGTAATAATTACTTTTAATAATGTTTTTATTGATTTTAGAGAGACAAAGGGAGAGGCAGAGACAGAGAGAGAAACGTCTATGTGAGAAACACCAGTCGGTTGCCTCCTGTATGCACCCTGACAGGAGACTGAACCCGCAACCTGGGTATGTGTCCTGACTGGGAATCAAACTGGCAACCTTTCAGAGCACAGGCGACGCTCCACCAAATGATCCACACTGGCCAGGGCAGAAGTAAGTTATTAAACAAAAATCGTTATCCCCTCTACCATCTACCTGAATATAGAACATTCTAACACAGGCCAAAATGCTCGGTTTGTCCAACCAGCCTCAGCCTTCACAAGCCTAAGGGAAAGGCCTGGGGAAAGGCCCGGGGGTGAAGGTCTTTGCTGCTCTATTGCTAACTAAGGCTTCCCGGCTTGGCTCCGGAGTCCTGCGGGAAGGTGGGGGGGTTCTCATCTTTTGGAAAGTGGGAGAGGGGGACGTGGATTCTCAACTCTGACACGTCCTTGGGGGTGAGCTCAGGTGAGCTGAGGATCTGGAAACAGTTCCTTCCTGTCACCATCGCCTGTGTTTGTCACTGCCCTGGTTCACTGTGGAACAGAATGCAACCTCTCCACTTCCTCCCTGCCTCTCCCCTGGGTGGCGGTCACATATGCAGGTGATTTTAGGGGCCACTTGGGAAAGGCCAATAAATGAGTCAGTTGGGTGGGGACCACAGGAAGAGCGGGACTGGTGCCCATCTAAAGGGAACATACTTGCCTCTTTGATTCAGATGAAGAAATGTTAAAGCTCTGCGTTCCTCAAATCAAACATATCCCTGCTAAAATGCCAAAGAGGCCTTGAGTTTGTGGCTTCAAAGTACGTTATTTTATTTTCTTAACATTCCGAAGATGGCATTTTTCCCGTGATTCTGATGAAGCACAGGTCCAGAGAGCTGAAAGCAGGGGGATTTTGGAGTTGGGTAGGTGCGCCTTTCAGTTCCCTCTCTTGTCAAGTGTGACCCAAGGCGGCTTCAGTTCTGTCTTCATAAGATGGCATGGGACCTCCCAGTCCGCAGGCCTGACATAGGAAAGACAAATGGAGGTGATCGTGTCTGCTTCACAAGGTTGTTGTAAGTTAGAAATAATACTTAAGCAAAGCACCTCGTTTAGTTTTTGGAACTTAGTGCTTCCTCAACAAATAGTACCTGAAACTATTAAAACAAGTTGTAAGTTATTTTGTCAATACTGTATTCTTCCTTTTTTAAATTTAACTCATTGGTGTGACATTGGTTAATAAAATTATATAGGTTTCAGGTGTACAATTCTAAATTACATCACCCACGGGCACGCCATCCCCCTGCACCGGCCTTCCCGGCATCTCCGACCTGTCACTCCCTGGAAAGAGCGTGTGCGTGAAGCTCAGAGCCGGCACCTGTGGGTTCGAGGCGGGAGCCCAGCTGAGCCAGCGCTTCCCATGCCATCCCCACAGCGCCGATTCCACAGAAATTCGTCACTGCTGTGAGAAAAGGAAAAGGTCCCAGTGGCGCAGGGAGTCTGGGATAAGAAGCCTCAAGCCCATGTTCCTCTAGGAGATGCTGGCCCAGTGGGCTTGTTGATGGCCACGGCCCATGGAGGCTTCGAGAACATCCTGGGCCTTTGCCTCGAAGCATCACACCCACACAGAGAAACCCATCTCGGGAAGTGAGTCGCCTCTGTCTGCTAAGCTCCTGCTACAGCTTCTTCTGGTACCAGACACCTGGACACTCACATGACAGCAGGCTGTGCCCTCAGGGGACCGAGGCTGCTGGAGGCCAGGCCAGCAGGTGAGAAGGCGGCAGGCAGGGTGACAGAAGTGAGGGCGACGCAGGTGCCCCCCACCCCCCCCGCCGCTCTGGCTTTTCCTTTGCGCTTCATCTACTCATCATTTTTTGCAAATTAAAGCATTGCTAAGATCTATTTTTTTTCTTTTTTGGCTTAAAAATTATTTTTGCTCTATTATTGAATAGACACATAGAAACCAGTTTTCCAAAGCCATGGCCACTCAGCAGGAAGTAAAAAATAGAAGAAAGAAAGGAAAGAAAGGACGCTTGGCAGAGATCAGACATTTACTTAGATCCATAGGCCTCAGAAAATTTCGTGCCAGTGAGCAGCCCTGTGACTGCACGGTACTCAGGGGAAGCTGCTCGTTACCAAATCTCTCCGTGCTCTTGCAGATAATGGAAAATTTGTTACTTCTATTGGAAAATGGGTCCAAACTACTTCCTCACTCATATTAAAAGCTCATGAGCTTCTTTAGCGGATACTTGAACTCGCCCAGAAATATGGCCTGATTTAAATGCAGCCTATTATCACCTCATAACTCCTCGTAATGCTCCCAAATACGCTGCCCTGGTCTGGACAACACACTTCCTCCAGGATTTCCCTTGGTTTGCTTCCCTCCTCTGCATGGGGCGCTGACCACCCAAGTGCCCTGGATCCTGCCTCTGTGGCCCAGACGCATGAGCTCAGAACAATTTTGGGTTTTTGGTGTTTTGTTTGTTTTTCTTAAATGGCACAGCTGGTATCGAGAGGAGAGCCAAATTATTTTATTTCTTCCTTTTTTTAAGCAAACCTTCATTACTGGCAGGCCATGGAAAAGTTATTCTTTAAAAGCGGGTTAATTATTTGACAATATCTGTTATTTGTTGGTGTGTTTATTTTGAAGTGGTGTGTAAGTGGCTTATACAAGCGGATTCCCTACCTGGAAGGTTTGACCTCTCTTTGGGTTGGAGGTGTTTCTGGAACTTGATCTTAGCACCACTGCTTCTGAAGCAACAGCGGTCACATCAACCTGAGGTGTCGCTGGGGCGTGGGGTGCAGACAACGTGCAAAGGCAGCTGGGCAGCTGTAGGACAGACGTGCAGGCCTCGCTTACGGCTTGCACGTGCTGGGTTTGTGAAGGGCAGGGAGCGAGGCATCTGAAAACTTGGTGTGCTCTTCTGTTAGTTACTTATGATAATTGCAATCGCATGGCAAGGGAATGTCAAATGTGTGTGCCTGCCTGTTTTGCAGCTTTCAAAGTAGGATTCGGGTATGTGTGCGTATTTCTGCGTTTGCCTAGACAATATTAGCAAAGGGGCATTTTGAAAATGTGGGGCAGCAAGCAGTGGGAGTGGGGTCCCAAGAGGAGAGCAGTGCTAAGGATAATCCCATGGGAACGTCAGACTTGTCTATAGAGACAGGCCTCTGAAAAATGAGAGCCGTACTTGAGGATACGATTAAATCCCGTGGGGGTCTCTGTTCCTGGCTGATCTCAAGCTTCCTAAGTAGTTTTTCTCTCTTTTGAAAAAAAAAAAATTGGTTTGAGAGAGAGAGAGTGCTTTGTTGTTCCACTTATTGATGCATTCATTGCTTGGTTCTTATATGTGCCGTGACCGGGGATCGAACTTGCAACCTTGACATGTAGTGGTAATGCTCTAACCAACTGAGCTACCTGGCCAGGTCTCTTTATTTTTAAAGGAGTCTTGGTCATATCAAAGGGTGAGCAGTGAGACAACTAAAACCAGAAAATACTGGCTATGAGGGAGAAACAAGCTGGCGGCGTAGGTAACAGCTGCACCCGCTGCCTCCCGCAACCACATCAAAATCACAACTAAAATACAGAACCACCATCACTCAGAGCCTCCTGAGATCTGGCTGCACAGAACCCTACAACCAGGGAGCTGAAGCAGCCCCGAGACCGGGAGGAGGGGCGGAGCGGGGCTGGATCCCGGAGACCCTGCAGCAGGCCCACACCAGGTACCGCTGGTTAAACCGGGGAGGACATCTCAGGGGCGGAGGTTTCCCAGATGAATGAGGGGGTCCCAGCCTAACAGCAGGCCCCCAGCCCAGGGCTCCAGGGCCGGGAAGAAACCAAGCTTTGGGCTGTGAAACCAGGGGCACTGTCCCTGAAGGTCCCGGAGGCTGCAGGAGCCCCAGGCTTTCCTCTTAAAGGGCCCGCACACTGACTCACTCAGACACGCTCCCTCTGAGCCCAGCGCCGGGCAGCAGCCTGAAAGGACCTGGGACACTCGGGGAGGAACTAACCTGCCTGGAATCGGGGCGAGAGGCAGAGGGGCAGCTTCCTCCCAGGCAGAAGGGCTGGCGGAGGCCATGGCTCCTGTGGCGAGTCCTCCCCAAACACAGCCGGCAGGCAGGCGCCATGTTTGAATCGCCAGCACCTGACTCACCTTTGGCCCCGCCCCGTGACTCCTGGAGGCCCCGCCCCTCCCCACCTGCAGCTCATCCAGGCCATTGCCAGGGACTTTTCTCTGCAAGTGGCCCCTGGAGCCTCATGCTTAGGACTTTCCTAAAATCTCTCAAACAAGCAGCAGCTGCCCCATACGGCTTGATAAGCGACCCCAGGCCTGGCACTAGCGGTAGCTGCATTGGCTCATACCTTGGCCTCTCCTGGACAACGCCAAGCCCAGCACAAGTAGCAGCCAACTACGGTTTGCTGTGTAGCTCATGCTGGGTGGCCCTGGGCAAGGCACTGGCACAGGCTGACTTTGCACCTCCCAGGAGGCCCCATAGACAGTGCACATGGTGGTCAGATTCAACCACGCTGGATTACAACCCTACCACATCCACGAGTGACATGCTCAAGGGGCGCACTTGGTGAACACCAAAGCCCCACTGAAGTAAATCCTGCTCCATAGGGGTGTCTGCAGCACAGCAGCTCTTTGGCTGTAGTTGCAGCTGGTCACAGCTGTTTGGCCTGGGGGTCAATTCCTCCTAGTGATGCCAATAGCAACCAAGGCTCACCTACCACAGGACAGTGCACACAGCCCACACAGGGGAGCACCTAGAAGGCCTAGCTCAGGTGACTGGGGAGGCTGAGCCACTGGACCCTACAGGACACCAGCTACGCAAAGCCACTCTATAAATTCCAGGAGACATAGCACCTTTACCTAATACATAGAAACAAACACCTGGAAGTAGCCAAAATGTGAAGGCAAAGAAACACGTCACAAAGGAAAGAACAGAAGAAATCTCTAGAAGAGGAACTAAATGAAATAGATCCAAGCAAGCTAACAGATACAGAGTTCAGAATTTGGGTTATAACGATGTTTAAGCAGACTGTTAGGGAAATAACTGAGAAAATTGATAACATAATAAAGTACCAATTTGAAATGAAGGCTACACGAACTGAAATGAAGAATAATTTACATTGAACCAACAGTAGAGTAGAGGATGCTGAGGTATAATTCACAAATAAAATTGTATATATTTAAGTTGTAACAACTATGGCCATTCTAATTATGTCTGTAACCCCGTCCACTTTCCTCTTATATTATTTGGAACCAAGCCCAGGTACCATATCATTTCATCCACTGATATTTCAGTCCGTGTATCTTAAAGATGGGGATTAAAAAGCAACCTTAATACCATTATCACACCAAAAAAATAACAACACTTCCTTAATGTCATTAAATGTCCAGTAAATGTTAAATTTCTCATTAGCTCATGAATGCCATTTTTTTCCAACAGCTTGTTTGTTTGAATCAAAATCCACTAAGACCCACACACTGGAACTGGCTGATGCCTTTCCATTCTCTTTAACCTCGAGGCGTCTCCTTCTACCTTTCTCCCCCTTTCCCCCTGCCGCAGTTGGAATTTACTTGCTGAGGAGCCCGAGTTGTGTGTCCTGTTGTAGTGCAGACTGTTCCTCTGACTCCTGTATTCCCAGAGATTAGTAGTTGGGTCTAGAAGCTAGATCTAGGCAGTCTAGTGGGAGAGACAGGTCCGGTTTTGACATTTTTTGGACAAGATTACTTCATAGGTGATGTGTGTTTTTCCGCCAGGAGGTACATAATGCCTGGTTGGCTCTGAGATGTTAGCAGGCATTTTTCCTCAGTGCTTTGCTAGCTACTTTCTTCCTTAACATGATATAAAAACACTCAATCCCAAAGACAGTGTCATGCTTAACAGTGCAGAAACTTGAAGCACTTACATCAAAGAAAGGAGTAAAATAGGAATATACACTTTCACAAGTATCGTGCAATACTGTTCTAGAGATCAGTTAATTAATTATAGGAGGAAAAATGAGATATAAAAATTCAAAAGAAGAAGGTAAACTAATCATTATTTGCAGCTTATATGATAGTTATTTTTTCCAGTAGATTTTGGGGGGTTTTCTATGGAATTACACATAATAAAATACTTCAGAAAAGTGACTGGATTCAAAACTTATATTCTATAGTCAATAACTTTCATATAGACAAATGAAAAACTAGTTAGTCTATGACATAATGAAATAAATATTCCATATACAATAGCAACAACCATAAACCCACCTAGAAGTAAACTTAATCTCAATTATAATAGAAAAAGTATAAGTCAAAACTACAATGAGATTTTTTCACTTAGATTAGTGAAATTAAACAAGTGGTCAATATCACGTGTGAGTGATGACAGGTGCAGTCATACACTGTTGACACAGGTGTGAACTGGAACAACATCTGTGCAGAAAAATTAGGAAATTGCCACCCATATTAAAAATGCACATGCCCCTTGACCCTGCAATCCTACTTTTGGGAATATATCTTACAGATATAATTTTACAAGAATATGCAACATTACTTACAATAGCAGAAGATGAAGAACAACCTGAATGTCCATCAGTGGGGGACAGGTTAAATAAGTCACAGTAAAGCCACACACAGGGACACTTTGCAGCCATGACAAAGAACAAAGCAGCTCTAGATGTACTGATACAGAATGAGCTCCAAGACATAATGCTAAGTGAACAGAGCAAGCTTTATTGTCCTGCCTTATGTGAAAAATAAAAGCTCTATACATGTCCATATTAGATATGTGTAAAATATCTTTGAAAATGTATGCAGGCTTGCTAAATACAGAGCAGGCTTTGTTAGGTGAAGCTGATGCAAAACACAGGGTGCAGGTGATGATCTGAATATTTCCGGGGGGTGGGAGGATAGTAAAACAAACCCAAACCGAATAAAAATAAATGGCCCCCATAATACCCAGAGAGAAGGACTGGGCTAGGATCCTCAGAGAAGCTGGTTTCAAGCAGAGTCCAATACTTTTATTATCAGGTTTTTACTTATTGCTGATACTCGGAGAGCCACCTGGGCTGGGTGTGATTGTTCTGCTGGGGCTGATGAAGCTCCACTATTAGCATGACCAGTACCAAGTCTCCTTGCTTAGGGGACTGATGCCCTAACAGTGGCTGGTTCTCAAGAATATGATGCCAAAAGTTCTCTATGGGCTCTGCTTAGATCCTTGTGGGATGCTGGGCAAAGGTTGTTGTTTGGGTGGATGGTTGCAAAGGCTCTCAGTGCTGTTACCTTCTCTGTGCCCAGGTGGCTGCCCGAACCCTACAGTCATCTGCTTCCTTAAGGAGAGTCAGGGTTAGGTTCTGTCTACCCAAAGCCAGGCATTCATCCAATACTTTTATCAGGCAACACGTGCTGGGAATCAGAGAAGTAAGAGATGCTCTTGTTTCCCAGGACATACTATCTAATGGGGGAGACAGATAAATGAGCAAATGCAATGTGGGTGAGTCTTGCCATGCTAGTACAGGGACTTCAGGAAGCTCTGGAATGAAATTGTCCCAGGAACCAAGCCTAATGGTTTGCAGGGGGGAAGTTTATCAGAGGAGAGCTGTCTAAGATCAGAGCAAGAATAGTGAGTGTCTGAGTCAAGACAAGGCCCAGATCCTGACAAGGAGAAAGACCCTTGGATGCCAACATCCAGGCCCCAAATTTCTCCCCAAGTTTCTCGATCTCATCATCCAAAACTGTCCCTTAACTTCTTCACAAGACAGCAGCATGTCCCCGAAGGCCTGAGAATGAGCCTGCAATCAGGCACCAATGTCTTCACCAGCTCAAGAGAGAACTTCCCTGCACAAGGCTCCGGAAGGACTTGGTTCTTAACCTGAAGCTGGGGGACACTGGGACTCTGGGACTGAGGAAGGCATGTGTACGTCATGACTCTGTGAGGCTGGTGTCCAGGTTTCTATTAGATTCTCAAAGCAGCCTGCATTTAAGAAGCAGCTCCAGCTGCTAGTTTAGTTTAACCGTGTACCCCATGGTCCTGAGGTTCCCATTCGTAAAAGAGAAAGATTTTCCAAAGATGACATACAGATGGCCAATGGGGTCCTTGAAAAGGTGCCCAACATCACCGATCATCAGGGAAATGCAAATCAAAGCCATAATGAGATATCACCTCACACCTGCTAGGATGGCTGTTATCCCAAACCAAACAAAAATACATGTTGGCGAGGGTGTGGAGAAAAGGGAACCCTTGTGCACTGTTGGTGGGAATGTGAGTTGGTGCAGCCACTGTGGAAAACAGGATGGAAGCTTCTCAAAACATTAAAAATAGAACTACTATATGATCCAGCAATGCCACTTCTTGGTATATACCCAAAGGAAATGAAACAGGATTTTAAAGAGATATCTGTATTACCACGTTTATTGTAACATTATTCAGAATAGCTAAGATACGGAAACAATCCAGGTGTCCACCAATGGATGAATGGGTAAAGAGTATGTGAGATATATATACACACATACAGATATACATACACACACATGTACATATATACGTATGAATACTACTCAGCCATGAGAATAAAGGGTATCTTGCCATTTGTGACAACACGGAGGGACTTTGAGGGCATTATGTGAAATAAATCAGACAGAGAAAGACAAATACTATACTATATCGCAAATATAGGAAATCTAAATGAGCAGAACTTAAAGAAACAAGGACTAGAATAGTGGTTCCCAGGGGCTGGGGGTGGGAGAAAAGGGGAGATGTTGGTCAAAGAGTATAAACTTCAAGTAATAAGATGAATAAGTTTTGGAGATCTAATACACAGCATTGTGACTATACTTGGAAGTTGCTAGAAGAGTAGATTTTAAGTGCTCTCACCACAAAAAAAAGAAATGATAATTATGTGATGTGATGGAGGTGCTAGCTAAAGCTATGGTGCCAATCATATTGCAATATATCTGTATCAAATCAGCATGCTGTACACCTCAAACTTCTACAATGTTAAATATCAATTATATCGCAATAAAGCTGGAGGGGGAAAAACAAAAAGACTACAAAGCTTGTCACCACTACTGAAAAGAAACTGGAGAGTGTGTGAGAACTACTGCCTTTGAGGACAAAACAGCTGTGTAGAGTGAGCTTGCGTGTTGGGACATGTAGTTCTGAAAGGCAACTAAGCTGTCAGAACCTGAGAGCCCCTGAAAGGGAACTGGCCCCAAGGGGGCAGCAGGTGCCGGCAGGGAACCCATCCTCACCCAGGACAGGGAGAGGAATGGCCAGCAAGCTCTCTGTCCCTGAAATTTGCTACTGTGCCTCTGGATCTCCCAGCTCAATCTCTCATTCCGTCTGGCTGGAAGAGCCCTAAGTGAGTAATTTGTCCTGGAAAGTCAAGTCACAGGCTGTTCTGAGGATCTCCATTTCCGTTTCCCTTCGGGCCTCATTTGTACCCTTTGCTTTGAAGCAGAGTCTAGAGAAAGTAGGAGAAAGTGTAGCCATAGGCTATTTAAAAAATGCATGCGGTTTAAGAGAAAAAAAACTTCACTAGTCATCAAAGAAATGCAAATTAAAATAACCTTTAGAGTTTATGATTCTTTGACTACTAAGTCAGCAAAAACTAATTTAATTACTGGCAAGGCTGCATTAAAAAAAGAAAAAATGCTCGCTCTAGGTGGCATTGTAAGTTTTTCTAAGAAAGCAAGTTAGAATTCATGGAGACCTGAAAATGATTATACCAGTGGACGTGCTTATGTCGCTCGTGGAAATTCATCTCGAGGAAATAGCTCAGAACAAACAGCTGGTCTCCGCCTGCTGGCCTGGACGCCCCGCAATAGGCGCGTGGCCGGCCGAATCCCAGGGGCGCTCTGGGCGGAGCAGTCCGCGCACCAGGAATTACGGCCGCGAGGCTGCCGCGCAGACGGAGGCGGCTCCGAACAAGGCGAAGTGAAAACGGGCTGTCCGGCTGGAACTTGGTGAAACACTCGTTCACATGGCCAGGACTGGAGAGTGGAAAACAGATGGCAGTCATGGGGCTGATAAGATCGTACTGCGGGTTATATGTGACGCTACATTGTTTTACACTGAAAATGGAAGGTTCGGAAAACACAGCCCATGGTGTCTTTTGGAGAAGACAGACGGACGGCCAGGGCTCGCTCTGGCTTCGGATCACAGTGGTGAGGCCTGAGGGTGACCCGGGGCCCTGCCGGGCTCGCTCCCTCGGGGCGTCTCAGGCAGAGACAGACAGACAGGGAGACAGAGAGACAGAGCGCGCGCCAGCTGCGGGCCTCTCCCCCCTGAACCGCCCCCATCAGGCGAGGAGGCAGCGAGGAACCTGCGAGTCTTCAAAGCCGCGGAGGACTTTTTGGAGGGACAACCAGAGACCCAGGAGCTCTGACGCCATCGGTGGGGTGAGAACAGCTTTGCACCAGGGGACCGGCTGCGCCCCCGGCCCGGCGACTCTGGGCTGTGGACAGAGGCCTGTGCACGGAAAGGGAAGGGGCTCCGCTCGAAGGAGGGGGGATGCGGGGAGGGGGTGCGGGGAGGGCTGGGGGAGGGGAGGGGAGGGCTGTGGGGAGCGCTGTGTGGGGGTGGGGGGGCTGTGGGGAGGGGAGGGGAGGGCTGTGGGGAGCGCTGTGTGGGGGTGGGAGGGCTGGGGGAGGGGAGGGGGAGGGCTGTGGGGAGCCTGTGTGGGGGTGGGGGGGCTGGGGGAGGGGAGGGGGAGGGCTGTGGGGAGCCTGTGTGGGGGTGGGGGGCTGTGGGGGGGCCTGTGAAGTCGCTCTGAGCCCGCCGGGCCACGATGTGCTCACGGGGTCAGACCGGCCACCCGAGCACGGCCGCGCCTCTGAGAGGCCACTGCGCGGGGGCGAAGCGGCGGGAGAGCTCGCTGCGGGGCCTGCTGCCGCCCCCTCACCCCCCCCCCCCGCCTCTCCCCTCCCCGGAGCTTGCTGCCGCCCCCTCACCCCCCCCCCGCCTCTCCCCTCCCCGGAGCTTGCTGCCGCCCCCTCACCCCCCCCGCCTCTCCCCTCCCCGGAGCTTGCTGCCGCCCCCTCACCCCCCCCCCCGCCTCTCCCCTCCCCGGAGCTTGCTGCCGCCCCCTCACCCCCCCCCGCCTCTCCCCTCCCCGGAGCTTGCTGCCGCCCCCTCACCCCCCCCCCCGCCTCTCCCCTCCCCGGAGCTTGCTGCCGCCCCCTCACCCCCCCCCGCCTCTCCCCTCCCCGGAGCTTGCTGCCGCCCCCTCACCCCCCCCCCGCCTCTCCCCTCCCCGGAGCTTGCTGCCGCCCCCTCACCCCCCCCCGCCTCTCCCCTCCCCGGAGCTTGCTGCCGCCCCCTCACTCCCCCCTCGCCCCTCCCCGGAGCTTGCTGCCGCCCCCTCACCCCCCCCCGCCTCTCCCCTCCCCGGAGCTTGCTGCCGCCCCCTCACCCCCCCCCGCCTCTCCCCTCCCCGGAGCTTGCTGCCGCCCCCTCACCCCCCCCCCCCCCCCCCCGCCTCTCCCCGGAGTGGACCAGCCTGTTGGCCAGGCCAGCCTGGGCCCAGGGAGGAAGAGCGGGAGGAGAGGCCTTGGGGGCTGTCGCCAGGGCTGGGGCACCCCTGGGGGAGCCGGGTCACGGGCGGGTTCCGTCAGCCCTGGGCTCGGTCACCTCCTGAAGCTGCTGCCTAACTGAAGGCACAGCAGGCCCAGGGCCGCGGGCCGAGGCGGCCGAGGGGGGCAGAGATGGGGGCGCGGCGCCCAGGGGCCTGCCCTTGCCCTCGCCCAGCCACCAGGGGGCGGAAGAGGGAGGGCTGGGGGCAGAGGCCCCCTGAAAGCCGCCCGCGGCCCGGGGCTGGGGCAGGCCGGTGCCATCAGGGGCCGTGCGCAGGAGCCGAGGCGGCGGCTGGGCGTCTAGCTCGTCCCCAGGGCCTGGGCAGAAGCTGCGGCGCCCGCGGCCGCCCCCTTTCCAACAAGGCTGGGCCGGAGCCCCCCCCCCTCTGCTCCCCCTGGGGTTCCTTGTGCGCCCCACGGGGTGCTGTGCCAGCCCACTTCTCAGGAGGGGGGCGCTGAAGGGCCCTTAGGGGTCACACTGCCCAACCCTCTCATTTCCCAATGAAGAAGCCGAGGCTCAGAGAAGCGTGGGACTCCCTAGGGTGACACATGGACCTGAGAGCTGCACCCGGGAGCCAGGAGTCCCCAGGTGGTCCAGTGCTGGGTCCACGCTCATGGCTGGGCGGGGGCCAGGGCTGCCCTGAAATCGAGCCGCTGGGGAACCGCTCCGCAGGGACGGCTGCTGAGGCACTGAGCCCGCACGCAGCCCCGCCAGGCTGGCTCTCCCGCAGCGCCCCCCCCGCCCGCAGGCCGGCGCAGGGGGCAACCAGTGAGGGGCGCTGGGAAGAGCTCTGCGAAGGCAACAGGGTCGGGGAGGTGCCCGGTCACCCTCCCTTCCCGCTGCCCAGTCTCTCAGATTAGGCAGGGGACACCGGGAATTCGCCACCTTCCAGATTTTTTTTTATTGCGGTAAAATACGTATAACATAAAATTTATCATTTTAACCATTTTAAAGGGCACAGTTCAGTGGCATTAAGTACATTCACATTGCTGTGTAACCAACACCGGCTCTGTCTCCAGAACTGTTTGCACCTTACAAAACCGAAACAATACATACACCAACTCCCCTCCCCCAGGCCCTGACAACCACCCTCTGCCTTCTGTCTCTATGACTGGACTCTAGGGCCCTCGTGTGAGTGGGATCACTCAGTATTCGTCCCTCTAGTCTGGCCAGCATGCTGTAAAGCCCCTCCGTGTTGGAGTAGAGCCGCCTTGGATCTCAAGCTCCACAGGCGCTGAAGGCGCCTTTCTGCCAGCGCAGTCGCGGCCCTGGCACAGGGAGGGCGGCCTTGGCCTTGCGCTGGTGCCAGCAGTGCCCGGCGCGCGGCTGGGTCTCTGAAGCTCTCTGCTCCGGGGCTGGTGAGCGGCTCCTGTACTCACCCAGGGAGGCGGACTGGGGCTCAGGGCAGGTGAGAGGTAAAGCTGCTGAGGGCAGGGACTTTCACCCTCTTGTGAGACTTAGAAAGCAGGTCCAGCTTTAAACGTATTTCCTGGTTTTCCTAAGTCAGCGCTATGTACTTTAGAGAAAGTAGTTTTATGTGGCCACTAATGCCAGCCTTGACCGCGCTCACCTGCTGGGGTTTCCTGCAGACTGTGTCACTGTCGCAGCTCAGCCCAGGGAGCACTGTGCGGTGCAGGTAAAACCTGGCCCTGACACTAAAACCAGACCCAAAGAGTATTTTTTCTCTAGTTTCTTTCTAGTGTTTTCCAGATAACACCCGGCCACCTCCCAGCACTCCAGAGACCAGCACACCTAGCCCTGATGGAGCTGGTTCTGGGGGCTGGAGCAGCACAGGTAGCCACCAGATGACCCAGGCTGGCTCTGAGAGCACCACACAGCCAGGTTCATGGTACTCAAGTAACAGAGGGGACGTTGCTTTTCATCTGGAACCTTTAAAAAGCAAGAGGTCCATCAATAAGGGAGACCCAGTACCTAGACCAAATGCGGACACGTAGGAGGACCGACCAGCTAAGCTCTGCCAGGTTGAAATGGCTGTTCTGTCCTGCCCTCTCCCAGGTTCCTTCCCGCGGCTGGCTGAGCTCCAAACTACCCACCCACACTGCCCGAATTAGCATTAGTGAGTATGCTTACACCCTCCTCAGCTCCTCTTTAGTTTGGTTCAAATCTTTATTCAGGCAGACAGATTTGGGCTTTCTCCCCATCTTCTCACCAGGCGGCCTCATGAATAAAAACTGCTTTTCGCTGCAAAACACCTGTTGCTTCAAAATCTGGCTTCTCTTTACGTGATGGGCACAGGTCCCACCAACAAAGGGGCGCGAGGGAGATGTGTGTGATCTTGGCAGCTACCCTTTGGGTGAGCTGTGAGCTCCCCTGCCTGGCCGTCTGAAAGATTCCTTTCTCTGTTTCACACAAGACATCCAGAGATCCCCAGAAACAACTGAGAGTAACTTTGGCAGAAAAATGGACCTGGGGTGGGAGTGGAGTGGAGGAGGAGTCATGGTTCTGAATTAGCAGGGAGGCAGGTCAAAGGCCAGAGAGATGAATGACTGTGACCATCCTTCCTGTAGTCACAGGCCGGTGAGCCCAGGGGCGCCTGCCACCCAGGGAAGGCACCAGGGAAAGAGGCGGCAGCTCTCTCCTGGAGCTATAACCTTGGGGAAGGACGCGTTTCGTTTGTGTAACTGCCCGTTCCCAAAGGGCAACGAGAATGGAGCTGCTGCCAGTGGGGCCTCTGGTTTCCCACACAAATATGCTGTCCCTCTAGTCACAGACCCTCCAATCTGTGACACCAGGCAGGCGCTTCTGTGACTTTCCCGGCACTAATGAGACAATGAAGGCTGAGACAACAAAGTTCCTCACTGCTGGAGCCCCTGTGAGAAACTCCCGAGAGCTGGCGCAGCCAGAGGGAACCTGCCCACGCGGCTGCCCACCCAGACGCAGCTGGTGCCTGCATCCTCCGGCTGCTGGAGGCCAGAGAGAATATTCTTGTGGGTCAGAAAGCCAAGCTCTCAAGACTTAGAACAAGACCACAGAGACGAAAGAACAGGGGCCATCTCTGGGAGGAAAGGAGATAAGTAGAAGAGTACTCAAACCAGATTTTTACAAGTACCCAAGGAACTAGTTTCACAAATATTTTCTCCTGCTAGTCTAAACTTAGAAAAGGATTCTTACCACTCTTGCTTCCATCAGACCCCGCAGGCAGAGATCCAGGAGACTAACGGTAAGAATATTTACCTTCTGCTGGCTCTTGCCAGAGGTCCCAGGACCTCTCAGCTGCAGCAGCCCTGGAGCAGCCAGTGTCCAGCCAGTGAACTTTATCCTGCTGACGACGCCAACCGTCGGGGAGGGAAATATTTTCTTCTATTCTTCTAGGTTCTTTGGCTGGTCTGATAATAAACTGACATAGGACAGATTCACAGGTGGAAAGCAAACAAAGTTTAACAACATGTCTACCTCCTGTATACATTGGAGAGACCCAGGAAAATCAAAATGCTGGAAGCCGTCATCTTAAATACCATCTTCAGCTAAAGACAAAAGACGATGTTTGGGCTTGGAACTAGATCATTGGAAATTACCAGGAAAAGCACAGTAAACAGGGTAAGGTTGCTATGCAGATTTAAGTCCTTTCTTTCTCCATTGATAAGAGTGCTAGAGATTAAATCACTTTTCCTGGTTCAGAGAGGGAGATACCCTTATATGTGGAAATTTCCCACATAAATGTAAATGTCCCTTACAAAGGGTAATTCCTACTGTTTTCAGAGCTTTTCCCATGTCTGCTGTTTCTTTTAAAAAAACTATCTTAAAATAACTCTTATGCCAAAGAATCATATTTTGTGCTGACAAATTCTGCTCTCCTACATTATTAACTAACTAGGGACATAATTTTTTCTTATATGGAATAAGCATTCTAACACCTAGCTTTTAGATTTTTTGAGAGTATTAATGCATTTACAGTACCTAGCACAGTGCTTGCATAATATAATACATTCTCAATTAGTAATAGAATTGGTAGATGTGTGGCAGAGTAAAGTGCTGGTCTCTCTGGCTCCATCTGCTAAAGCCTGCTTTGTTCCACAGACTTGGGCTAGTAGACTCTGCTCAGTCTTGCATATAGTTGTGCTAATCATTAGAGGAATTCTGCTTGAGGCCTGAGTTTTACAAAGATAGCTCCTACCATTTCTCCTTCCCTTGACATGAAAGAAGCCAGAACTTTGCAGTTTCTTAAGATGGATTTGAGGAACCAATAAGGCTCCCATCTTCTTTTTTTTAAAAATTGATTTCAGAGAGAGGAAAGGAGAGGGGGAGAGAGATAGAAACATCAATGATGAGAAAGTCATTGATCAGCTGCCTCTTGAACGGCCCCTACTGGGGATCAAGCCCACAACCCAGGCATGTGCCCTGACCAGGAATCAAACTGTGACCTCCTGGATCCTAGGTCTATGCTCAACCTCTGAGCCATGCTGGCTGGACAGGGCTCCCATCTTCTTGGTTGGCACCTTCTCCATCAATAACCCTTTCCCTACTCCAAACTGGTGTTTTGAGCTTGGCCTTTCCAAGCATTGGGCACATGAACTTTGGACTAATAACAGAAGTAGGAATGATACCATTGTAATTAATCCAGTTATTAATTAATTAACTGGAAATAAAGTGAAGGCCAAATATTATAGTCATGTCTAGTGAGGTTTGAATGACATAGGAGAGTTGATTACCAGTCAGTCACACCTGGAAGCAGTTCATTGGCCAGAATAGGCATGGCCACTGCAAGGGTGTGAAATCTGAGATACATAAGCTCCTGAACAAAGGGACTTCTTTCCCTTCTTTCCTGCTGCTCATACCTGACTCTTGGCTTGTGGGGATCTCACGCTGTGCACTCGCCCACACGGCCCGCAGCCATGTGGACCCCACACACAATGGACTGGAACCAGCCTGATGCTGTGCCTGACTCAGCTACACCATGGAACGGAAACTTTGGACACTGGCTTTGCTTTTAGCTCTGCTAAAGGCCCAGCTGCACCATTTCTAGAGCTGGTTTAAGGGAAATGGGACTTTGAAAACCAAGGGATATAATTCCACACAAATAAAAATCATTCATTCTCCCATGCATTTCTTAGAAAATTGTTTTTCTCAAGATATCACAAGAGCCCGACCCCCAGCAGCCAGTGGGGAAAGGGACCCCCCCCCACTCCCACTAGCAATGAGAGAAATTTTACCCATGCAATTCTCCGATAACAGGAAGAGTGATAATAGTAATAGCAGGAGAGTAATATATTTATTTATTCATTTAATAAATACTTATTGTTGCTTGCTATAAACAGGCACCAGGCTAGATGTTAAAGATATTGTGAGCAAGAAACTGTGTGAAAAGGAAGATATAAAAAACAAAATAAATAAGCAAGATAATTTCTGGTTGAAATGAACAAGACGATGCACTGAGCATAATCCAAGGGGGTTTCCTTGGATGAGACAGCCAGGGAAGGGCTTTCTCAGCTGCAACAGGAAGGGCCATGAAGAGAGATCAGGGAAAGAGCTTGGTGTGTTTAAGGAATAGAAAGAAGCCCCCAGGGGACTGTTAATGAGCCAACAGGAAAGTGGAGCGCCCAGCTGGCCTGGCTCAGCGGTTGTCATCGACCTAGGATCCAGGAGATTGTGGTTCGGTTCCCTGTCAGGGCACATGCTCGGGTTGCGGGCTTAATTCCAAGTGAGGGGCGTGCAGGAGGCAGCCGATCAGTGACTCTCTCAACATTGATGTTTCTCTCTCTCTCTCTCCCTCTCCCTTCCTCTCTCTGAAATCAATAAAGATATATTAAAAAAAAAAAAAAAAAGTGGTGCAAGGTGGTTTGGTGGTAGTCAGCCACCAAAGGAATTTGGATTTTATTCTAAATGCAGTGGAAACCTCTTATAAGGGGTTAAAGTAGGAGAGGATACAATCTAATTTATGTTTTAAAAGATACACCAAAACTCAACAAACAAAAATAAATGACCAATTAAAAAATAGGGAAAGGACTTGAATAGACATTTCTCCAAAGAAGCCATACAGATGGCCATTAAGCACATGAAGAGACACCACCAGTCATCACTAGGGCAGTGCAAATCAAAACCACAATAAGGTGCCCTTCATACGTATTAGTGTCAGCATAAGAAATGTCCAAATCTGTAGAGGATTTTTAAAAAAATCCTCACTGGAAGATATGTTTCTATTGATTTTAGAGAGAGGAAGCGGGGGCGAGAGAGAGAGAGAGAGAGAGAGATGTGAGAGAGAAACATTGATTGGTCGCCTCCCCTACACGTCCTGACCCAACCCGAAACCTATGACATTTAGGTGTATGGGAGGACACTGCAACCAACTGAGCCACCCAGCTGGGGCCTGTAGAGAAGTTTTATGAGTTGATTTGAGCCAAACTTACAACAATTGCCAGGAGGCAAAATTTCAATGGATTGAGAAAATGCTCCAGAGAATGGCAGTTTTGCAGTTTATTTTATACATCACAAGCAAAGGAGGAACTGTAAGTGGGTTACATGAAATCCATCCATGGTAGATTATGGAGCGGGGAGAAAGAAAAGTGGACAGACTTAAATGAAGAGACAAATAACTTCTTTCATATTGGTGGGTGTAGGATAGTTAACAATTAATATTAGAGATGGTATTTGGGCAATAAAATAACAAGGAGGGTTTTAGTGCTCTTTTGGGAAATTGTGTCCCAAGGGGTCTGGAAAACGGGGGATTATTCTGACATTACAAAAATATGTTATTGTAGGTGAAAAAAGACAATAGACAGGACTAGTTAAGGTAAAGATTGACATTTGTCAAGCAAGATACCAGCCTAGGACATGACTACTCACCATGACCTGCCTTTAGTCAGAAAGTTTTCATTTTATACCATCCTATGTGGTTACTTTAGGTCTCTGAGTGTGTAAGGCCTCCACGCAGGTCCTCCCTGAGCTTGTTAGGTTAAGTATGTGGACCCTTTTTTGTCCACATTAGGATGGCTATTATTACAAAAACAAAACAAAATAACAAGTGTTGGTGAGGATTTAGAGAAATTGGAACCCTTGTGTATTCCTGATAGAAATGTGAAATGATACAGCTACTGTGGAAAACAGTATGGAGGGTTCTCAAAAATTAAACATAGAATTACCATGTGAAGTCACAATTCCACTTCCAGGTATTTTTATCCAAAAGAATTGAAAGCAGAGACTTTGAGAGACATTTGCACACCCATTTGCATTACAGCATTATTCACAAAGGTGAAACAATCCAAGTGTCCATTAACAAATAAGTGGATAAACAAAATGTGACATACACATGCAATAAAATATTACTCAACTTAAAAAAAATGAAATCCTGTCCCATGTTATAATATAGATGAACCTTGAAAACATTATCCTAAGTAAAATAAGCCAGATAGAAAAGGACAAATAATGACTAATTCCACTTATATGAGGTACCTATGTTCTTGGTGAAAGTGGAGTTCTTGGGGTTGCTGCAGGTAAAAGAATTTCCTGAGGCCCCTACAGGAGAATGGGGTATCATGGAAAACTTCATTGATGATGTAAAATTAAGGGGGTTCCCCTTTAAGGTCCCATCTCTGTCTGTCCCACCATGAAAGAAGTCCAATCTTGTTTTCAGTAGCCCCAGAATTAAAACCAGTGTCTAAAGTTTCTGTTCCATATTAAAGTACAGTCCAGCCCAGCACCTAGCGAGGCTACCTTGTGTTCTCAGCTGCAGTGCATTGCGGTGGACTCCACATGGCCATGTGGCTGTTTAAGGCCCCAGGGCTATGGAGGGAGAACAGACGAGCGCACAGGCAAGTGCAGGTCAAGGAGCAAGAGAGTGAGAGGGAACAAGGGGCATGAGAGAGGGAATTCTTTGGCTTGGGGATTTTAACCTCCAAGATTTCAGACACTTGCAGTGGATTCACCCTTCTAGCCAATGATCTTTTTCCCAGGCTAGACTGACAGGCAAGCGCCTTCCCTACGTCCCCCCGACTTCCCTACGCATGCATCCCTCTCCCCCTCTGAGTGATCTCTTCCCCCAGTGGTCTGCAGGGAATGGACTGCTGGTTCCCTGGGGAGTGTGAAGCTGTAGCTTCCTGGTGAAGCTGCCCAGATGACCATGCTTATAATGTCTGGCCTTCCCTTTGCTCTCTTTCTATTACTAATACTAAAAAATAGCTAATTACAACAACACCTAGAGTAGTCAAATTAATAGAGACAGAAGGCAGAATGGTGGTTTCCAGGGACTAGGGTGAACTGGACACAACTAGTTATTGCTTAATGGGTCCAGAGTTTCAGTTTGGGAAGATAAAAATTTTCTGGAGATGGATGGTGGCGGTGGTTACATGAGAATGTGAATGTATTTAATGCCAACAAATGGTACATTTAAAATGGTAAAAATAGTAAATTTTATGTATGTGTATTTTTACTTCTCATGCACAAAAAAGATAAGATTGGAGGGCAGTTAAGAGTGAAGATCGACAGGTAAGCTGTTGCAGGCACCTGCGTAGACACGTGATGATGGCTGGAGCCAGGTTCAGAGAGACAAGTAGGTGGATTAGACAGGGTTTCACGTGGGTGTGAGGAGGGGACAAGACTCATTGCCTACATTTTTTATGTGGGCAACATTATGGTATCATTTGCTAAGATGTCAGCAACTGGAGAAGGAGCCGAGGTAACAGTGAACATAAGGAATATATAAAATGGAGTCATTTTAAGAAAGCTGCTAAAACCATTATCATCATGAAGGCTGAGGCATGAGGGAAGACTCCATTCCTGGTCTAACTAGCCTGGGAGCTTACACTTTTTTGAATTTCCAGTCCTGCGTCAATGCCTAGGTACACATCTGGACCTCCACGTAACCCTCTAATTGTCCCCTGATGACCTCACACATGCCGGCCACCTGATTACTCCCTGAAGGACTCACGCACACACTCACCTGACAACCATTATCCAGACACCAGGACTGACCAGACCTCCTCACGCCCACCTTCCAGACCACCTGGCATCCATCATGCTGACTGCCTGACGTCTGACTGATAACCATTCTGGACCAATCCCAGGGCCAAGAATAAGAGACTGATAATTCCCAACAGTGAACTTTTGACTATAAGATTGGAGGGCAGT